>NW_017728991.1:11054277-11058676 GCF_001723915.1 Gavialis gangeticus | reverse complement strand
CTTGCCCCCCCCGCTCCCCTTCCCCCGCATTGGTCCCACCATCGCAGCATTCATGAGCTGTGCCTGGTACCTCGAGGTATGTAGAAAACATGTCAAGCTGTGTCTATGGCAGAATCTCTGATTCTCCGAATCAACTTTGAATCTTCAGATTTGGCTGAATCAAATCAGATACAGTGATCCAAATCAACAAATTGAATTACTGTCCCCAATTTGGGCTGAATCTGAATCCAAATGGAATATGGCTGGTTTTGCACACCCCTACTATCTAGGAATGAGTTTTTAATCGCCTTGATAAACAGAAAGACTTGGCTTCCGTTTAAGGTTTGGAACTCCCAAAACAGATAGTTTTGTTAGGCTTTCGGCACCTGAAAACCATTTCTATTCAGTTGAAAACCAAAAGGAAAGAAAACTGACTACTGAAAACAAAGAAAAGATGAGTTTGGGAGATGTTGTTTTTATATATTGTTCTGGGGTTTTTTTCCTAACAAAATCATGAGTAAGTTTTAAAAATATGGATGTAGTCTGACCAGTAAAAAAAATGGTGCAAAATTACAGAATGCTTTTTGGCTCTGTTGTTCAGCTCCATTTCCCCTATATTGCACATACTGGGTGTGGGCAGTGGAAAGGCTTGAACGAAGCTGCAAAACGTCAGCTTTGCACTGCTGTCCGTGACTCCCATGAACCTTGAAGGCTAGGGACAGAAGTTATGCATAACCTGGGTTAAGTGATCAAAAACTGATTTAAACCTGTAACAGAACGGAGATTCAGTACACATAAACTGCTTTCAAAATGGCCCAAACCGCTTTACAATAAACCTAGCTGGATGTAGTATCAGACATAACTGATTCAGGTCAAACCATTTTATGGAACTTCTGTCCCAGATCCCTTCCTAGTTCAAGTTAACTCACAGTCCCCCAGCATCCCAGGATTCTTTGCAGTCCTGGGATATGCTGCCTGCTGCAGTGGACCAGGGACTGCTTCATACCTCTGCTCCTTAACCTGCTCCCTGCCTGTGTCTGTTGGCCCATAGAGATGGGGGAGGGAGTCAGGGGAACAGACCCCCCAGCTCCCCCTAGCCAGGGTCTACACAGCACATGGGGAGAGGGAAAGCCCCTCTGGTAGAAGCTTTTTAGAGCCTGGTAGTCCTCTCTCCTCCCTGCCACCCCTTTTCCAGCTGCTGATTGCTCCAGAGACTTCTACAGCAGAAAGGGAGAAGATAACCTCTGGCCCAGGTGAATGCCCATGCAGCCCCACATGGGGTCACTGGGGAGCCCCTGCCTTGGGGAGGCAACCCCAGTCCCAGCCCAGGGTCCCCCAGCCTGGGGCAGCCCTAGGGAGCTGAGGGGAATTCTTTCCCTCCCAAACTTGCCTCATTAGTCGTGAGTCTCAGGCAGCTTCAGAGAGTGGAAGGAAGTTTTCCTGTTCCTCCACAGCCAGTTTTGCCTTAGCTGCTATGAATGAGAGGCAAAACTATGCAGGGTAGCAGAGGAGTTTCCTTCTACTCCCTAGGCTATCCCTGAGACTCACAGCAGCTAAGGCAAGGGGTTGGGGTTGGGGAGGGGAAGAATTCCCCTCAGCTCCCTGGGGCTGCCCCGGGTCTGGGGAACATTGGGTTGGCATGGGGGGAAGCCCCCAAGGCAGGGGCTGCATGGGCAGACATCTGGCCCAGAGGACTTCTTCTTCCTCTCTCCTGGGCCAGCTGCTGAAGCAAAGGGCTGCCTGGGCTAGTGAACCCAGACTGGGAGAAACCTCCTGAAGGGGAGGCTCCCCAACGTGGGCCAGCACCCAGATAGGGGGCTTCTTAAATCCCTGTGGGGGGACAGAAGAGGTTTGGGGATACTTTGCTGTGCTGTCAATGGCCAGCAGGGTGGGAGACATGATCTAGCACCCCCCCACACACACACTCACACACACACAACCACCTACTGCCCTGGGTCAGTGCAGGCCTCCCCCCAGTTGAAAACTGAATGTCAGTTCAGTTGGTTATCGGTTCAATCTGTGCACCTTAGTGGAAGCTGTCTAGGTTGAAATGACTCAGCCTCAGGCTTTTTGACAGTCTGTACTTAGCCAAAGAGACTCTCCCCTCAGCATTCAACTCCAACATCCTCCATGCAAGGGCAGTGAAAGGCAGAGGGAATGGGAAATCAGTCCATGCTGTTCTAAGTCCATTTATTTTTTCCCTCTAACAAGTAGAAATAAGAAGTTTATATGAATTAAATAGTTGTCTAGAAGTCTCTCCTCTAATTTCTTTCAGTAAATGTAATGAAATGTCCCTTAGCCAGATGTTCACGCTGCTAAATGGAATAATATTGCTGTCTACGATGTGACTTATGAGTCTAGTAATACAAACCATCCAAACTACATGTGTTTAGAGAAATGAGGTGTGTATTCCAGATCCTGCTAATACTGAATATTTCCATGGTTGTATTAGGTTAGTGATTGATAGTTTGAGACCCCCCCCACACAGGGTACATTAAAGCTTTTGGAAATCATTTCTTAAAAAATATATACTATTATCACATTTTTTAGGAAAGTAAAATCATAAAATCCTGATCTAGGAGGAGACAACACTAGGATCATGGATGGGAATTGACTAATGGAGTTTTATGTTTTCAAGGTAAAAAAATAAGGATTCTTAAAAAGTAGTTTGTTTATTCTCATATGATAAAAATCACTTCTGCATCTGTGCAGAGGGCCAGCACAATGCTTATGAGTCATTTAAGTTCCACATAGGTAGGGATTAACTGGGATTTAAGTGATGCATAGGCTTGAGCTGCCCCTTTGTCCAAGGGTAGATTTCTCCCATATTTATCTGGAACCACAAATGCCAAATCCAGTTCCAGTGCTGGAAACGTAGTTTGCCAAATAAGCTCTGAAGGCTGATCCATATGGTCAAAGGCTCAAGACAGTGCTGCTTTGGTTCAGTGAACTACTGAAGGGGGGATATGAATATATTGGTTTTCACTTTTAAATAATGAGTTTAATTGAAGGATAGTGTGGCCTTTTCCCCTTATCTTCTATGTAGGGCTGACCAAATTGTCTTATTATGAATTGACCGTGAAGACAATATTAGTTAGCAGCAATGGTAATGACAACTACTTAGATGGTTGGTCTTTATCAGGACAGGATCTCATTAGTGCTTTATATAAAACCCAGATCCTTCAAACACTTAGACATGCTTAGTATTGTCTCATCGAAGTAAGTTAATTGACTTTGCTGAATTGGGGCCCATGTATCAGACTTTACTAACTTCTAAATAGGAACAGTGATTAGTTTTATTTTGTTGGTTTTTGTAAGGAAAAATAAGCAACAAAATAGGCTTTGTACTAGTTAAACTAAAATTTAAAAGCAATAACATGAGATTTAGAAGTTGAGGTAATGTAGAAGAGACCATGATACGTGAAAATGTGTAGACCATAATACAGAAGATAAATTTAGCCACGGTATAGGAGCTCATCCCATTTCTGTGTCTCACTTGGAGCCTTTTTCTTGCAGTGGAGAAGAGAAAGATTTGAAGATTGATAGATGTTCAGGCCATAGAACTGAATCCTCTTAGTCCTGTAATATCTTGCATTTGACCGAACTGTATCTTCCATAAGGGCACTAAGTCCCAGTAAGGAAAGGTTAAAAACTGGAGAATCTAACATTTCCCCTGGCAGTTTGTTCCAGTGGTTTTCCCCATCAGTTTTAAGAAGCATGCCATTTCTTATTTGAATTGGTTTAGCTTTTACCTCCAGCCATTGGTATGTATTATGCGTATCTTTGCAAAGAAAGTCCTATTCATTTTCATAAGGAGACATTTTCTCTTTATAAAGGTAGTTGTATACCACGATCGATCACCTCTCAATAGCACAAGTTTATCTTTACGTAGCCAGACACTATAATGTCCATACGTTAAGACAAAAGTCCTGGCTTTCCTCTCACACCCTGGATTGCCTGCAGATAGTCATTTATTTTCAGCTGAGCGTTTTGGCTCCATTACATATGACTTCAGGATGAAATTTTGCTTTCTTGTATGAGGAACGAAGACATTCAGGATTCCATTCTTTCTCTCATTTTGTGGCTGTAAATAGAGCATGTGCCCTTAACCAGAGCTAGTAGTGTAGGTACCCTCATAGATTTGTAAGTGAGACAGGAAAGATTGTAGAGAAATGTTGTCCTTACATTTCTGGAAGAAAACACCAGACATCAGAACCCAATTATAACCTGTCTACCGGTTGCTAAAAATGGGAAGGTTGAGACAAGACAGGACACACAATTTCATGCAGTTCCTGGAGAAAAATATGGTAATCTTTATTTTAAGCAGGAATTTCAAGTTATAAATGTCCACAGACCACCCTTAGCACCTATGGGAGGAAATAGTAACGATGAAGCTTATGTCATGTTAAGAAAGTGTTCC
>NW_017728991.1:11034782-11049277 GCF_001723915.1 Gavialis gangeticus | reverse complement strand
AGACATCAGAACCCAATTATAACCTGTCTACCGGTTGCTAAAAATGGGAAGGTTGAGACAAGACAGGACACACAATTTCATGCAGTTCCTGGAGAAAAATATGGTAATCTTTATTTTAAGCAGGAATTTCAAGTTATAAATGTCCACAGACCACCCTTAGCACCTATGGGAGGAAATAGTAACGATGAAGCTTATGTCATGTTAAGAAAGTGTTCCTTTATATATAGGATTAAGAAGATTTTATAGAAAGATGCGGCTGTGTATAAAACTATTCCTCACTTTTCTTTTAAGATTTATTGTTGTCCTTTCTAGCTTTGATGAAATCTAATGCATCTTCCAAGTTTAAGGGGCACAAACTCTTTCTTTAAGGGGAAAAGAAATCGGAGTCAGAACAAAATATAGAAACATAATTACTTATATTTGCAAATTTCATACAACCCTAGGAGGCTTGTTCAGATATTGGTTGATTATAAAGGTGTTCACAGATGTAAGACTTAACTAGTATATAGAAGTCTCTTCCTTATCCATCCTGATGGGTTTTTTTCCCCAGAGCATCCATCATTGTAGCGTCTCATCTTCGAAACTAGTCTTTTTAAGAATAAAATATTGAAACTGGTGGCTGCTAAGTTCCCGATGGGAGAAATTTAATGGACTTTCATATTATATCCAGTTTACTGTATAAGCTGTTTAATTATATAGGAATGCAACACTTTTGTTCTGCTCCTAATGCCTCACATCTGTGGAGGCAGATGAATTTTCAGCCCCAGGAAAAAGCCTTTAGCATCAGACTGTACGTGAGAGAGGTTAAATCCTTGCCCTGCTTGCCCTGAGGAGTCTTCATTGCCTTACATGAATATTTATTTGCAGTGTCTGGTTAGGACAAATATTATTTATAGAGCATTTAGTCTCTTAGTGAAAAAAATCTGTTGAGGCTTAGACTATTTTGTGCTCTGCCTATAAAAGGAAAATGAACTGAGCAAAAGTTGTCATCTGAAGAAAAAAAAAAGAAGTTAGGATGACTAGAGTATGAGTAATTTAATAGCAGAAAGTAAGATGTAAAAGGAAGCAGGTGGGTGTAGAATATACTGTACAACCTGGTGCTTTAGTATGGATTTTTAGTTTTTATAAGATCTATTTAGTTTGATATGAGCTTTTATTTTCTAAGGGTAAATGAAATGCACTCAAATGCTGAATTCATTATTAATATGCACAACTGCTTTAGAAGAAGGATTCATTTGAAGTCACGCGTTTTCTTGTTCATATCGTTTTGGCATCTGTGACAGGGGGCCATCAAATCCTTGGCCTGCCCACCTGTCTAGGGGGATCTGCCGACCTGCCACGCCTTTGATGTAACCAATCAATAGATGTTTACAAGGTGGGAGGGCTGCCCATTTAATGCCTGATGCCATGGGCATAATACATGGCTCTGTACCATCCCTACACCGTTCCCCATGCCTTGCAGATGGCATCATTATGTAGGCCTCTGACCGATCTGGTCCTAGCCCCAGCATTGAATAGCTGAGGGTATCTCTGGTCAAGTTATGAGCAGCTAGCTCTCTCCCTCTCATACTGGTCTGCCTTCTCAGGCTGCTCCAAATTCAGCTCACTCAATCAAGGCCAGCCTATGTGCAGTCCTTCAGGCCCCCTCATATGGGCCCTACTCTATGCAGCCCATGTGCAGCCCTTCAGGCCAACCCATGCAAAGCCTACTCTACACAGCCTTCTTCTTGCTTTCTCACACAACCTTACTGGGCCCACTACTCTGCCCCTCACTGGGGCTCTTGGCCTTATGCTCCTTGGGCCCCAGGCCTCTGATGATATGCCTAGACCCCTCAGATGCAGCACTTTCTGGGGACCACCCCACCACAGGCAGCCCCACTACACCATCCAACTCTAGCAGGGTGTAGTTTTAGGTCATTCCCCAGGACCAGGAACTTCCTTCATCCCCATAGTTTCTACCTTTAACATCCAGGTGTCCTGGGAGCAGCAGCTCTGGCTGGGTGATGTTCTCCCTGCAGCAACTGCCCACTCAACTAGGAGGGCCTGGGTTTATAGTGAGGCTGCTCAGCCCCATCCTCCAATCCAGGAATCCCCTTCTGGTCATGTGCCTGCCTCATTGAGCTGCATCACACCTACTGGCTGCTCCACAGCCTGCTCACATCTCTTAAAGTGACATGCACCAAACGTGCCCTGCCACAGCATCTTTGATATATCTTCCTAAACAGGAGATGTTTCATTTAAAGACAGACTGTAAGAATTTTGATTTTTCCAAACTCTCTGCTCCCTTTCTATCAAGAGAGGAGAGTTATTCATAGTATCAAGGCCCCACAAGGATGACTGAGTTGCACAGGACAGGTAGTCATCTTAGTTTTGTAGGAATGGAATTGAAAACATTTTCCATCTAGACCACACTTTCCTTCTTTTTGGTGCAATGAAGATTTTAGGTCATATGGCCCTCTTGGAAATTGCAGCTAAGAAACATGATCATTCATGAATGTCTCCAAGATGCCAGTTGCTTGGCATAGGTACCCCATCTCCTGTCTGAGTCTGATTTTCTGACTATGTTTCAAACTTCATATGTAATCTAAAGTGAATAGGCATATACTAGCCTTATTAAACACATCTCTGTTACATCGTTTAGCAAACCTATGTTTGCCTCTAAGGACAGAGACATAATTCTGTGGTGAAGATTTGTTACAGATTGTGCATCAATAGTTATTAAAATGTCCTGACTATGGTATGTGAACAGCATTTGCTTGCTGATGTTTTTAAAATTTGTCCCTTGTGAGAGCCAAAACTGTTGATGGATTTGAGTGGAGAAGCAAAGTTGCCTCTGGTAGAAGAAACATGACTGTGATTGTGACATGATTTTAGACTAACTGGAAATGACTATGAAAAATCAGTTAAATTTGCCATTTTTTTAAAATGGTTTTGCTTAATTTTCAGTGTATCTAGTGCCTAGGGGAAGTGTTGGCTTGCCATATCTAGAGGGAAGAAGACCGTATATCCCCCTTAAGGCAATGGGACTCCACCTATTTCTACCAGGTGAGAATTTTAAGTACTTATGTAAAAAAAAAAAAAAAAAGGTATAATTGGTCCTGCTATATAAACAGGGCTCAATAAAACAGAAGTGAAACAGGCTTTGCTGCCTGTAGATTTAAGTTAGCCCTGATCCTGCAATCTCTACTCATTCCATTAATTAGTGATGAGAAGCAACTGATATGATCAGGTCCCTAGGTACAGTATCTCCAGGAAAAGATGTGAACGAGATTCAAATAAACCCACTCATCTCCATTCCCCTCACTGTTGGCACTACCAGGAATATAAGAGATGGAGGAGATTCCCATTGGCTTTAATGGGAGTCAGGTGCCTAAACTGCTTAGGCATAAAAACAAATCCCAACAAGTACCCAACAGCAATGTGTAGACTATAAATCTGGCCCTCAGTGCTTGTTTCAAAGTGGTGCTAAGGGGCAAAGGTTTTTTCAATACCTGCTGATACAAGTAAGTGCTTAGTAGTATTTTTGGAAGTCACTTCATTCTGACTGAAACCACAGGGGATACAGTTTAACTGTAAGCAACAGTGATTTTCTGTCTACATCTTTAGATGCCTAAATGTCTTTACATAATTAGCCCTTACGTGTCTAAATCTCAGTGGAAGTCAGTAGTACAGAGCTCCTAAGTTACTAATCTGTGTTTTTGCTTTTACTCCTAGTTTATAATCTTCCACCTTAAAATGTGGGATGGATCCTTCTCCCAGTGTTTTAGGATCAAAGGATGTTTTGACATGGACTTCAATGGGAAAAGGAAGTATGAACTGGGCTCTGAGCAAAAAATACTATTTGCGCTGTTCACAACGGCTTGCCACTGAATTGGTAAACCATAGCCAATAATTTGTGATTTTCACAAAACCCCTAACTACTCTTTTAATGAAAGCCATGTTGCTTATAGGTATCACATCCCTAATTCCACTTTAACTGTCTAATTATTTCTTGGCACTGCAACAAACAGTTAGCTGAATTTATAGGCAGACATATTTTTGTGTATGGTAGGCAGGATGGGAGGAGGCCTGAAGTTAACTTTCTGGAATCAATATTCATTTAACATAATTATCAGGCAATAGTATCTCTTTATTACATCGTGTCCTAATTTTAAATTGTTCTTACCTTTTAAATCTTGCAGTCCATTAAGGAGCTCCTGTGAGGCTGCAAGACTTGAAATAAAACCCAGAAAATCTTCACCCAGTTGGACTCTTGATTTTTCTTTCTTTCTTATATTGTTGTTCTTCATTGTCTCATTAGCCTCCTGGAAGTTCATAGTCCTGTTGACTTTCCATGGCCTGTTATTGCTAAGGGTCAATTAAATAATGCATGAAGAACACCAACAACAGACAGCCATTGGGATTCTTTCTTTCTTTAATTTGTTTATAAAGACCCCTTGCAGTATCACCCAACAGGAGATGTTCACCAGTTCAAAAAAACAGAACAACAAACATACAAACAAAAAAACCAAGTCTGGGGGAGAAAATGGCTCCAGCACGTGGGGCATGAATTTCAACTGCTTTGCACCTTCAACAGTCATTTCCCTCTGTTCAAAGTAGCTGTGAATGTCTCTGACTAGCATACCCGAATTGAGAATTCTCCTTTGGCATTGTTGGCATGACTGCACAAAATGTAAAGCAGAGAAGTAGATCCTCAGTCCTTACCCTGATTTCAAGGCAATTTAACTGGTAACAATTTGAATTTTTGTTTCTTTCAGTTATTGCGTGTTGAAAATCCAATGCAAACTGATTTGGAAGGTGAAAAGCTAGATACAGCCACTGCATGCTCCTGGCACTTCTATGCGATCAAGTAGGTAGCATTTTACTGTGCAAATGAATCTTGCTTCAAATAGTTTAAAAGAAGGTTATTGATAGCTAAGCTGAGATGTTTTAGAGGTGTTATGTGTTCTCCATAAAACCAAGTTTTTTTGGTTGCTTTGATGGAAAGGTTTATTAGGTCTCCTGTTAGGAAAAGAGGTCACCCACATGGGAGCGGGGGATGTAGAGAGACGTGGCAGCAGTGCGGGTACAGATTCCAGCTCCCCTGCCTTGGCACAGCTGAGCCCTACCATGGGCATAGACACAGGCTTGGCCGTAGAGCCCCATGGGGCCATACATTGTCAACCCCTGCTCAGACACAGCTATCTTTCCTAATGTTTTAGGAGGAAGCAGAGCCAAGGCTCCTTCTACTCCATTCTACAGGCATAGGCACAAGGAAGATATAGTGACCTTGTTGCATGGGGCACTTAGCATGGGTTTTATTTAGATCATAGTGAGTATTGCTACAAGTTAGAATTTTTTGGAGCAGTCGCACAGAAATACTAACTAATCTGGACAGGGCTGGAGCCAGCTGTGCAGTTGACAAAGAGCTGCTGGTCAGTCCCAGCCCTGGCACTGCGCTGGACCCAGTGAAGATTTCTCATATTATCTCTGTCCCATGACAGTTGAAATCATGTTACTTAATACCATCTGGAGATACTCCTTCTATGAAAAGTACTAACTGTGCTACTATATGATGGCACTTCACACGTGTTTAAACGTGTGGACGCTAGTGTTTTAAGGGCAGTTAATGCGTCCCAAGTGCAATGTGAGACAAAGCCCCTACTGAAGCTCTGTATCCATATGGCTTTCTTCCCATGGTAAGGATTTCTCGTGCCTTCTTTAAGACTCCTGCAGAGTAGTTCAAATTCAGCCATTAATTTGTCTATAAGAACTGAGCAAAAATCTGGGGCCTGAAACATCTAAGGCTTGGGAAAATTTGGGTCCAAGTTCAGTTTAGGCCTGCCTCTAATTGAAAAGGACTCTGCTCTCTTCTCTTTAATGCTGTAAAAAGTTTTGCTGAAGCTTTTAGAAGTGAATGAATGACTGGCTTAAGTCTAATAATTTCTATGTAAACTGCTGCATACTGACCTTGAAGATATTTGCAAAATGAACTTTTACTCAACAAATACAATCCTGTTTTTCAGATTCATTCTGAAAACTACAAGAGACAAGAGATTTTTCCGCCTTTCTTTTTACCTTCTTTTCTGCTTTTTCTTTCCAGAACAGCAATTCTTTGACTTTAGAAAGTGAAGCTCAAACTTATTTTATGCATTGCTTTGAATGCCTATGTAGTCCAAGTCATTTTAATGTGATAGATTTACATCTCATAGAAATGCATAAAAATGGGAGACCAAATCCAAAGCTCAAGAAAGAAATTCTGCCTCTTAAAAATAAAGCTGTGTAAGTTTTTTCAGATTGGTTAGACATGAAGTCATCGTGACATTTTTACCTTGGTAATTTAACAAATTATTCTTTTCCCCCTCCTTTCTCTGCTGCAGTAGCCATCTCATTGACATTCAGGATGTGGTTATGCATCTTTGAATTTTAGTGGAACTTTGGCCACCTGACTTCTTCTCCATTTAGGTCAATCTAGAGAAATGTCACTGGAAAAGATCAAACCTTACAAATTAAAAGAATAAGAAGAACTCACATCCACCATTTTAAATCTCTCTCAAACCACGATTAAAGCCCTAATTCAGCAAAATGCTTAAGTGCTTCTGAACTTCAAGCACATTCCTAATTCATGTTGGCTCCTACTGAGAGCCTTTCCATTGACTTCAATGGGCTTTGGCTCAGACCGTACAACTTTAAAGCAAAGAAAAAACAATTTTAGTATTCATATCGAAAGAGTAACTCTATCTCACGTTATTTTCCTAAGTTGAATTCACTGGTGAGTACCAGCTGTTTGCATCACTCAGTTCACCCAAATCAGCTATAAGCATGCTCAAGGTAGATTATGGCTGCCCTGCCTCATAGCATCCTGGTAGGCTGAGATGCACAAGAAGGTGCAATTAGGAAGTCTGTTTGTAAAAGTTTTCTCTTAATACAGCCTCATGACTTCCTGTCCAGAAGCACCAGAATTGTCAGGAAATACTTTGTAAAGAATGTGAGGTGCATAAATACATTTGTGGGAATGAAAAATCAATGCAATGGAACTCAAATTGCGGTAGACCATGCCAAGATCATATCTGGACGTGAGGAATGCGGATGACAGATAACAGCAAATGAAAAGTCTGGAGAGGATCCTGCAATGAGGCCTTAATTGAGGGGCATTTTCTTAAGTCCTTACTAAAACTACCACATTTTCTCACATATAACACACCCCAGAACATAATACACACCTTGTTTTGAAAAGCATAAGGAAGAAGGAAAGACCCTTCCTTGCAGTGAGTAACTGAGCAGCAGCAGCAAGGGAGCTGAGGATACTCGTTGTTCTTTTCTCCATGAGTTGTATTCAGATTTTTCTTTTGCTTTGGCTCCTAACTGGCAGAAACTGCTGTTACCATATTTCTTGCACACAATGTGCACAACAGTTTCCAGCAGCTGGTTTGGGGGGAAAAAAGGGTGCCTCTACACAAGCGCAGGGGTTGCTCCGACATGCTATAATTACAGTGTCAGAGCAGACTCAATCAAGCTGGATGGCGTATGGTAGTTACCAGAATCTAGCCAGCCTCCATGCTTCGTGTATCAGCACCCCTGTGTTTTAAAATGGAGGTGGGGTGCTTTATCTAAAGCATGTTGAACAAGCTTTAGATAAAGTGCCCCCACCAGCATTTTGAAGCACAGGGGCGCTGATACATCAGACACTCTGGGCACTTCAAAGAGCCGCTTGAATTAAAGCACCCCCCGGAGCACCATATAGACGTCCAAAGGTTCTGATGCGTGTGAGAGTTTAGCCTTTGATTGCAAAGGCTGACACCCATTTTTCAATGAAGTCTCACCCTTTTCCCCTACTCTTACAAAGTGCTATAGAATTCATGCCCATCATGCTATGCCATGGCATGACAGGGTGAGGGGAGGCCTTTTCGAACATCAATGCCATACCCTTGGGGAGGAAAAGTGAGCAAGCCAAAGAACATGCCAGCAGTGGCAGACAAGCTCACACAGTGTTTAGTCCTGTGAACTCTGTGACAAATGCTGATTATTGCCTTAGAGCAGTACAGCCACATGTGTATTTACTGGGCTTGGGTCAATTGTACCTCCAGTACATCACTGTCATTCATGTCTACAATAGACTTGTGATACCAGTGATATTATTGCATTAGCACCGGCAGAATTGCTCAAAAGATATATGCAGCTCTGTCTATCATTTGTATATAGGGGACCAAAGTAAGACAGATTAAGTTGACTGCATACAACATCTTTCAAAATCCCTTAAAGCTAGACAATCCTATATTTACCTTAGATATCAGATGCTCAATGCACACGATTCAGCCCTTTCCATTCAGATGTAGCAAAGTTTTCAGAGGTCTGGGATGGCTTTTTAAAGAAGAGCTCCCACTGGAGACTGTTGGAGACTATTTATTTTTCAGGAGCCTCAAGAAAGTATGTGCTCCAGTTAAGACAGACTAGCACAATATTACAGCAATGAAACGGATTGCTGAGGAGACAAAAAATGATGATAAAAACATTAAAAGTCACAGTTTGTTTAGTGTTCAAGAGTAAGAATAGCACCCATAATGGTCTACCCCAACTATCTTTTAATGTCAATGGAGTACATTCTCGGCTGGCTTTAGTACAAGTTTTAACTCTGGGGATCTGCTTTACAGTACTTGAGTATGGTTCTTTCCAAAGGTCAGGGGTATATAAATCAATACAAACTACTGCTATTGTTGTGTTTTTAAAGAGGAAGAAATTATTGGCCTAAAGCAATGGTTACCACCCTAATACTTCGACTGGCATTCCTGTAAGGCCATTTTGATTGTTCATTTCATTATAATCCTCTCTCAGGAAAACTCCCTTACCTTGCAAAATTCTGACAACCCCGAAGCATCCATAACTGGCATTTATCCTCCATTTTTGGCTTCATTTTGCTTAATTCCGCTGCTCAAGGAAGCACAAACTGGTGAAAAGGACTTGATGAATAGGCTTCTTAGATCAAATTACTATATTTGACTCTGGTCCCCTAAGCCAAAACACAGAGCATTAAATCTTTTCTTTGCTGTCAATAATGCATGCAAATCTTGAATCCTTATGGGTCTGTGACAGTCATGAAGTTTCTGGAATCCTGGTGTGGAACTTCATGCTCTGAAAATTGACATAAACATTTGCCTGAAGGAAAACCTAGTTCTCGTGGAGAGATGAATCAATGCTGGTTTATTGTCTAATATGCCGGGACCCAAAGGAAGGTTGAGAGAGACGAAAGATAACATGGAGTTGTTAAGTAGGTAGTACTACTCAGATAAGTTTTATAAACAAGGCCTAGGGAGAGTACAGCATCAGCCAAAGTATGCGTGTCTGAAAAACATCCCATATCTGAGATTTTTAGTAGCAAGAGTAGGCTGACACAGTTGGTGGATTTGGTTCTAGGCAAGATACTTAACCTACAGTCCATGGTTAAATGTTGTCATTTTGCCATGTGATGTGGAAGGAATAGAAGATCAGCAGGTGATAGTACAATTGCTTTTGAGAAATCAACAGACGAGAGAAGGTTGAAGGCTCTCGAACGCATCATGCAGCGCTAAAAATCAGAAAGCCCTACAAGATAGGATACAGGCACATTCCCAAGCCAAATGCAGTCCCAAAAGAGAGACTCGCAGGGATTAATTGGTGAGAAAGATTAGATGAACCAAAGAACGCACAACAAACTTGAACCACTGTCATCTGGGTGGCAGCAGTAGTGTCAAACTCAAACTCATCTGAACATTACGTTACCAATTGTATTAATTGTTTATGATAAATGGCTTCACATAGAGGGATTGAAAAGCCATTTGCTAGCTGCAGGACTGATTCTGCTCACCTTTCTCGAAATAACTCTCATCTACTTTATTGCAGGCTTTGGAATCAAGCTTTCCACATCACTCACCTCTCAACATGTGAAGGCCCAAATACGGGGAACACTAACGGATAAATATCCAAAATAGGAGAGAGAGAGAATCATCATGCAAGAAACTTAAAAATGTTCTGGGATTTGTTCCTTTTGTCTAAATACCTCTGCTTATAACTTCCTTGCCTTGATTCCATAAGCCTGTTACAAACTCACAATTCTCAGCTAGAAAAGCAAGGGGAGACCAGGCAGAGGTAATTCTCTGATTAAAATGAGTAACCACCTTTGAATGAGGGCCACTTGAATTGTAAATTAAGATGAAATGTGATACTTGCTAAAGAGTTTGGTGCAAAACTTCACAATATTTGGGAATAGTGAATAATTCCTTAGTCATCTGAAACTGAAGGGGAAACTCACATGAGCTGAAAACATAGAATAACATGTCTGCCCTCTCAAAAAGTCATGTGGGGTCTTTGCCACCTCAGAAGGTGAGGACATCTGCTAATATCTCATTCAAAAGACACCATGAACAACACAAGACTGTTGATATTGCCAGTAATAACCCAAAACAGGAACAGGTGACAGGTCTTGAAGAACAGTTTCAATGGTTGGGAAGAAGGGGAAGAACAACAGCTTCCACATACAACCTTCCTTCTGCCATCTGTACTGTGGTCCTGCATGGGGATATCTACTGGAGAATGGTAATTTATTTTAGGAAATAAATGTCATTGCACTTGGCCTGCAATTCTGCATGTTTTTAAAGCTATTTGGAACCTAAGATTTCTTCATGGAGGTTACACCCTTCTCTCTCTCTCTGTTTTAGGTATCAAGTATCTTTATTCTGTTAAAAATAATCCCTTTTGTCTCATGTTTTTATATGTTGACCAGTTTAGGTCTGCAGCACAATATCAAAGGCAAAACTAGAAGAGCTACATAGCATCCACAAGCTGATACTGAGACAGCTCAGAGTTAGATAAAATATGTTGCCCTAAAAGTAATTCTGTCACACAGCCCTTGATCAGTCTTATTGTAAGCTTCATTTCATTATTGTTCAATCTTACTGTGTAGTTTTATATATATTTTCTGGCCTGCTTCTCAGAAGAAAAAAACAGATGGTATATGTCTAACAATCGATCTATCCTGAAGTGGAGGAGTAAAATACTTTTATTTGTAAAAATTGTTTAGAAAACTCCTGAACTCACCTCTTTGAGTACAAAATTGACTTTTTGTGCAGCAAGTTTTATCTTTGCTTAAACTAGTATTGATCAAACTATCAAAGACCATGCTATGGTTTAAACAGCTGTTCTGAAAGCACCACAACAAATGAGGTTTTGCATCTAAATCTTGGAATCAATCATGATCTTGTTGAATATTAGCATTTAAACCCATTGTAAACTTGTTTGCTTTTCTGACCTTGTTTAAGACAAAGAGTACAGGTCTAAATAGTTTTGTACTTTCTTTTCATAGATGTTAGGGGACCTATTAGATGTTAGGGACCTATTAGATCATTAAGTCTGACCTCCTGCCCTGGGCAGGAATGAGTGCTTGGGTCAGATGACCCCAGCCAGGTGTCTGTCCAATCTTCTTTTAAATACCTCCAAGGAAGGGGACAGCACCACCTCTGTTGGAAGCTTATTCCATATTTCGGCAACCCTCACTGTAAAGAATTTTTTCCTGATGTCTGATCTGAATTTGTTGTCTTCCAGTTTGTGGCCATTATTTCTGGTTACCCCGACAAGTGCCCCGGTAAACGTTGTATCCCCTGTTTCTTGCTGGCCTCCCTGATGAGTTTGTAGGTGGCCACAAGATCACCTCTCAGCCTCCTCTTGCGGAGGCTGAAAAGGTTCAGGTCTCCCAATCAGTTCACATAGAGTTTTTTCTGTAGGCCTTTCACCAGATGAGTGGCCCTCCTCTGAACCCTCTCCAGGCCTTCACACTCCTCCTGAAGTGCGATGCCCAAAACTGGATGCAGTACTCCAGCTGCAGCCAGTTCATGATTAACTGTTTCAGGTACTTTGACCCTTTCATTGCTTCTCTCTACTCCAAGTCACTACAGTTTTTTAGTTTTTTGTTTTTTTTTTTTTAAATAAGCCTGTAATGTTTCCTGATTTTAAGTGGCATTTACTGCATCAGCTATTTTACTTAAAGGTTTGTTTGAGACTACAGTTATTCAGAAAATTTGTGGATGATAATAGAGGTACTGCCAACTGGTGGCTAGAAAATGGGTATTTAGAGGTTTTCGGGGGGGAATTGGCTATCAGTGAAGTAGATATGCATTAGAATAATGGTCCAGGGCAACAACAAAGGTTAACTGATTTCTAAAAAGCCTGTCTGTGATGAGGGTTTCCTCCAAGGCCCACTGTGTCTACTATGGGCAAGCAGTGAGCAGACACTCTCAGGCTAGGAAACTGAAGGAATGTACTACACTGTTCCATAACATAAGATAAGGTGGCACCAGGTCACAGTGCCCAACTTCAGGGCCCTTGGGCTTTCCAGTTTTGGGGGAACAGACAAAATTAGGAGAAGGCTAGGAAAGCCCAAATTAGGATGTGTGGATTAGGAAACCCAAATTAGGATGATGGGTTTGTGAAACAAAGGAATATGCTGACGATCCCAGAAAGACCAATAAGTGATGCCTAAGGTGAAAAGTCATCACAGGAGGAGAAAAGGATAGAAAAAGATACAAGGATACAAAGGATACAAAAAGAGGGATTTTAAAGAGGCAAAGTGTCCCCGGGAGGGGAACCCGAGGCCACCATGGACACAGGGCACACCACCAGCCTGTCTCACTGTCCCTACTTGGAGGAGGGCGGGTGCTTTACCTCCAACCTCCAGGCTGCTGACACCTGACATTCAAGAGCAAACCTCAGAGTGAAGCTTGCGCACTGGCCAGACATACCTTGACTCTGATGACAGCTCTAGGACTAGTAGATATAGAATTGTTTGCATTACTCTTACCTGCTATCACTGTGTATCAATAAAATACCAAATGGATTATTGAATGGAAGGGTTGTGGTCAGTCTGAGGGTTTTAGTCCACCTGGATTAAGGTATCTGGGTCATAAATCCATTGCCAACACCAACCATTCTAGACAATTTAGAATATTATTCTATGAAGCATATGCATATACTTCAAGATATTGGAATCTTTATCCTACAAATATTTTTATTATGGAAATATATTGTCAAAGAGTAAAATAAAAGGACGAAACCATCTCAGCTGTCCCCTTCCTCCTCTCTGAAGATTGGGTGATGTTGGTTCATGAACTAAGGAGGAACATATTTTAAAGTCACTACATTGCTGTCAGAGAGTCACATAGCTCAGTTGTTAGGCTATGGACTGGGAAAACCTGGGCTTGATCTGAAGTGTGGGCAGTGGGTTTCCACTCATTGTTTCTACTTCCAGCATTGTCCTGAGGTCTACCCAGCCTACTGTCCAATAAGTATTGGGAGCTACCTGGGGGTAAAGGCAAACGCAGTGTGGTTCTGACAATATCAACTTCTTGGACTAAGGTTAGAGGAAAAATGGATCACTGCCTCTGCTGCCCCAGTAGGCCTCAATGGAACTTCTTTACCTTTTAGCTGTTGTTCACATCCAGCTTTTGAGTCCCGTCCATTTGAAAAGCTGACAAAGCCCTAGTGATGGCTCAGCAATTGTGACTGCTGCTTACTAGGCTAATAATGTCTTCATTGTCATTTTTAACTTCCCCTTCTCCACTGAAGCTACCTGATGTCTACCATCATGTACGTAGACTGCAAGGTTTATGGGAAGGATCTCCAGAGTTGGTTTATATGTGTTCCCATAGCACCCAGCAGAACAGGCCTGAATTAAGCCCCCTAATATTTATGTCTTCCACAAAGGATTTGCAGTCTTCAGAAATGTGGAACAAGTTTTTTCTTGCTTCGTCCAAAAGTATCTGGTAACTCAGAAGCCACTGGACTGAAATAAAAAAAAGCTGCAAACCAGCTGCTCCAAATCACAACGTCAG
The DNA here is from genome assembly GCF_001723915.1 of Gavialis gangeticus. Taxonomy (NCBI): domain Eukaryota; kingdom Metazoa; phylum Chordata; order Crocodylia; family Gavialidae; genus Gavialis; species Gavialis gangeticus. Next base: position 11,035,442 of record NW_017728991.1, on the reverse strand, counting down.
GGGTTAGAACAGCTTTGATGTTGCCATTTTTTTTCCGGAAAGGTAAGAATTCTGTGAAAGAGTTAATGAAAAGGTATAGATCTTTTCACATTGTCTTCATGATTTGGACCCATCTTTGTATTGTGCCAGTGTTTGACAGGAGACGATCTGAAAGTTTTTACATGATATTTGTCCAAAAGAGCTTGCATCTGGGGAAGGTTCTAAATTGGTTAAAACTAGGAAATGAATAAATTGCGTCTGATTCTCCTTGTATAGCCATGTACACTGGGGCAAAATGAGTGTAAATTGATCCTGTTGGTGTGAGTGGATGATTTATATTTATCAGCATTTTGTAGTCACTTTGCCCCAAAGTAGGGGCAAAGCATAGTGGTATCCACTGGAGAGTAGGGGTGTGTGAAGTGGGTCCTATTCAATTCAGATTCGGAGCACTGTCCCTGATTTGATTCAGCCGAATCCGAATCTGAAGATTCGATGCTGATTTGGACGTAGACACAGCTTTAAAACATTTTTCTATATACCTCAAGGTACCAGTGGAGCTCATGATCGCTGTGATCTTGGGGTGCATGGAGTGTCCCACAGGAGTGGGGGGGGGCCCTCCACATGGTCGGCAGTGAACCCAGAAGTGGACTGGAAGTACTTCTGGGTCTGCCGGATAGCACA
>NW_017728991.1:11025753-11034714 GCF_001723915.1 Gavialis gangeticus | reverse complement strand
ACCCAGGAGGCACCAGTTGCCAAGCCAGGGCGGTACAGGAGGGGGCCCCTTGCATGCTCCCTGATGGACCCGGAAGTGGACTGGAAGTGCTTCTGGTCTACTTCCAGGTTGGCTGTCAAGCGCACTGGGGAGCGCCCCCCCCCCGTGCTTCTGTGGGATGTTCCATTCACCCCACCATCGCAGCATTCATGAGCTCCTGCTACCTAGAGGTATGTAGAAAAAGCATTTAAAGCTGTGTCTGTGTCCGAATTGCTGAATCTTTCCAAATCTCTCCAAATCAATTCGAAGGTTCTGATTCAATTCAGAGAGATTAAAGGATCCTCTGATTTGCTTTGGATTAAAAGATTTGGCCTCTGAATCAAACCGGATTTCTATCAAATCAAATCAGAGACCGAAGCTTTACACAGCCCTCCTGGAAAGTAAACAACCAGGGCATCATTTTCGTTATAAATATAAGTAATCATATGTGCAGAAATGGATTTGCAATTGCCATGTGTTTTCTACTAAATTAACATGACTGTGCAATCTAATAGAAATTGTTCATATCTAAAATACTTACTTACAGAGAAGTTATGCTACTTGTGGTTGTACCTTGAAATTCACTGGGGGGGGGGAAGGGGGGTCTCAGTTCATTTCCATATCTAAACTGCCATACTAATGGTGTCAAGACAAAGAGAAAATGGTTTATAGCTTGGCTTGCTTGGAGAATAAATTGCTCATTCACCTGGATGTGATCCTTCCAAAACAGTTGCACAGACTTGGATGAAGAGATTTGGACAGACTCTGTACCTGTTTGGATTCTGAGCAGTGTGAGTTCCAACAAAATTCCTACTGTCCTATAGAAGGAAGATATGCATGAATTGGCACACAAGGTGTGTCCTGCCTTTGACAATGGTTAGTACAGATAATTCAGAGAAAGGCACAGGAATCTGTGTCAGGAGCAATTAGGAAATAATTGAAGTTTCCATTGACCTGTCCGCAACGATATGCAGATTTAAAAAAATGTGCAAGTGAATCGTCTGTATACTTGAAAATTGCTTCAGATTAAGGTGGAGTGTGAATTTAAAGTGCAGTAGTTATTGCTGAATAACTTTGTATGGGGATACTCTTACTCTTGAATAAGAACATTCTTCCAGTTTAGTACAGTTCATTTTCAAAGTAAAATTAAGTGAAATATACGGTGATTTCTGAACACGCATTCCTGAATAATTTCCCTTAGGAGTGTAATCAAAATCAATGTAGGTACTTGGGAACTTAAGTGCAATTAATCTTAAATGAGACTTAGGATATAGGCAAATGAACAAGTAACCGCGAGGTGAAGGAGGGTAGGCCCTTACAGCATGTCACTTACTCTGCAGTAACTGCCGAAGTGCCTGTTTTCCTTACTGGCCCGGGGTAAGTGTCTAGCTTCCTTTTACCAAGGAATCAGAGTATCTGTGGAGCAGCTGATGTGCTATAAAGCTCCACCTCATTTATAGTAACTTATAAAGGCGTGGACTACAAGAATGTTCTGTTACACTTCGCCCAATCCCACTGCTGTGGACTAACCACCCAACCAACTGCGAATAAAGTCTATTTGGTTCCTATTTGGTCTTATTCACTGGCAAACCTGTACCAGTGGGACTGGGAGAAGCATCTCTGGAAGTTGCAGCATACTCCTAAGCATTTAAGCCCATTTAGAATAGTGGACTTATCCTAAGTCACTTAGACGCTTCAGAAAATATGATCCCTGTTCTTCTTCCCGAGTGCATTCTGTGTAGAAGGCAGTGATGTGTACAAGTTGTTTCAAATATTTCTTCTAGTGTCTGTTATGTCATACCTGTCAATAATTAATCTCATCTGCCATTCTTTTGCTATAGCTTGATAAGTTCCCTCTGGCATTCCTCTTTTTTTTTTCTTTTCTAGTCTTAAATCATTTGATAGGCTATTGAACTCTTGCGTTGCATAAAATATGAATGTTTTATAAATATGGTGGAGGAAGTGCCTTGGCTTAATAATGTAACACGCTGTACTGTAGAGATAAAAACCTAATCCAGAGGAACAAATACATATAGACAAATGCCTTTGTCATTAGTGGCACAGGGACTCTACTTAGATCAATGAAATTGTTCTGGTGTGATTGACAGAAGGATATATTCCATAGCTTGTACCTTCTTAGAGCCAGCTTTGGAACTCCTTCTCAAATTGTTAATGCTTATGCAAACAAATCCATTGATTTTTAGTAGAAATACTTCTATAACTATATGATAGCCAGCTACACAGTCTGGCATATGAGAGGTAGATGTCTATAATAAATAAATAATGTCTGTATATAGATCCTGAGAGAACTGGTGGAAAACCTTGAAACCGCTTAAATATATTTCAGTACAATAGAAATGATTAAATCATTACATGTGAAAAACTACAGCTCTGGCTTTCTGGAGTGAGGAAAAACCTTAAATCTCACTGCTGAGAAATGTACAAGGTTTTAGTAGAGATTTGGAGAGCTTTTAGGCTTGAATCTCTGAGGTAAGCTCAGGCAAGGCTGATTTTCAGTGGAAAACTGGGTTAGGGCAAGAAGAGAAGTATTAATTACAGCTAAAATCTCTGGAGAACCATTCTACAAAGCTATAGATAAAGAGGTAAGAAATTCAGCTGAATTGAACAAGTATGAATCAGGGCTTTTTCAAATTGTAAAGGAGATGTTGTGTTAATTTTGAATGTAGCCATGCTACTTATAAAAACAACGATTAAAATTCATAGATAGCATTCTCTTCAGAAGTCGGCCTGCCTCACGTGAATGTTGATATGGGTCAAATTCTAAGCTGTTGTAAATGGATGCAGCACCTTTCACTATGGCCTTATATTTCAAAGTAAAAATTCTTACATAGCTAAATTTACTCAATGTTTGCTACATAGCAAAATCCGTATTCGCTTGGCATATGCTAAAACACAAGGATTAATGTATTTTGATATTGAGTATATTTTTATCTGTTACTTTATCAGGATTTTTATTAGAATACTTATTCTGTAGCTCTACTGGTTACAAGAATATATATGGATATAAAGAGCCATACATAGAAAATATGTGATAGATAGATAGTTAAGACTGTCAGATAAGTGCCTGGCAAAATGAGAGTTTCATTGACGTGGGGATTCATAAATTCATAGAAGTAGGGTCAGAGGGGACCTGAGCAGATCATCTAGTCCAACCCCCTGCCTTGGGCAGGAATGAATACAGGGCTCATATGACCCCAGCTAGGTAGTTATCAAGGCTCCATTTAAAGACCCCTAAAATAGGAGCCAGCACCACTTCTCTGGGAAGCTGGTTCCAGATCCTGGCTGCCCTGACTGTGAAGTAGTGCCTCCTGATGTCTAGCCTGAACCTACTCTCAGTCAACTTGTGGCTGTTGTTTCTTGTTACTCCCGGGGGTGATTGGGGGAACAGGGTCTCACCCAATCCCCTCTAGTCCCCCCCAGTAAGTTTATAGATGGCTACTAGATCAGCCTTTTCTTGGTAAGGCTGAACAGGTTCAAGTCCCTTGGCTTCTCCTTATAAGGCCTGCCCTGCTGCCCCCTGATCATGCAAGTGGCCCTCCTCTGGACCCTCTCCGTGCTGTCCACATCCCTCCTGAAGTGCAGTGCCCAGAACTGGATGGACTACTCCAACTGCGGCCTGACCAAGGTCGCATAGAGGGGGAGTATCACCTCCTTGGACCTGCTCGTGATGCATCTGTGGATACATGACAAAGTGCAGTTAGCCTTGCTGACCGTGTCCTCACATTGGTGGCCCATATTCATTTTGGAATCGAGAATGACTCCAAGATCTCTTTCTGCCGCTGTGCTTTTGAGAAGGGAGTTCCCCAGCCTGTAGGTATGTTGCTGGTTCTTCCTGCCCAAGTGCAGTACCCTACACTTGTCAGTATTGAATCCCATCTTATTCACATTTGCCCACCCCTGTAACCTGTCCAGGTCCAATTGTATCCTGTCCCTTCCTTCTAGTGTACCCACCTCACTCCAAATCTTGGTGTCGTCAGCGAATTTGAACAGGGTGTTTTTCACCCCCTCGTCCAAGTCACTGATAAAGAAATTGAACAGTACGGGCCTGAGGACCAAACCCTGGGGGACTCCACTGCCCACCTCCCTCCAGGCTGAATATGACCCATCCACCACCACTCTCTGGGTGTGGCTCCCTAGCCAATTTGTGGATTAGAAGACTCAAGCTGTCATTAGCTTAGGCCCATGTCTTGGAGTTCAGAGCTGGATGTAAATCTGCCCTTCCTAAAATTTATGAGGGATTGGAACTAGTTTATATGCTTGTTTCCAAAGAGATATTGATACAGTATAACCTTATAAATCCTGATACCAAAAATTCAGAATTATTAAAAATCTAGCAATTTCCCTCACTACTCCGGGACCTGCTGCCGCTCTCCCCTGCACTACTGGATGCAGAGGGGGAAGCTTGTACGCGGTGCCTGCTGCTGCCAGTCACCACCCTGCGCTGCCACTCCGCATGTGACCACTGCTCTGGGACCAGCTGCCACTTTCCCCCCGCCCCCCGCTCCATGACCAGCCAACGCACCGGTTAAAAAAATCCGACATTTTCAAATTTCCAGCAATTGCTCAGTCCCGAGCATGCCAGATTTATGAGGTTATACTGTAGTTGATTTGGGGATACAAGACTGGGTACAGCAAAGTAGGATAGCAGCTACTCATAACAGTTCCTGGTTTGGGCCTTCCAATATTCAAATGTTATTCTTAGAAGGACAGGAACTATGATATTCCTGAAATCATGATGTGTTACCACTCCTAAGGGAGATCTCCTGAGCAGTGGGTTGACTGTCCTTGATGAACGATTAGTTCTTGTTTTATGTATTTATTCTTCAGAAGAAGCTTCCTTCAGGACCAGTGGAATTCAAAGCCTACAGAATTGCAGGTAATCAACTACATAAACAATAGTATCATTGAATTGGAGGCAATGCTGGGATCTTGATTAATCACGTGAGTAAAGGTATTGATATAGTTGAGAGCTTACAGGTTTAGGCTCTAAAACAGGAAGTGAAGGTTGCCATCTAGTAGCAATTGTAGGTGGAACGTATAGAAGGACAATGGGGAACCCATAGAAATACAGCAGGCATTTCCTTATGTTCATAATAAAAAGAGGGGAAGTTTGTCACTTAATGTAAACCAAGGTAGCTTCTTTGATTCTTGGAGCTATGCTGACTTGTCCCATTGGGAATTGTCCCTAGGATTTTAGTTAAAGAACAAATTATTGGAAAAGGGCACATACACAATCTTAACTGAAACATTATTATGGTTAATGTACTGAAGAAATATTGTCACCCTTATGTAAAACTTGCCCTTAGATAAGTGGCAAAAGAATCGACAGCAGAGATCCTTGCTCTTATGTCATTATACATGGAGGGATTTGTTCCACTACATTTGCCTCTAAATGATCTGCATAATCATCAACCCTCGTGTGTCCATATTTAAGCATCTTTTCCTCAATAGATATGTAAACCTATGATTTAGCAAGAAAAACATGCAAGTGTTTGTCGGGGGGACCAAATGTGTTCTTTGTTTATTTTCACTACTAAATTGAATTTGCTAAAGATTTAACAGACCAAAGCAGCACCTGCTAGTCTAATATTTCATTCATATTAGTCATACTGAGCAGAGACCTTACTAAATGACTAAGTCACAATGTGCTTGCATTCAACACACTAAATGCAGTGGGTTTTCTTTATGTTTTCCTACAAGAGAGCTATGTGTTCTAGTAATCATTAGCTCATTAGGTTTGGATTGGTTTTCAATAAGCTCTTTGATACAAGGTGTGATTGATCAATGAAAGAAGAACGTTGATCTGAGTGCACATTTGCTATTAATGTTTGTTTTTGTTCTGAGTGGAAAGGTTTGTACTTTTTGCTATGGTTTAAATTGACCTTTCAGAATGCCTGTGTAAGAGGGTTTGGCCTGGGGCAAAGATTTCTTAAACAGTCATTTTTAAGAGTTGGGGGGAGGAAATACACTTGAGAGCATTTTCTTTTTCTTTAAAAAAAGAGGTGGGAATTATGTGCAGAAGAATATTGCTAATGCAACAGAACTTAGTCTTGTACTTAAGACACTACAGTGGGATTCAAGAGATCTGAGAGCTGTTCTGGTTCTGCACTAGTTTTCTGCATCTGTTAGAGTATAGCTACACAAACAAGTTATTGTGGGGTAAACTAAAGCATGAATTGCAAGCAAGTGAGGCTATTTGGAGGCCTAATGAGATTAAAGTGGTGGAGACTGAGGAGGCTGAAGACCTAAAAGAAGGAAATGAAGTTATAGTAACATCTGTGAGGCTTGGGGTGTGGTGTAGGGGAGGAAAAGGAGCTCCACAATTTGCCTTTAAGGCTATGGGTGCCCTACTCAGGCCAAAAAGGACCTATCAGGCCTGACCGATGGATTGAGGCCAGGCAAGACAAACTGGGATTAGGGATCACTCTAAGGCCTATCAGAAGCCTCTCTGAATCAACCTATAATATTAAGAACAAGGCTTGGTGGGTGAGCAATCTAGGGAGGGTGACATTAGAGTTGGAGCCAGACAGGAGCAGCAAAGGCACTCAGGGGTGTCACGGCTGCCCCTGTGGCAATGAGCGTGTCACACCTCCACTCATTAAAGTGGCTGAAGTTGCCACGGTCTGTGCAGCAACTTCAAAACCTTCCGACCTACAGGTGACTGCTTCCCAAGACAGTATTTGGTAGCAAGCTTAACACTTCAGCAGGGTCCTCACTGCTCTGCAGCAACAAACTTAGGCTGATCACTAGGATTTTGTATTTTCTGTGATAGTTTCAGGTCTGCTGGAAGTGGCAGATGATGATATTGCATGGTTAAGGAGGATTTTTTGTTTTTACTTCTTTTCATAAATCTTTAAGATTTCTCCTCCTCATTTTCTCCTTCTTGATGTTCTTCTACTGTTGTGATTACAAACCTTTCCTCCACACCTGTCAGAGGTTTCCATCAGTTCTTCAGCTACAAGTTTGGTGAAGTTGGGGATTTGTTACACCCCACAGTGACTGAGCCAGATGAACTCAGCCAGATTTCTTTGACATGTGAACTTATTACATTACCAGTGCACTTCTAGGCTGACCCAAAACAATGTCATGACCTGAGCTGCAGAGTGGGTTTTATACTGAACAGATGGATTGAAAGAAAAGTTATGTGATGCTCTTTTGGGTTTTACTGCTCTGGCTAGGTGTTCAGAATGAGATACATTTGTGTTGAATGTACTGTTGTCCTGTTAGATTTTTTTTTGTAGAACCTGGCCACACATTTTCAGATGAATGGTGTGTTAAGTGCTGTCTGACAGGATAAGCATCATACCTGATTTTATACAGGCTATTGCATATAATGGATTTTCAATTATTTTTTTAATACTTTGTACCATACTGTTATGTAGCAATAAAGTCACCTCCTATTAAACCAAATGTGCTTGTCTGAGTAAGCAGTGGGGTGCCTCAGAATGATGAAATATTAATCCATCTTCTTTTTTTAAGTACTGGAGTTTTATTGGGTGCCGACTTCCACACTGATCAAAAGGTTCAAACACACAATAAGAAAGATAACATTTCTTCCTATGGTGCATCAAAGATAAAATTTATTCCTCTGAACTCCTTGTTACTCTCAGCTGGCATTAGACATGATAAGAAATTAAAACCATCTCCTACAATAAATAAATTAAACTCAGTTGTACAAAGCTAATTTCTCATGCCAACTCAACAGGTCAATTATGTAGCAGCATTAGAGAGTTTTAGTTTACAATCACTCTTTTGCCGAGTATACATACTTGTATTCACACAGAACAAATGGGATCTACAATAGATTTAATGCTCTTCTGGGTATATATAGTAGATTTAATGCCATTAAACAACTCTTTCCAGTATCCCTTGCCATAAGTATCCCTGCCTCCCCTCCTGAGGTTCAGTACAGCTAAGCACTGCTTTGTGCAGGATTTGATGTGTAGGTTTGACTCATATAGTGAGGGAGAAAAGAGGTGGCCATATAAGCTATCTGAGTGCTCCCCAGTCACCAAAAACTATTTTAGCCAGTGACACAAGTTGGCACTCAAAAGGGCTAGCATTGTACCAAGGACATGCCAAATCACATAGCATTCCCAATACGGACAGTCCTTGCAGCCAGAAATTCCTTTGATTGGCTACTCTTGGATATGTAAGTAGCATTTAAGGGTGCAGACAGAGATGACAATTTTAGCTTGATCTGGCTGCAGAATGAGGGTTCAGATGAAGATGTTTCAAAACAGAGCATCCTCTGTAACTTGTGTCTGCGCTGCCTCCCAGCCTATTGCTGTTTTTAGAATGGGAGGGCAGAAAGGGAGTGGGGGGAGTTCAGTCTGGGGGGTTTTCAGCCCCTGCTGGAATGTGGGATGGGTGTATTGGAGCTTCCCTAGAGGTGGAGGGGCTCCAATTAACCCGCCCCACCCTCTAACTCTGGCTGGGAAACCCCTAAAATGAGCTCCCTCTGCTCCCTTTCCCCCCTCCCAGTCTGAAAACAGGGGCAGGCTGGGAGGGAGGTGGGGCTGTTGCTAGGGGTAATCAGCTGCAGGCTTGCAACCAGCAGCTAGATTCCCCTCCCCCTGGAACCAACAGTGAAGTGATTGGTAGACCCAGACCTAGGGTTCGTTGCGACTCAGATTGCTTTCTGCAAAATGCTCTCAGTTACAGCAGGGATCTGCACTTCAGTCTGCACCCTAAGACTCCTCAAGGTAAAATAGGATTTGGTCCCTATGGCCAGGTACAGACATTATACTTTTACCAATATAAGTGATCAGAGATCAGTCTATTCCTGTAACAGAACAGAAGTTCGGCACACACAGACTTGTTTAAAAATGGTGGAACCTGATCTAAGATTTGCACCCCCTCCCCACACAGGGTGAACGTGTGTGTTCTGATCTAAACTACTCTGCTTACACAAACCCATGT
>NW_017728991.1:11017809-11020753 GCF_001723915.1 Gavialis gangeticus | reverse complement strand
TGGAACCTGATCTAAGATTTGCACCCCCTCCCCACACAGGGTGAACGTGTGTGTTCTGATCTAAACTACTCTGCTTACACAAACCCATGTCATTTATGCCCTGCATCGAAACAGCTTCAAAACGAAACACCTGGCACAATTTCTCACAGGCCTAGTATTTTATAGGAGGTACCCCACCATGAGTAGTCCCACCACATTGCCAACCAGGCCCTTGGATGCAGTTTACCATCATACCCAGGACCAAATTTATACCAGTATATTTCATATTCTTAAATTTAGTATCACTCAGTTGCTAAAGGCATCACTCAGTCTTGCAAAATGCTGAGCACTGTAGTCTTCACGTGTGTTTTTACTTGAAACATCAGCAATCTCAGACACAGTAATGGGTCCACACAAGTACTTTGCTGGATTGGATCTCTGCAGTTTCAAGCTTTTGATATCCTAAATTAGAATGATTATCAACTGGCATTGTAATTTGGTGGTTGGGATATCTGGAAAAATATATCTTTCCAGTTTAAAGTTTTGGACTTAGTTAACAGCAGTTCATCAAGCTTTAAAGAGAGAGCTGCTATTTTTAGTTATGCTCTTTCCCATTTTTTTTTTTTTATTTCCCTCGCTTAGTAGAAAGGAGGTGATCTTTGTACCCTGAATTATTTCTGCTTCATGGAGAAAGTCTTGCGGAAGGAAAGAAATGAAACATAAATTTAAAAAGCTATCTTGGTCTTGGAATGCGGGCTTTTGATTGTGGTGCCTCCCAGCACCTTGGGTCCTGATCCAAAGCTGGATGTTTGCCCAGGTTTGTACAAAATGCAAATAAAGCACAACTCGCACCCAGTGATACAAGTTAAATAAATAAATAAATAAATAAACAAACCAAAAGAACCCTCAAGGCAAACTAGAATAAAGTTCAGTTTTTAATTACTATAGAGTTAATGAAGACAGTGAAGCAAAGAGTTTGTTTCGAAAGTGTTACAGAAAATGCAATAAACATGAGCTTCTGAATTATCAGCTGACAGCAAGAAGATACAAATGTCCTCAAGTCCTTGAAAGCACAAACGCAGTAGTTTGTGTATTTTATTCCTGCGTGTACAGTCCAATCCAATCTCCATAGAAATGAAATTCTAGCTAGGCATCAGCGACGTACTGTATTATAATCCAAATCTGAGAGAGTGGTTCATGGCACATGTTAAATGAGAAATCAAACTGCTCCCTTGAGAACAGTTTGACTGAAACATTGGGAGCAGTCTGCTGTGGAATTGCAGAAGGCTGAAAGATCCTTGTTCCTGAAGATGGTACTGATGGATGTTGAAAGATGGTTGAACTCAAATAGGCAGAGAAGGTTGTTTCTAAACGGCAGCAGCTGCTATCTTCATAGGTAAGCACGCTAAGACACAGCAGCAGCAAAAAGGGAGTGAAGGAAGAAAGAAAGATCCATCCAAAACTATTTATTTACAGATAATGGGAATAATTTATTTTCTTCATAGTCTGTTTAAATTTTCTTCAAACCTGAGTCTCCCCACTCTCTCTCGCCAAGGTCTGGATTATACTTAGAGGCAGCTCTGCCTCCTAGATGAGAATCTCATTTCTATGGAAATTAAAACAAGATCTTCTATCCAGGATTAAAGCAGAAATACATCTTTGTTTCAAAGGCTGCTACAGGAAATTGTCCTCATTCAAAGACATATTTCAGACCTTTTATGTTAATTACATTTTAGGTGGATGACACTGTGAAAATGAATTGTATTTTGCAAACCTATTGCTGTAATATATTTGCTTCACTATCAGAATTTGCTGTCTGGTAATTAAAATTGATTCCCTTTCTACCCTCTCGGTCTGCTTGTATCTTAACTGTATTCTTTGGGGTCAATTTTCTTCTTCTGCCAATTACTTGGAATCAACACAGCTATGGTAACTTAGCTATCTAATGCTTTCACCCAGATTTTTAAGTTATTTAACGAATGGTTCGTTTTAACTATGGCATGAGGCTGGCGGTGAACCAAGGTTATTTTCCCCATGTTGTGCAGCAGGAACTGAGTGAAAGCAGCTATGGGACACAGTTTGCAGCTGAAAAAAAATCATTTAGGATAGCAAAGCCTAGAAAGGAAGGTTGTAATGAAAAGTCAGCAGTGAATGGAATTTGGTGAGCAGAATACACCACAGCTGGTTTAAATTCCTCACTGACAAATGCAAGAAAGGCAAATGGGAAAATAAGCTGAAGTATTCAAGTGCACCAATACAATTTCAATTAATAATAATCTCTCAGGGGAAAAATACCTGGGTATCACTGTAGGCAGTTCAGTAATGACTTTTCCTGAACTGGTGATTAAGAAACAAACAAAATATTAGGAGGAAAATAACCAAGGGCATAGAAAATAATACTGAAAATACAGAATAATAGAAAATAAGACTGGAAGGGCATTAGAGAGGTCATCTAGTCCACCCTCCTCCTCCACAACAGGATCATCTATACTAGCCTATCCCAGACGATGCTTATCCAATTGTTAAACCTCCAGTATTGGAGGTTCCTCAGCTTTCTTGGGGGATCTGTTCTGGTGCTTCTGCCTTAACTTTGCAGGACTGATGTATATGAGCAAATAGTCTGGCCCAAAGGAAACTGGTTGTCTTCCTTGGGCTGGATTGAGAGAAAGATGGATTGCCTTCCCCCTACACTTGTTCCTTTAAAAGGCAGTAAGATTGCTCCAGCAGTGAAAGAGAGATTCCCATAAAAAGCCACTCAGGTGAAAATGCCAGATGCACTGAAGTCTGGATTCAGCTCTGAATCCCAGATTTCCATCTCTCCCCTACATTAGTAGTTCAATGCAGTCTAACTGGCAAAACCATCAGATTTCAGTGCCCTTCAGGATTCCCCTCCCACCTCGGCCTCACGACACAGAGACCTAGATGAGGAATCATAGAAGTCGGGTCGGAAGGGACCTTGTAGATC
>NW_017728991.1:11017346-11017798 GCF_001723915.1 Gavialis gangeticus | reverse complement strand
AACTGCTTGGATAGACAAGGGATGTTCTCATTAAAAACACTCAGCACGGAAATCCTTTGGAGCAGGAAAACGCTGGGTGTCCTGTGTAAGTCACCTCTCCAAGGACACAGAGGGAGAGGGACACTGACAGGGTTTCCCTAGCCCCAAGCCATCAGAGATTGGAAGCAAGGAGAAGAAACAAATATGACCCGTCCACCACCACCCTCTGAGTACAACCCTTCAGCCAATCTGCAATCCATCTGACTGTGTAGGCATCAATGCCACAGTCGCCTAGTTTTTTAATGAGGATGGGGTGGGAGATGGTGTCAAAGGCCTTGCTGAAGTCTAGAAAGACTACGTCCACGGCAACACCTGCATCCATTGCCTTTGTGACCTGATCATAAAAGGCAATCAGGTTGGTCTGACATGACCTGCCCCTAATGAAACCATGCTGGTTGCCCTTGAGCATCATC
>NW_017728991.1:10997872-11017327 GCF_001723915.1 Gavialis gangeticus | reverse complement strand
AAGATTGATGGGCCTATAGTTGCCCAGGTCCTCTCTCTTCCCTTTTTTGAAGATGGGGACCATGTTAGCTATCTTCCAATCATCTGGCACCTGGCCCGAGCACCACGAGCACTCGTAAAGCCGTGCCAAGGGCCCTGCAATAACCCCAGCTAGCTCCCTCAGCATCCTGGGGTGGAGAGAATCTAAATAGCTTCTGAATTTTGGGAATTACGCTGGTGAAAATAAGAGAACAATTGGGTCTCAAGTTAGTTCAGTTACTTTGAAAGATTACAGAGTCACTCTGGATATAGAAATAAGGAAATAAACTGGAGGTAGAAATAAGGGGCAACGTTTTTCAGAAAGAATGCCCTGAATACTGCCTACAAAAAATGTACAAAAAGCTCACCTTTGTTTGTAGATCGCAGAGGAAATGGGACACATGGGGAGGTCTTTCTGGATGGACAGGATGGAGGCTATTGGCATGTGTAGTAGGGTTGCCTACCCTCCCAGATTACCGATTCGGGTAGACTCCCAGCCATCGATCTCCCGGTGACTGTTGAAAGCAATCCAGGAGATTAATATTGTGAATGGGTTGAACAGTACAATTAATGACATTACATCGTGTTGGGAAAAAAGAAATCTCCCAGAATAGCTTCAGCCAGAGGTGGCAACCCTTGTGTAGGTGAGGAGAAAAGGCTTTCATTTTCTAACTGGACTGGAAATCAGACTTCAAGGGAAGGGGCTAATTATAAAGTCAGTAAGTGGCAGGGGAATCAGTGCAGCAGAGTGGTGCTGTCATAATGGTGAAGGCAATCTTATAACCATATTTCACACAACATTCAACTTGTGAGTAATAATAGAAGATGCCTCCTGTCCTAAAAATGTGGTTTTCACCCCTTTTCCCATTGCCCTAGACAGAGAGAAAATTATGTAGCAGTTTATGAAGAGATCTTTCAGGACAAGCTGGAAAAATCCAGGTTCAGCTCTATAAATATATCTGGATATGAGAACCAACAGGTTTACCAGCCTCTGTAACGGGCTTAAACTCCAAAAGAAGACCTGAATTTAAGATCTTAACTTTGACAAAAGGAAATAAAAAGTGGTTTGTTTTTCTTTTTAGTAACCTTCAGAACTCCAAAGCAAAGAGGAGGGTTTTTCTTCTGGTTTTTTTAGCTCAAAGACAGCAAGAGAAAGTAACCCACTACCCATGAAATAAAAGGTACTCTCCAATATATAACTCTCCAATATTGCATCTTGTTTATTTGAACTGGTTGTTACTGGATAAAGTTTCCTATTACTAGATGACGGTGTGAATGCTTCTATACTGATAATCTTGCATTCAATTACATTTTGGATAGCTGTTGGTTCTTTTTTTTTTGTGGTGCCTCAGGTATTTAATACAATGCAGAGCTTAAGCATGGCAGGTATTGGATACTTTCCCTATTTTACCAAATACTACAAGCTAGAGCAGGCATGGGCACCACTTCTATGATTTTGACAAATGAAAACACATGGGAGGTGAAAAAATCCACTCTCCCTACCCTGATATGGTATCTGACTATGAATCAGATCAGGCCAGCCTCCACAAGGTACTTGACTTTAATGGGAATTGAGGACTCTCCGCATTTTTCAAGAAGCGTGTGGAAGTTTGCAGAAGCAAATCTATTATCAGCAGTCTCCAAACTAACCTCCAGGGAAAGGAGGTTTCCAATCTCGTTGTAACCTTAAAAATTATAGTCTTCCCCTTTAGTGAGGGAGATAGAGTAAAGTCATGGCAAATTATTTAACTTATTTAAGGCGCAGCAGGGTGAAAGTTGCAGGCCTGCTAGTCCCTGCTGAGGCCACTCAGCCTGCCAGATGTTGAGGAGATGGGTGCAGGGCTTCTGGGGTCATAGAATCATAGGATCAATGAGTCGGAAGGGACCTAGACAAATCATCGAGTCCGACCCCCCGCCATGGGCAGGAAGGAGCACTGGGGGCAGGAGGGGTCATAAGACCCCAGCCAGGTGCCTGTGCAGTCTCCTCTTGAAGATCTCCAGGGAAGGTGAGAGCACCACCTCTCTGGGGAGCCTATTCCAGGCTCTGGCCACCCTTACCATGAAGTAGTTCTTCCTAATATCTAACCTAAACCTATCCTCCCTCAGCTTGTGGCCCTTGTTCCTGGTGACTCCAAGGGGGGCCCTGGTGAACAGACTTTCCCCGAGTCCCTGCTGCTGGCCTCTGATAAGGTTGTAGGCAGCCACAAGATCCCCCCTCAGTCTCGTCTTGCGGAGACTGAAGAGATTCAGGTCCCTCAGCCTCTCCTCATAGGGCTGGCCACGGAGGCCCTCAACCATACGAGTGGCCTCCTCTGGACCCTCTCCAGGTTCCCCACATCTCTCTTGAAGTGCGGCACCCAGAACTGGACACAGGACTCCAGGTGCGGCCTGACCAGCGCCGCATAGAGGGGGAGCAAGACCTCTCTGGACCTGTTAGTGATGCCCCTGCTGATGCATGACAGGGTGCGGTTGGCTCTGCCTATTGCTTCGTTGCATTGACGACTCATGTTCATCCTGGAGTCAATCCTGACTCCAAGATCCCTCTCTGCCTCTGTGCTGCCGAGAGGGGCAGCCCCTAACCTATAACCATAATGCTGGTTCCCTCTCCCCAGGTGCAGCACCCTGCACTTGTCCTTGTTGAACTGCATCCTGTTCAGATCTGCCCACTTCTCCAACCTATCCAGGTGTGCCTGGATGCGCGTCCTGCACCTCTAGCTGCTGACAGGCAAAATTCATGTCATGGGTGCTTGTGGGTCTGTGTCTGTCTTGGGGCACAGGGGGTAAAACTGCAGGCCTGCTAGGCCCTGTTGTGGCCGTGAAGCCTGCCAGCTCTTAAGGAGATCAGTGCAGGAGGGTTCTGGGGCCCTGCACCCCTAGCTGCTGACAGGCAAAACTCGTGATATGTGTACTTGTGCAACTGCTACCTGTCATCAGGCAGCAGGAGTGAAGATCCCCCATCACTTGCCATCACAAACCTGGGGGTAATAACTGACCACAGTATAAACATGAGCTGGCAGTGAGATGCTGTAGCCAGCAGGCCAACAATACCTTGGCATGCATCAATTGATGCATCTCCAGCAAAACCATTGCAAAGAAGTGATTCTACTTGGCTCTACTCGGCATTGGTGAGACCGCTGCTGGAGTACTGCCCCATTTTGTCTACACACACCCTAAAGCATCTCTTGAGGATGCTGCAAGGCTGGGGTGGATGGAGCATCCCACAGGAGTGTGGGGGAGCCCCCCGCATGCTCAGCAGCGAATCTGGAAGTGGACCAGAAGTACTTACGATCCACTTCTGGGTCTGCCAGGGAGTGTGTGGGGGCCTCCTCCCACACCCCCCCGGCTCAGCGATCGGCCACAGGGGGACCCTGGGTGCCTTCCCAGACCCAGGAAGCACCAGTCGCCAAGCTAAGGGGGCATGGGGGGTGGGGAAGGGGTGGCCAGCATGCTCCCCAGCGGTCCCAGAAGTGGACTGGAAGTGCTTCTGGTCCACTTCTGAGTCTGCTGCCAAGAGCACTGGGGACCCCCCTGTGCTCCTGCGGGGTGCTCCTTTCACCCCAGCATCACAGTGTTGATGAGACGCCTGGTACCTTGAGGTATATAGAAAAAACATTTAAAGCTTCATCTATATCCAAATCTCCAAATCGATTCAGAGGGTTCTGATTCGATTTGGAGTGACTAAAGTGTCTCCTGATTCGATTCAGAGATTTGGCCACTGAATCGGGCCGAATCTCTGCCAAATCAAATCCGTGACTGAAGCTTTGCATAGCCCTAATGCCCAATACTGTTTTACTGGTGGAAGAGGAACTTGTGTCTCTAATTACTGTCTTAAATTATGAGGATGCCACTGTCTTGCTGTGCAGACTGGGAGCTTTCTATTTGTTGTGGCTCTATGATTAATTTGGGGATATTTGGGGATCCCTTGCACATTCCAAAAGCATTAGGGGCTGGGCCCTAGCCCTGTGGAACTCTACATTTGGTTTCTTATATATGAAGTACATGAGATGGCAAGTTTAGCTTGAGCTGCTCCTTACACCTCTGAATGTCCTCCACCCCACTACCCCCACCCTCAGAATTGCACCTGGGTGCATGATATTAATGCTCGGTCTGGGCACAATCCCCCCTGCAAAGAAAGAGGCCTCATGTGCCAGACAAAGCAACTGAATAATGCACTGGCTTTTGTGTGCTCTCTGTAAATTAAAGGGGGAGCAGAGAGGAGCAGTTTTGCACCCTGCACTACCCCATAGGTGGGGCAGTGTCCCACAGGCATCCAACACATATGGCAGCAGCAGGAGAGTAGAAGTGAGCATCTTCCCTTGCTCCTTTTGTCCCTTCAGAGTATATATTTTTAGGGAAGTAATAGTGATGTCAATGGGGTTTTTTTCTTTACTGCCATCCTCAGCTGGAAGGAATTCATATTGCAGGAATGCACCAAAAAGAAAACTGTTCTCTGGAAAATCACCATCACTTTCACTGCCAACCTGGGTCCCATTCTCCAGATTACTTTTGACCCTGGATCAGATGGGTTCTTTTTGGGCCAGGACAGCTATTTTACTGGCCCAGGCATCAGCATGGACCAGTTTGCCCAGACAGCTGAAAATGAGCCACACTACATGATTTTGGCTAAGATCTGTCTCTGGTATGTCTAATTACCAGCACTTTGTAGTTGGTGAGGGTGCGGGGCACCTATGTAACCATATGAACTCCTGGTCAGCAGTCAGCTGCTTTCTGAAGTTGTAGCAATTTAGAAATGCCAGTGTGTCTTGCTTGTAGAAACATTCACACGTTTAGTACTTGTTGAAAGACTATATCTTAATTTAAGGACAGAATCTTTGGCTGAGTTTAATTATCAGATCATTGGATTCAAATGACTTGATCTTGCCAGCTGGACTCAGATTTTGCAAGATAGCACTGGCCTTTTAGGAACCTATCTGGGTCTAGACTCTCTCAGTTTTAAGTGCCAACCTTTTCTAGGACTTTGTAGTTCCCTTGAAAGATTATGTAATTTATAGATTGCATCAATGCCAGCTGGGAAACAGGGCGTGTGCTTTAAAAGTGTTGCCTATTTTTCACATCAGCGATGGTGTTAGCATACATTAAAGGAAGGAGCGGTTTTGGTTCTGATGAATAGTATTTTTCTGAAATGCCTTCAAGTGATTGCCAAAATGCTGGGGAAATAGTGCTTGGTGTGAAAGCTAGAGACTATGAGAAACTGAGTAGGAAGCTGCTTATTTCTACAGTGGTTAGACAATGACTTGCAGCTGCAAAGACTTTTGGAGGAGGCTTGAAAGAATAAGGATATGCCAGAGGCAGGATATGGGAAGATCCATTTTATGGAGGAGTGTGTGGAAACCTGTAGCTGATCGGAAAGAGAAGGGTCTCAGCTTGGTTGGTGGGTTAGCTCACTTTAAGATCTCGGTGCCTGAGTTGTGGTTGCATGTAGTGTTGAATGGGGTAAATCTTTCAGGGTAAGCTGTACGGTTAGGTGACCTGAACTCCATTTTAAGCCTTTCTCAGTTTCATAGTTTCTAGGGTCGGAAGGGAACTGAGCAGATCATCAAGTCCGACCCCCTGCCATGGCAGGAAAGAGCACTGGGGTCAAACGACCTCAGCAAGGTGTGAATTGTTATAGTAGCTCAGCACTTGTGGCTTCTCTTGATTTCTCTAGCTGAGTACCCAAATATCAAAGGACAGTCATGTCAACTATGGTCAAAGCACCAGTTCCTTTTAGTCATTGGACTCTGATAGGGCTGCCCTGTGAGCACTTTTGCTACCGCCTTGAACTTGCGGCCTCCGGGCTGTCAACTGCCTTAGTGCCCGCACCACCACAGCCCCCAAAGTGCCAGTGAGGTCAGCTGAAATCTTTGTGTTCCTCTGTTATTTGGAAACCCCCATTTAATGAGGGTCAGTTTGTCTGTGGGAGTCTTATTATGAAACCCAATTGATGAAGAATTCAGTTTTACTATGGTAGTTCCTGAGGGGCGGCATCAACAATCTTGCTGTACTACCTACTGAAGTGTTAAAACTTAGGAAACTCTTTTGGATGAACATTACATATTGGACACTTGCTTTTTTCTGGAAAGAATTTCTTGTGCAAAATCACTTCTTTAACTTTGTTAGCACGGGCTTATTTTCAGAATTTTTGCTTCTTCCCTTCCTCCACTTTGCCCACTCCCTGTTTATCAGCAACATAATAGGGGAAGGCAAGGAGAGAAAAAGAATAACCAAGGAGGTGGGGGAAATTATGAAACCTCAAATAAATGGTAGAAATTGGCTTTTTAACTTAGGAAACACTTGTGATTTTTCTTTTCTTTAAAAAATAAAACCTTCATTGCCACTTGGCTGGCTTTGCCTACCTGTTTTTAATATTTGGAGAATAAATTGCTCACGAGAAAACGTTCTATGAAGCTGTTTCCTGTACTTCGTGGCATATGCAGAGATGCTTCTAAAAGGCTAGTGGTGATGGCAGGATGCTGAAAAGGCCAAAACCTACTACCAGTTTCAAGACCACCTATTTGCCCCAACTCATCAGTTGGCTAGAGATTGCTTGTAGATTAAAGAAGGAAATGTTTGGACAGGAAAAAAAAGGATAATGTTACAGGCTGCTCAATATATAGAAGTTTGGGAGACAATTAACAGACAATTAACTCAGTGGGCAGTTCTTATTCACCGGTAAATCTTGAATAGCAGAAGAGTTGTATAAGATAAAGGCTATACTATCAAAACTCTGCCTTATTTTAAACTGATAATTATAGAAACATTTAGCTCCAATTTCCAAGCATAACCAGTCATCTGATTTTTACAAGTAAGCTTTCAGGCCTCACATTCCTGAGCAGCATCAAAGGAAATACCAGGAACAGCTGAAGTCAGTCCCGTTTACATCCATGTGACAAGAGAAGTCTCTGGGTAATGTAGTAATTGAGTAACAGAAGCTCAGGTTTTGAAGGTAACTGCAAATATCAAGAGCTCAAGGAGCTTTTGTACCATGCAGAGATATAGCAAGAAGAAGGGATCCTAAGATGCTCCTTTGTGGAAAAAGAATTGAGGGAGAGGGCATAACGCTGACCCCCACGCATGCCTCCGAATGGTAAGACTACTAGAAACAAATGACACCCAAGTGCCTCTGTTTGGAGATTACGTTACCAACTAATTTAGGGTGCAATTAAGTCAATAGAAAAGGTCTTAAAGCTTCCCTGAATATAGTGGACATCTATCCGTTTGCTTTTATTCTGGGTTACTGAAGAACTAAACAATTTCTGACGTCCCCATGGCTGTTCCATGACTGAAAAAGCAGAAAAGCCTGACTGAAAACTGAAAAAAATAAGGGTCCAATTCTGCCATTGTTCTTCATGTTATTCCTGCTCCTCATTTAAAATAAAGTCCTTTAACTCTCTTTTGGGCTGACAGAAGGACTGTAATCTGAATGAGGGTCTGCTGGGTAGTAGTACTCAGTAATGAGTTCCTTGCAGATCAAGGTAACAATACAAGGACCAATAGCAACATTTGGACCCAATAAAAGAAATGGCTGGATAAAAGATTCAGTTTTCACTTGAATCTCTTTGTTTGTTAATTTCTCCCCTAAATTACTTAGACTTTTTAAAAAAAAAAAACTTTGTCTACTGCTGCCAAATGTAGTATGGACTAATGCAATCTTAAAATGAACCACATAGGGGCTACAAATTGGAGGGGCTATAAATGAGGAATGACCTGAATATTTTTTTGGTGGACCTGATCCCATTTTCATAGAACTTGACCTAATCTTTCCATTGACATCCATGAGTTTTGTCTCAGCACAAGTATAAATATAGCTATAAATTAGTCAGGAACGGCAAGGCATTTCAAGGAGAGACATTCCCTTCTAGCCTCCCAGTGGAAGTCTGGCACCTAAAAGCAAAGGTTTTTCAAATGGAAAATCACTTTTTCCACTGTCTCTGGAAGTAGCAGTTTCTTAATTCATAAAAAGGCCAGTTTAGGAGTTATATTTGCATCTGAAAATTACGCTGTCTAAAATATTAATTTCCAGGAGAAAAATTGCGTGTGTACTCTTCTACTTTACAATCATTTTGAGAGGACAGACAATAGGAACAATTGTTTGCACTAATTAATCATTTGATAAAGTGAGCCTTGTATGTCAGAATGTATTCAAACTGTCATATTGAGTGGTGTTGTACATGGCACATGTGACTTGTTAAAGGGGTAGCTAGCAGAACTATGACAAGGTGCTGTAGCAGCTTGGTTAGCAGCTAATAGACCAATTTCAGGGAAGCCCCATTTTCTTACTGTAAACTGGGGTTTCCATTGATCATGTCTTGCCATTGTGCTTCTGGTTTCCGCATCAGTTCCTGCAGGAAAGCTTAAATTAACCTTCCTCCTGTTATGATCTTCCCTTCTGCCCTTCTCCCCAAAAAGCTTGGTCCTTAGACTATGAACTTGGACAAAGCTATCTTTCCTAAACACAGCGGATTTGTATCGGAAAGCTTATTGTAAGATGTTACGCTGTGTAAGTACTGTGCACAGAGAGCGCATGCTATGAACTAAGGATCTAAAAGGTCACTGGTAAGGAAAACAGTAGATCTCCTACAATGCTACAAGAAAAATGCATGGCGTACATTAGATTTTTTCTCAACTGTTCTTTCTGCAGCTTTTGTTAGCTTCCCTTCGCTGACAGTGTTGTAGCTGTAAGGGCAGTTCTGATAAGAGAAGGAAACCTCTCATTCTTTCTGTTTTCTCCCTTCTGATATTAAGTTAACCCTACTGAAGTGGCTTAAATGACTTGATTCTCCATTTGACAACCTTTAGGTAAAAGAACAGACTTGAACCTGAAACTATGTGTTTTATTCTGCTCTTTCGAATCCTTTACAGGCTGCCAATGGAGATCTGGCTTCTCATAAGGCACCTGAACAATCATCTCTGTACAAACAATTAAGTTTCCCTAGAAGTCCTCCTGGGCTCTTGTGCACAAAATATTGTTTGCCCCCTTGACTTCTTTACAGTAACTGCAGGACTCATGTCTCTGCTGAAATGTGCGGCTCACAAAGATTGCAGAGGGAAGGAGGGCTATTTCCCTATGCCAAAGAAGTGCAAAGGTGACCTAGACAAAGGAGGCAGAAATGGGAGTGGAAACAAATGGAAACTGAGGAACAATGAAGCTGCAAGATTGCTCCATGCAAAATCTTTACGTGCTTTGTTTCCCTTTAGATTGAACTCGGTGGCAATCCCTGTTAGGAGCATGATGTGCTGGGAGCTCAGCTCACTATGAATAACAAGCTTATGTTACTATCATTCTCTCCCTCCACAGCCTGCCTCTCTTTATTGAGGCTTATAATAAAACAGAGTGTGATCTCCCAAGGCAGGAACTCTTGTTTTCTTGTTACCAAGTTGGCATGATATCCAACACAGTGGGGACCTTAATTTGAGCTTCTGAGCACTATTGCACTATAAATGTAGGATGGCCTCACTATAATGAAGCCTCCTTATATCAGCCTTCCCACTTTTAACAATCCTAGCAGCAGGACCTAATTTTTGCAGTATTATGATGCAACAAATTGCCTAGCCCTATCATGGCAAACACCCTCTTTTAACAAAGTTTATTGGATCCCATGAGGTTTCATTACAGTGAGGCTTTCCTGTAACTTAAAATGAAGAAGCCCTGGAATGAAAGCTCTAAATCCGCTCTTGTGCCCTAGGTTGGGAAATGGGGCTGTATCCTTTTCTTGTGGGCAAACTGGGTTTCATGCAACTTAGATCATATGCAAAAATGAAATTATACTTACCATGTAGACGTGGAGGGCAGCAAGCTTCCAAATACCAGAAGCAGTCTAGCAGTGCTGCCACGCTCTAATTTGCCCTGCTCCTTGGCCCTTTGACTTGCCCATCCACCTATCCCTCTTTACATTTATAAATGATTGATTTCATCTGGCATGTGCACAACAGGAAAGTGTGTGTACACGCACATGAAAGGAAACTTTAAATATTTTATCTTCCATTAGCGAATAACAGCAGTAATGACTTCAGCTGCACAGGGTATCTTCAGTGAAATTAATAATCACATGAGGGTTAATAGCTCCAGGCAATGAACCTTTCCAGACAATCATTAATCCACTTTCATTATTACTGCTTCATTACTGAACAGAGAAGCCACCTTCGTGTACAAGCGAGTGCCTACTTTCAGCCCTCCGTGCCAATACTGCCCTGTCATCATTCCCCTTGATACAGTATTATCTCTCTGCTTGTGATTAGTAGGGCTCCTGCAGTTATATTTAGGACAGTCCATACTATGAGACTGTGGGGCTCCCTCATAGGGTTGGGGCTGGCAGGGCTCCCACCAGTGGGGTCTGGCTCGGGGGTAGGAGGGTTCTTCTTGCACCAGGGATGATTTTCCAACTAGGGATCTGCCGGCCAGGTGTAGCAATGGGGTATGGAGGCTTTCCAAGCCAGGTCTGTAGTCCAGCTGCTCTGGGCCTCCTGCCTGGGGCTGCTGGAGAAGCCTGAGCTAGGGTTAGGAATTGGGGTTAGTTAACAGAAAAACATCAGCTCTAAACCCTTCCCACTATTTAACCCTACTGCAGGCTTCCTATGCAAGAAATGAAATTAATATCCAAAAATGGTGATAAAAGTAACTAATGTGCCAGCTATCAAACACTCATTTTAATTTGGGGGCTGGAGGTCCCTTGTCTCTCAAATGCTGATCGGTTTACCACCTACGTATTAAGCGGAGCTTGAAGCTATTTATTTTTTGTAAGTAGCCATCATCAAGGGAAGTAGCACGCTGACTTACAGTGCACAGTCTCTCTGAGAAGACTGTGTATGCAGTTCAGTCAATTGGCAGCCCATGTAGAAGTAGTTATTGTGCTTGACAATGCAGATCACAAATTTGTCTTCTGCTTTTTGGACTGGTAGCAGGAATCAAATCTTATGGATTTTTAGCTACAGACATTTTATCTCCCTGAATCCATTTTTTTGGGTCTACGTTTAAGTATTTTAAACGTTATGAACTACTGAAGATGATGTGTCCAAAACCAAAAAAAATTTCTAGTATTTTTAATGCAGACAATAGCTGCTGTGAAAAGGAGGCTCTCTGGCAATGTGGACCTTCACAATTCATGTAGTCTGGTCTCTTGGAGCAACGCCAAGATGTCTAGAACAATAAAGCTCTGAAAACATGTTATCTCGCTCGCTAGGAAATATAGAAGCTTCCACAATCCCCATATCTAGCCTTTCTTCTTCTTGTCAGTCTGTGACAGAAGTGCACATTAACCTTCAGCACCCCCTCCATCATATGATCTGCCAGGATTAGTTTTAGTCGGACAGTGATTAATATACAGAGGGTACTGCATAACCAGCTCAAATTTGGGTGGGTAATTAGAACCTCTAGCTACTAGCTGGAAGTGAGAAACAGCTGCAGTTAATGTGCATGTCCTAGCAGCAGAGTTCTTGCTGCAGAGGATAAGCCTGGCACGCATTTCTTAAATTTCTTTTTGTGGAATAGAAAATATTAACTCTTTACTCTTTGCTTTACTTTCTTTTTCCCACTCCTCCTTTTGCTGATTTAAGCATTGTTCATTTAAGCAACCATAATGAGAGAAGATGCTTCATTAGACATGGGAGAGCTTTGGAGATCTTCTCATGAACAGCCTCACAAAAGCCACTAAGTATTTCATTCTCTAAACTACTAAAAGGGGAGTGGGGAAAGCACAATAGTGAAAAATTATAAACTCGGTCCCTGTCACGTGAGTGTGTGTGTGTATATATATATATATTTTTTTTTTCTCTCTTCTTGGGATGTATCAGATGAAAGGAAAAAGCAGCTTATTTGACAATGCCACATCCACAGGATCTCTTGCTTAAGCAGAATAATGAGTTTCTACCAAAAATCAGTATTAACACATTTAACCACAGCAGTGATACTGGTAATCGTCTGAAGGTTCCTCTGCTATAAGCAGTTTCTGTTGTTCTTCTTTTTGGGCAAGTCAGGGTTATGCTGGCACTGTGGACTTCCATTGACTGTCTCTTCCACTTCCTCTTGATCATAAACCTAATAGGTGATCAACAGCAAACTTGGTGGGAAATTGTTTCTTTACCACAGCTTGACTCTCTCTAGTGACTGGCTCACTATGCATTTAGTGATTATGAAATCTCTTTTCATTACACTACTAATTTACAGGGAATGAAATTATAAACAAGGTGATTACTGAATGTAATTTATGGCCCATGTAATTATATAGCTGTCAAAGCGGTGAATGCAGCTGAATTGGCTTCTTTTTCTACAGAATAGGTTTGTGCTTTTTTCCTGGTCTACTGAGTTTGTTAATTGTCTACAGCTGAAAATATTTTTTTGTATTGCCAGATCAGCAACCTTCAGTTTGAAGCCCTCACTGCAGCCAGTTATAATTAAGAGCAGGCCTGATGCTTTTCCTACTGGGCTGAAAACCCTTTCAGGTAGTGAAAAATGACTTTGGTTTCTAGCCTACTGGTCGATGAAGAAGAAAACTTCAAGTCTCTGAAAAATAGCTGAGATGCTACAGAAGAAAGTGGGGGGGGGGGAATTGTCATAACTGTTGTTTTTATGAAAGATACTTTAGTAACAAGTTGGTAGGAAATACGGCTATCCAGAATGCACAGAGTAAATCAGAATGAACATACCAAACATCTGCTCTTGATAGGCTTATTGATAGCTTTTATGTAACTTTATGATGGATTAAGCAATGAATTTGTAAAAGACCAACACGGAATTACTTTTCGACTAGAATACAACAGGTTGAAATAGGTGATGAGATGATTGTGCCACCTCCTTTGTTTGTAAAGCCCTAAGCGTACTGTGGAAGCAACAGCAAATAAATCCATTATGTTAACTAACATAATCTACAGATGAAGAATGCAATAGCAGTGGGACAAAACTCTCTGTTTAATAACAAATCTAATCTATGACTTTGCTTTTAAGCAGTAGGGTTTGTGGCGCTGCTGTTTCATTCGTCATCTGTAAATTATGCTAGTTTAATGTGATTTATTTGTATAGCAGACTGTATATAACTAAAACCTGTAGTTTTGGTGCCATAAATACAAAATTGTTCAGAAGGCCTATGAGCATAGCAGATTCTCCAGCGAAACTGGTAATTAGAGGTCTACTTAACTCAAAGCGAGACAAAGAAATTCTCATGGCTTGGTCGGGGTATGAAGAGCCGATTTTTGTGGGAATTTCCTGGTGGCCCTACCCATCACTGCTGATTGGCGGAGAGGCATGTATTGTATAATTCAGTAGCAAATTCCATGGAAAGTAAATTATATAATTTATCATGTTGTTATAAATATTAAGTTTAAATTTACATTTAAATATTATAAATTTATATACAATTTGAATTGTAACATATAAAACATTATTATGTGTAGTGTTTTACAAAAAGTTTAGTAACACTAATTAATGCTAACCTGATTAGAAACATTTTCATTTCACTGACTGGTACTTTCACTTAGTCTATGTTACTAGCAGCCAGTAAGTCTCAGTCACAAGATCTATGGCTGCAGTGATTGTCACGTTGTCATTGCATTGCGGTAAGCATTGGGGCATTCTAAAACAGTGTACTATATAAATAATACTCTGGGGTTTTTTAGGTTGATTTTGTGGCAAATTGCAGCTGATGGCAGTATTTCCTGGTGGTCATGGACAATGCTGGTTTTTGCAGTTTCTGCAAAAACCACAAAACCACAAATTAAGTAGACCCCTATCTATCATCTTTATGTGCAGGCAATATAAAAGTATGTTTGAGCTGTAATGGGCCTGCTGACTGTATTGCAAGAAGCTATAATTTAGAAATGCTCCCTAACAGGAGGCTGAAGGAGTTCGGAAATGGGTGATGGTCCCTCAGTTAAGGAGCAGCTAGTCAGAGAGAGAGAAGATCTGTAGGGGTTACCTACTGCTACACAATAATGTTCGCTGTTTAGTTCTGTGTTTATTGAACCTGGTGATCACTACATTGATATCTCACTTTGTGAAAATCCTTGGCTAGTATAGTACCTACAGATCTAGGTCTACAATGCATTCCTCATCCCCACTCTCCTCTACAGATGTTAAATGTGGGTGGACTATCATCACCACCTCAAGCGCCTGGAGAGGTATCACTAATGATGCCTCCAGAAAATCCTCCACACTAAACAGGAAGATCACTGCACAAACACCAGTATCCCTGCTGATACCAGTGTTACCAGCACTGAGTTGGTGATCCTCAAGCACCAACTTCCTTGGGCGAGGCATTGTGTGTAGATGCCTGACTCTCAACTCCCAAAACAAGAGCTCTACTTCCAGCTTATTAATGGCCTGAGATCTCATGGTGGCCAGTGGAAACGCTTCAAGGACACATTGAAGGCATGCCTCAGGGAAACATGCTGAGGACAGGACTTGGGAGGAGCTGGCTGCTGACTGATCCGATGGTGCCACAACCTTAGTCAAGTGGTTGGCCATTTTGAGGTAAAATGGCTTGCCCTTGAGGCACAGCACAGAGAGCAGAGGAAGGAAAAGGAGAGAAGTCTTGGCCTGTGGCCTACCCTCCTCTGCAGAAAGACCTGCAACTTCTTTGGAAGGGTCTGTGGCTCAAGAATTGCACTCTTTTGAGACCCATTAGTGAGTCATGGTAGAGATCATCCTCAGATCAAGGGATTGCCAATGATACACAGAGCAAACTCATGGATTGAACGCCCCCATCCCACGACGCAGGGGATGTTTGGGGGAATGGAATGTGCCGGTGGGGGGAAAGAGAAGATTTATATGTGCGCAGCTACTGTATAAGCCATCATAATTATATGCTCCCCTTAAGTGCTCACCAGGGCCAAAGTAAAGGAGAAGTCAGGAATTGGCAGCCATACTTGATTTTTCAAGGACCTCTCCTGCACAGAGCAAATTCTTCAATGAACAAATTCTTCTGGGGAGATATTGGGGGTATTTCAAGAAGTCTCCTCCACATTTCACAATTAAACACAACAGCAACATTGTGCCAGCACAGAAGAACTGGAAAGGGAAAGAGTCCCCCTCTATACATGTTAAATGGTGGAATTCTCACTAGTAACAAGGTCTACCCAGGACATGCACTGGCTAAGAGAGGGATGAGATTTGGTTCTTATATTACTAGTAAATGCATTTCTTCCTTGGTGCACAAAACTATTTTCAGCATAGCCTGGTACAGAAACATAGTAAATTATACAGGGATGGTTTTTCCAAAATGGTGGTATTTAGGAAAACATTGATATAAAAAGATCAATAGAGAACAATTTCTACCAGTTTTCAAATTTCAATCTGACAACAAAGACAAGTACACTAAGTAACTCTGTGATGTAATTGCCTTAAATGCTTTTAAAAATGGGGATGAGGGGGTTTGTAGTCTCTTAAAGATAGCAGTTCAGAAAATTTTGCTTTTTGAATGTAGATGTCTATAGTATGCAAATAAGAGCCCACCTTTGCTGTCAGTGAGTTTCTTGCACTCAGAAGCATCTGCTAGTGATCATTCTTGGAAGCAAATTACTAGACTTAGATGGATCACTGGTCTAATCTAAGACAGTAGATCATATGCTCCTATGACTTTCATTATTTCTGTTTGAACTAAACTCCAAAATTTTACTGATGAACACAAAAATAATCAGTGTTTGCATGTACCTGTGATATATTCTAGTGTACTTCTCCTGCTGTGTCTGCAGCAGCAGTTAATTAACAGGCACTGGGTCCAGAGCTGAGTTACTACCATCAGTAATGCTAGTGAACAAACAAGAATATTATCCACTTCATTTTTTCACCAAGTTCCTGGCCCATGTATCCTCAGTGATGCCCAGTGCATTGGCAAAGCCACTTTCAATGACTCTTACTCTATTTCATTTTTAACAACAAACAATGAAAAGGTTAAAGGGATGTGAAGTTTAACTCCATTTGAAATGAAGATCGAGAAATATCATTATCTGATAAAGAGTGAGACAATGAGTTGGGTTTTCAGCTGGTGTAGATGTAAGAAGCTCCAATGAATTCACTAAAGCTCTCTTGGTTGACATCAGCAGAGGATCTGACCTGTTAAGATCTATAGGGAAAGTTGAAGAGTAAGCCATTTAAATTTCATTTTGTAATACCCTCATTATTTCAAAACAGCAGCAAGGGGGATGAAAGGGGTGGGGGTGGGGGGGATGAACTTTCCTAAAAGAAAGACTTGGTGGTACTTCTGAACTAATAACACTCCACAGTGGGAAAAATGCAGCCATTTTTTTTTATTGGGGCAGCTGGGTGCTGATGGAAATTCAGCTTTCATTTCTAACCCATATAACCAGACCTCTAGGCCTAGTAACTTTCTGTGTCAGTCAAAAAGCTGGGAAAGCCAAAGGGGACAGGGAGAAAAGGAAACAAAGATAGACAATACTGGTAGTGGTAGCAGGCGTACGGGCTGTTAGTGGCTATTAGCTTTAATGGATCTATTCTATCCCTAGGACCATTGAATCCAACCAATCAGTGTGACTACTTGTATGAGCAAGACTTATTCACGTGGGTAAATGTCTGTAGGAAAAGTCCACTACTGCAATAAACTGTCCAGTGTGGCTGTGTGAGAGAGAGCACTGAATGGATGTGGTTTGGAGACTGATAGTTATCCTGCACTCCAGAAGACACATTAGGGCTTTCAATAGACTGGAGTAGAGAGCAGTAAGAGGATATTGGTGTATCAGTTGGTTATATCTTATAGAAATAAAAACATTGCAAGCATTACGTGCTTTGATTTTTCTGACAATTTATGAAACCGGTTACATGCCCACACACTTTCCTCTTCTACCGTTCTAGAGAAATGCCTCTGTAGCATTTCAAATATGGCCTTCCTCCTGAGCCTAGGACTTCAGCTAAACTAGTAACGTTGCTAGAGGGTCTTACCAGAGATGAGCTCTCAAGTAGAGTATGTGGCTCAGGAGTGGCCCTTAGTATACAGGAGTGCCCCGTCCCACGTGCTGCTTTCTGTCTTTCCAGAGGCAGAGGGAGACTGAGTACTGTCCTGGGGCATGTGCTCAGGGCCATCCCAAGCCATCTAGTTTGCCCAGTTGTTGGTTTCTGATGCATCTGGGATGACAAGTGAGCACAGGTCATTTTGTTAGTGGTGGCATTAAGCCTGGGAGGGAAGTCGTGCATACCTCATGAGAGCTGCCCTAATGGGGGAACAAAAATGGGATTATTAAACTGCTTTTTCCACTGCTTGTCTAGGCATTATTTATCAGTAAATCCAGGTCCTGCATTAAACTTGAAGTAGGTCAGTCCAAAAAAATTTAAATACACTGAAAAAAGCCCACTAAAGAAAACTCAATCACTCTTTGATGCCCTATTCCATGGACACATGCAACAGCAGAAAGGAGTAACTATGTCATAACTCACTCCTAAACTATTTCTTTTTTTAAACATGTCCTGCTTTAAATTTTGTCTCATGTACAAGGAATGAAAGAGTTTAGAGAACAAATTTGACTCTCCTTACCTGTGGCCATAACCCTGCATTTGCCTTGCTTCCAGACTGAACATTTCCCCATTTGATAGCTGTGTTCATTGATGCCAATACTAAATTGCAGGCAAATCTAGAACCTGAAGTTGACTTTTTAAAAAATGTGCGTTTGGTTGTAGTGCAGAGAAGTTCAATGTTTTCTTGAATCTGGATTTTCATAACAATCCTACAGGGGACACTGTCAGTCCATCAGCAAGCCGGGCAAACTCTAAAGAGTTCTAGCATTGTGGAGAGAAAGTTTCAACCTAGTCAGCACAGTACCCCTCTGCATTTTGTGTTTTTTCTCTAGCGTGTCAATACTGCAAGTCTCCTTTAACTTCAGGCTAATCATCAGTGATTGTACCATATGTCAGATGTCGTGTGAAGAAACAAGAACATTTGTCACCCATTCAAAGGAACCTTATGGCAATGCCTTTTACATTTTTATTTTGTACACCTGCTATTTAACTCTAACACAATGTTGCATCAACTCCATCTGCCAAGCCTGACAAAGCAGCAACTTCTTAAAAATTAGGGTTGACCCCAACCATTGATCAACCTTCTCTCCATTTAAAAAAAAAATGTTCCCATTTTCAGTCTGCAGTCTTTAAAAACAAAGCTCTAGCTTCTCTAATTCAAAGAACAATGTGGCTTTGTAGGCTACCATCCTTATGAATCAGGTTTCAAGACACATTCAACCATGTCTTCTTACTGATCAGGAAAAACGTTAATTGTGTTGTAAGATGATTTATTCAGTTATGGTTTATTCAGTTTGTTCTTTGGTATCTGTAGACCCAGATATTGATCATATTTTCTTGAGGCTTGTCTCCATAGGGAAAAGGGTGATCAGTAGGGCTGTGTGAAGCTTTAGTTGCTGAATTTGATTTGGAGGAGATTTGGCCAAATTCAGCCTGATTCAGCAACTGAATCTCTGAATCTGGATCAAATTGGGAGACCCATTAAAAGGTCCGAATCGAATCAAAAGCCTCCAAATTGATTTGGAGAGCTTTCTAGATTCAGATTGGCTGGGGAGAGGCAGGAACAGCAAGCTCTTCCACAGCTACTCCAGCTGTGCCTACCTCTCTCTGGGTGGGGGGAGCCATGGGAGAAGCCCCCATGGCTGGCTGGCCCTGCCTGGCCCCATCCCCTGCCCGGCTCAGTCTTTCGGCACTTAAAAAATATATATATTAAAAAAAAAGCTCCACACTCACTAGTTCCAGGAGCAAGAAGCAGTGACTGGGGCCTCTGACAGCTTGTGGCAGAGTCCCCACCCTGTGCAGTGTGGGGCATTGGGAGGCTGTGGAGATCGCCCCCCACCTGTAACCTGCGTGGCAGCTGTCCCATAGCATGGGTGCAGTGTGGCTCGGCAGGGTGCCCTGTGCTGTCTGGGAGCTGAGGCAGTACTCAGCCCCGGGCCCCAGACAGTGTGCAGTGCCCTGCTGAGCCATGCTGCACCCATGCCATGGGGCAGCTGATGCATAGGTGCCAGGTGAGGGGGAGGAAATTCCTGCTGCCCCCCCACTGCCCTGTGCTATGTGGGGTGGGGGGGGCTCTGTCACAAGGCCCCAGAGGCCCTGATCCCTGCTGCTGCAGCCGGTGAGTGCGGGCCTTTTTTAAGTGCTGGGAGGCTGGGACTGGGTGGGGGATGGGACCGGGCAGGGCAGCCATGAGAGCTTCTATCACAGCTCCTCCAGCCTGGGGAGAGGCAGGCACAGCCGCAAGAGCCATGGAAGAACCTGCAGCCCACCCAGCTGTGCCTGCCTCTCCCTGGCCTATCCGAATCTTTGAATCAGTGCTGAATCAGTGCCAAATCCCTGATTCTGATTCAGCCAAATCAAATGGGGACAGTGATTCAAATCGCCGGATCAAATCCCTGTCCTCCAAATCAGCCAAATCTGAATCAAATGCTTCCCTATTTGCACATGCCTAGTGATCAATAATTTAGGTTGTGAATTTACAGC
>NW_017728991.1:10950305-10992872 GCF_001723915.1 Gavialis gangeticus | reverse complement strand
ATCGCCGGATCAATTCCCTGTCCTCCAAATCAGCCAAATCTGAATCAAATGCTTCCCTATTTGCACATGCCTAGTGATCAGTAATTTAGGTTGTGAATTTACAGCCCATTGGCTGTTCTGTACTAGCTCCTGATGTAGGCACATTTAGTGCACTTGTTGGTATGAAGAAGTAGCTTACTTCACTCTGAAAGTGAGTGTAAGCTGCTTTGCATTTACTGCTCACTGAATATTCACAAGGAGAATTCAAGTGCGTATTGAGACTTGGGTATGGCTTTACTCTGCTCAGACTTCACTGACTAGATAAGCTTTCACACTGAAAGTCACCCTCTGCAGATCACTGGCACAAGGCCTGGCCTTTTAGTCCTCAGGATAAATCTCAGTTAAATGCTCAAACCGGGAGTGTTGGGCATCCAAAGTGTTATATGGAATGTGCACTATTGGGATGAAACGTCTTTATAATTTGAACAGCCAAGAAAAGTAGGTGGAGCCTCCTCAGAGCTTGTAGCTTGTTTACAAGCCATGTCAAAGTGGAGATTAAATAACCTTGATTCAGCTATCAGAACTAATGCACCATGTTTTCTTGTTAACATTTCACTTCCAACCCAATATGTCTTAAAACTAACTATTTAAAGACATTAAAAACAAGGAAATGCTTTGCTGTGGAACTTTTTAAATTAGATCCTGAAATAATCACACTTTGAAACAAACACTTTTTAATGCACTTAATTTTCTAGAAATGTAATGTACTTAATTTCCCTGCAGAAAAAAATTGCCACTGTTTGTTCATCCTGTTTGTTTTTGCTTTAGTTTGCTATTTCTATCCCTTATAGAATAAACATCAACTTTTAACTGTGCTTCCATGGAAAAGCAGTTTGGTAAGAGGTATGTATGCCTGACTACAAAAATAGCAATAGATTAAGACAAATCACCTACCTACCCAAAATTATTGTGTGTTTGTATCCTAAAAGAATTGTGCTTACGAGTGGCAGGTACTTGGGGTTACATCTGAAAAACGTTTTTGAGCCAAAGTCCAAAATTTAGATCCTGAAAACCTTATTCAGCTGCTCTTGAACCCTAGAAGTACCTAATATTCTCTAAGTGCCTGGTTTTGTTTGTTTGTTTTTTAAGTTATGCTTCTTGGCGTGTCCAGAAGCTCCTTAGTTTTGACATGGCTCAGCAGATTGATGTCTATCTGACGCTTAGCCTGTGGATCTCAACAGAGCTTAAGCATTTGTCTATAGCTGGGCTTGTCGGCCAGACTAGACTCAACACAACATGCAGCAGCAGCTGCTGCTTTTTTTTCAAAGCATAACAGAACTTTTCTGTGCTAGAGACCTGGGTTTAATTATCCCTCCTCTTTGAGGAGACTCAAATCAACATCCACCACCACCAGGGAAATACCCAGTTGGTGTCTCCAACACCAGACTCTTGGCTTTTTGGGAGATGGGACTATTCTTACTTCTTTGTCTTAGTATGAAAGAACTTGATGATCTGTTGAGGTCCCTTCCGGCCGTAGCATCTATGAATCTATGAAACTCAAATATTTACTGGATTATAGAAAGTCTTTTCTCTTTAGCCTAGTGGTGAGTGGAGATTTACCTGAGATGGGGAGACCTGGGTTACAGCTCTTGCTCTAAAACCTGTTTTAGGTGTTTGATATTAAGCACTTGTAGGATAAGATGCATACAGTCACCAAAGCAAGGTTGGAACACAGGTTGAGTGTCCTATCATTAGTTTGCTCTGGATTAGCTTCCAGCTTTAGGAATAAAATATCTAGAATGGTGCTGGCAGTGCCATGGTATCTTCTCTGGAATCTCCTCTGGCAGTGTTTTGAAAGAAAGGATTGACCCTTCCTAAGCTTTCAAAAGAAAAAGATTTTTAGGTATTTACCTTCATGTAAAGAACTTTGAGTTGAGGAAGGCATCCAAGGCCCACAGAGAGGTGGTATTTAAGATGGATTTGTGTTGTTGGCATGTTCTTTTGGCTGAAATGTGCAGTGTTCTGGTGCTTTTAGACAGATGCATTTTCTGCAGCCTGGCAGTTCAGAATTTCAGTCTGAGATGCCCAATTCTCTTCCTATGTTGTATAGGGAGTTGAGGCACTGAATTCATTGCTTGCAATTCCACTGTGGCCACCGTCTCTAGGAGGGCCAGTGCTGCGATGCTGAGCGTGATGGTGGCTAAGTATCCTTGTGGGTGGAAAGATCTCACACTTGCAGGCAACAGATCAGCCACTATCCTCTTTCCTCAGGTTGTTTCTTTCAATGCTTACCTACCATGCCTTTGATGTTTGAAAATACAAAGAAAGAGAAGAAGAATAACGGGAGGTGAGATCTTCAATTTTCCTTATTGTTAAGGATATTGGCAATGAGTCTGTTCAGAGGGATTTGCCACTCCTCCACCCTGCCCTTGCCATACCAATGCCGGCCCAAGCCTATGTTCTCCTTTGACCTTGCCTTTACAGCAAGCAAGGTACGGTGACAGATAACAGACTATTTCTTATTATGACTTTGCTTTTATCAGAATTAAGGGAAAGTAGCAATTGAAAGTAATGAGCCTTACATGAGGAGAGGAGATGCTCTCCTTCCTGTTTGTGCAAAAGAAACCTGGTTTTAAGACTACAGTCATTTTGTGAAGCCCAGCTCCTACACTACAGATACACCTCAGTGCTTCCAAAGACTAGCTTCATATTTGTGCCTTTAAGTATCTTAAGCATCTTTTGTACCAATCCTTCCATAGTGTTATATGAGTACAGGACCTTGAATCTGTAACAGTAGCTACTAGAACCAGTCTTGGCTCACACACTGACAAGTGCTGTGCAGCTAGGGATGTAGCAGTTGCAATGAGCTCAAATACTTTGTTTAAATGCTTGGTAGTAGTTGTGCACAGCATGGGTAGGGCATATTGGACAAACTGTTATTAGGTGTACACTGCATCTTTCTTGTGTCGTGCTTTTGGCATTTTATATTTAATGATTATCTTCCATTTTTTTCATTTAGATCTGGACTATTTTGGAGGGTTCTTACTCTCTTATTCTATACTATGTGATCAAGAATTTCTCCTTATCCAGAGCCAAGTGTCATCTACTACATTATCACTTGTGCTCATTATAATTAGGCTTTAGAAAGGTGCATTGATGGAGTTGTACCAGTTTATTACTATGATATTAATACTGCGGAAAGAAGTTGAACATACGTTTAGCATGCTTTCCTTCACTTTTCTAAAACTTTGAATTCTAGTCTTGACGTAACGTTTAATGAAAGTGATATCTAGGTACAACTGGTGAGAATTACCCTCTCCATTATATCTGAAAACCAAACCAGCTTTAATATTTTATTTAGCTAATGTGATTCTATTATATTGAATAAGATTTATTACTCTTTAGACTATGTGAGATTGGGTTTATGTACATGGATACAACCTCCAACCTCCTAATAAAGTGAATAGTCCCCTTAATTGGATGAGCAAGGACTACTTGTATGAATAAGGACAGAGAGGAATGGCCCTTGTGCTTTCTAAAAACCTTGACCCTCTGTAACCTCCTTTCCACAAGCCACAGGGATTTATTTATAATGACTGAAGAGATGAGCAGTAATGATTAATCAAGGCATAGCGATGAAAGGCCAAATATCCGTATTCTCCTTCATAATGAGAAAGTATAGTTAAGCAACTAATGTTTCTGTTCTAGACTGAGGTTATGCAGTTTATCATCAAAGCTGAGCTCAAGATGACCTTGGGGAGAGAAAAGGAGGGTGAAATATAACATGGAAAAAACAGCTGCTATGTAATCTATTCATGAAAAACCCATTCCCTGTAAGTGAAGCTGAAAGTTACAGAGACTACTAAATCTTGTATGTGAATTAATATACAGTTTCATATTTAACAATGTAGGTTATATTTTATCAGATGAACATTTTATGAAAAGCAAAACTTGGGAAGTGAAAGCCAAAATTTAAATTTTCCTGATTGTTTTCTCATGTAGTCTGCTTCCTAAGGTACCTCTTTCTAAAGTGTCTTAGTCAAACAAAACATGGAGCTTAATGCAAGGAAAACTGAGTGAAATGCTATTGTCTGTTTTTTACAGGGGATTAGACTAGAATCATGATCTAATGATTCCTTTAGGCTTTAAAATCCATGAAATGTTAACAGAAAGAACAGTTTCTTATTCTAAGCACATGGAACCACAGTGCTCTTTCACACAC
Source organism: Gavialis gangeticus (assembly GCF_001723915.1). Lineage (NCBI taxonomy): Eukaryota > Metazoa > Chordata > Crocodylia > Gavialidae > Gavialis > Gavialis gangeticus. The sequence goes on along the minus strand of NW_017728991.1, from coordinate 10,988,671 downwards.
TTATGTACAATGTCTTGCTGTTGGTAATTACTGACTTTTACAGTGTACCTCCATAGAGATTGTATGCTGATAAACAGAAGCAAAAGGGCTCACATACATTTGGGTACTCAAAACAAATGCTCGTTTTGAAGTCCATAAAATAAGAGAAAGGATACTATATGAATGTGACAATGATCAAGTCTCTATGCTTCTTCTGTGTTAAGATTATAATAAAGTCTATTTGCTGAAAATGATCAGAAGGCAAGCACGTAGGTCCTGTACCACTATATCCAATTTAGTTCTTGTTGAGTGGAACTAATGTAGTAAGGATGTAATAGTGTCAGGATAATGTAACAATGATGCCGTAGCGTGTGCTCACTTGGAAGCAGATCTTCAGGCAATTGTCAACATCTTTACTGAGGCATACAAGAAAATGGGAATTAACATTCAGAAGACTAAGGTCCTCCATCAACAAGCTCTTAATGAGCAGTCCCCAATTCAGATCTATGGTGAAACTCTGAAGAAAGTTGAGCATTTCCTGTACCTCAGAAGCCAGCTCTAACAGAAGGCAGGCATTGATGAAGAAATCCAACATCAGCTCAAGACTAAGTACAGACAGTCAAAAAGCCTGAGGCTGAATCAATTCAGTCTTTGCAGCTTAGTCTAAACTGCACAGATTAAACTGAGAAACAACTGGACACGCATTCACTTTTGATTCAGGAAATGCAGCCACATGCCTGCAGTGTCTCAGGCCAGAAGAGGAAGGGGTGCTAGAGCACGGCTCTCTGGCATTTAGCTAGCATAGGCTATGTCTTTGCTTCTTCTTCTTGCTGTCCCCAAGGTCTCTGGGATTTGCAGTCCAGAGTCACAGTAACAGATATCTTCCTGCTTCCAGGCACAGGCAGAGGCTGCTTCCAGGTGCCTCTGGGATTTGTAGTCCACAGTCGCAGCCAACAGTATGTTTGAGCAGGGGAAGGGGTGTTTAATGCCCCTTCCCTGGCCCCAGACCCCAGCTGGAGTTTGCCTGGGTGAGGGGAGGGGCACTCCCTGCCTCCCCCTCTCCTCCCAGCCCTTCTCTGCTGGAGCAAACAGCCCAGCCCAGCCCAGAGCTGGAAAGCATGCTGGGATGCTGGGGGACTGTGATTTTAATTTGAACCAGGAAGGGGTCTGGGACAGAAGTTTCATAAACCAGTGTGACTCAAATCAGTTAAGTCTGATACTACATTCAGCCAGGTTTATCTTAAACCAGTTTCAGCCATTTTGAAACTGGTTTATGTGCACTGAACTTATGTTCTGTTACAGGTTGTAACCAGTTTCTGATCTCTTAAATCGGTTTATGTGTAACTTCTGTCCTCAGCCCAAATGTGCAGTACAGCCTGAGGATACGGATGTTTGAAGATCATGAAATCAAATTTGAAACCAAGGTCATGGTTTATGGAGCTGCCATGATCCCTACCTTACTGTATGGAGCTGATACCTGGACAACATATAGGAGACACCTCATGTGGCTGGAAAAATACTATCAATGTTGCCTGCAGAAGATCCTTTTTATCCAGTGGGAAGCACTGACAAACAAACACCACGAGCGCTGAGGTGATGATCATCTGGCATCAACTTTGCTGGGGTGGCCACATCATCTGGATCTCTAACTCTAAACTCCTGAAGCAAGAAATGTGCCCAAGTTGAAATAAAACCTGTTGATGGCAGCTTGGATATGTCAGTCATCTTTGGAGTCACAGATAAGGCAATCATGGAAGACAATCATCCTCGACTGTGAGGGATTGTCAATGATGATGATTTGTTGGGTGGAATTAAGAGGTGACCAGAAGACACACAGCTGATATTTTTTGCTTGGTGGCTAATCTGAAAAATTTAGAAAAATGTAGTTCAGGTTGAACCTTAACTAGATTTTTTTTTCTTTTAGTGTGTTTTTTCCCAGCTAGCAAGATAAACCAAATCAATTTGGATCAACCCAAAATATTTCATTCAATCTGAATGCAAATCTGTGTTTTATTTTGGGATCATTTAATGGTTTCATGTTTTAGGGTTTTTTTTTTTTTAATTTAGAATAATCTTTGGTTGGGAAGACTGCCATTTTATAAGGAAAAATTAAATATGTTTTCCCTTGAAAAAATCAGGAACAGAACATTTTTGCACTCCCAAAATCAAGCCATGCTTAAAAAATGTTGAATGAAGTGTTTTGGCGTTTCTTCACCAATTTCTTTCTGCTGAAATGTATTTGTCCCACATCTGCACATAGTTTGAGTTCTTCCCTGAAATATCATTTTTCAGCTAATTTAATAGTCCTCAAACCCTCTCCCCCTTGCCCCCAAAATACTTGATTCTAGTGAGGGTTCAATTTTACCCATAATGAAGGACCTTCAGAGACTCCTTATTAGGGACATTGTTTTGGGCCTTCCAGCTCACTTGGCCTCTCCCATTACTCTGTGCCTCAAAAATATAAGGAAAAAAGGAAATTACAAAAAAAAAAGGGGGGGGGAGAAAAAATAAGGAAAAAGCGCTGAAAGCTTATTAAACATTAGGACTTTATTAAAAACTGCAATAAATAAAAATGATTACTGGTGGAGGATTCTCATAGGAAGAAAAGGAAAGGGAGTGAGAAAGAAACAAGGAGAAAGGACTGAAGGAAGGGCACTGCCTATCAAATATATTTACAGTACCCTTGAGATGCTATTTGACATTGAAGCATGAAGTGGTAGACTACACTGGATGGGATTGTAAGGAGAGGAGATAAGAGAAAATATACTGGGTTGCTGGAAAGAGTAAGAAAAATATATGGTACTCTAAAGACCAGAGTTTGGGCCAATTCCTAATGTAATGCTAGTGCTGTTTTCTAGGCGCTCCAAAACTGTACACAACCCTTCCAGAATAATAAGAAACAAATCTTTCAGGCAAAGAATAAATCTCTCAAGAGGAATTTATCTATCTTCCAAAAGTAGGACTTACAGGGGGTTGCTTATTTATTTCCAAATATATGCGTGACTATAGTTATGTCATAATTTCTAGGAATTCTGTGATTGCCTCTGGGAACACAGAATTAGATTATGGGTATTTAATAATTTGTATCTGTTTTAATAGCTGGATTGCTTCTGACTGGCACTTGATGCCTGAGTACCCTGGGTACAGTGGCACATAGGTAGAGCAGCATCACTGGCTGTGCTACTGGGGGCCTGTGTGGTAGCACAGCTGTTTCTTTCTTTCTTGCTTGCTGCCTCACCTACCCCAACTCCCCAGGGTTGGTGCCCTGAGCTGATGCTCTGATCACCACTGCTTCATTACTGTACTGCGAGGGGTGGTTTTTGGAGACATATACTGAAAGAGGGTAGGTTTGGGTATTTGAAATTTCATGTTGATTGTTTGAAAGAAGTAAATGACATGAAATACAATCATGCAATGTATTATTGGGATGCTAGAGATTTTGTACAATTATTACAAGTTAGATCATAGTGATTTTTGCATTTGTGAATCTTATGGAAATATCTTTAGCTAGATCTATTTAAAATATACATATGCCACTGTAAATATGTATGTACTTGCAAAAATCTGAGGAAAAAAAATGGGGACCTGATCCAAAGTTCACTGAAATAATTAGAGAGGTTTCCAGGTTAAGTACAGGCAGTCAAAAAGCCTGAGACTGAATCAATTCAGTCTTTGCAGGTTAGTCTAAACCGCAGAAATTAAACTGAGAAACAACTGGACACACATTCACTTCTGATTCAGGAAATGCAGCCAGGTGCCTGCAGTGGCTCAGCCAGAAGCCAAGGGGTGTGCAAGCATGGCTTTCTGGCACATAGCCAGCATGGGCTGTGTATTTGCTTCCTCTTCCTGCTGCCCACAAGTTGTCTGAGATTTGCAGTCCAGAGCCACAGCAGCAGGACTCTGCAAGGTTGCTCATTCCATCCTCTTCCTGCTACCAGGTACCCCTGGGATTTGTAGTCCCCAGTCCCAGCCAGCATTAAGTTTCAGTAAGTTTAGCAGCAGGGCAGTTCTGTACTTGGGGAAGGTGGGTTTAACCTCCCTCCGTTGTCTGAGACCCCAGCTGGGGTTTGCCTGTAGGGGTGAGGGCAGTCCCTGCCCCCATTGCCTCCCCCCAATGCTTCTCTGCTGGACCAGACAGCAAAGCCCTGGCCAGGGCTGGAAAGCATGCTGGGATGCTGGGGTACTGTGATTTAACTTGAACCAGGAAGGGGTCTGGGGCAGAAGTTTCATAAACCAGTTTGACCCAAATCAGTTAAGTCTAATACTACATTCAATCAGATTTCTCTTCAACCAGTTTCAGCCATTTTGAAAGTGGTTTATGTGCACCGAGCTTCTGTTCTGTTAGGCTAAGGACAGACATTCAAAAAGCCTGAACTGATTCAGTCTTTGCAGGATAGTCTAACCTGGCTAGGTTGAACTGGGATGTCGGTGCACTTACAAACTAGACATGCAGGCACGTGCCTGCAGTGACTCGGGCTAGAAGCTGGGGAGCACTAGAGCAGCTGTCCCGTACCTTTCACAGCAGTGAGCTGGGGGAGGGAGGGGGCAGGCCCCACGCAGGATGCTCTGATTAGCCCAAGAGGGAATTGATAACTGTTTATCACCCCCTAACTTAGTGTTTATCACCCCATTAAGAAAACAACAGAGGGATATTACCAGCTACCTGCTGATTCTGCCTGTTGATTGTATCTGTTGATTCAGCATGGAACGTAACTAGCATGTGGTCTGCTAGCTAATAGACAGACACCTCTCCGCAAGGAGAGGGGAGGGGGGAATTCCTGCTTAGCAGGGAGTGGTGAGGGGGAGGAGGGGAGCAGCCCACAGTCTGCTGAACTGCAGCCAGGGAGCAGAGGGGAGGGGCCAGCCCTGCTGTGGAGAAGAGATTCTCACCCAGCCCAGACAGCATGCTGGGGGTGTTTGGTTTATCTTAAAGCAGCAAGGGGTCTGGGACAGACATTGCATAAGCCAGTTTGACCAAAATCAGTTAAGTCTGATACTACATTCAACCAGGTTTCTCTCAAATTGGTTTCAGCCATTTTCAAAAAGGTTTATGTGCACTGGAACATCTGTTCTGTTACAGGTTTAAACCAGTTTCTGGTCACTTAAACCTTTTTATAGGTAACTTCTGTCCCTAGCCCCAGTGAACAACGGCCACTATCTCAAGTCAGACTTTTCCCCACTTTGAAATATTTGTTTGACTGGGGGCAGAAATATTGGCTCTGCAGAACAGAATCAGGTATGCTTTCATGCAACAGTAGACTCATATGTCCTTTTCTCCAGTGAATTAGTCTCATGCTACCACAGGCAAGAAAAATCAATCGAGTATGCTAAGGTGTATTAGTGAAGCACAAGTTATAGGTGATCAAACACTACTGAAAGTTGATGGCCTGCAACCTGCAGGATGTCAGATGGGATGATGTAGTCATCCCTTTTAGCTGTAAAATCAGAAATGTATTAATCTGGAATTTATTTGATGGATGCGTTTTTTTTCCTTCTTCAAGTGCAATTATGCCAAAAAGCTCTTTCTATGCAGGTAATCAGTGGGAGTGCAAGTCATTGGGTAGTTATAGACCACAGATAAATGTTGAAAAGGAGGCAGCTTTGGCGTTTGTGGGGTGTTTTTTTCAGTTTATTGATTGCAGGCTATTATCTTGGATGATGGTATCTATAGGTTCACTACTTGAATCTCAAAAGAGCCCCGTTTATATTACTTTGGGAAAATTATTGGGATAATTATGGGATTGTAATATAAAGTACCATAATTACACTTTAATGTTTTTCATTGATTGTCTGAGGTTTGTACTTGGCAGTTCTTTAACAGTAAACCTATACATTTGCTGTGCTTGTGTGGAAAATGAATGAAATTCAATTGCACAATGAAAAATTTCCAAAATTTAGAAGATAGGCATTTCTGTACTGAAAGCTTTAATAAATTAAGCACCCATTGTCACACTGAGGTAATTTTTAACTAATCAAGAACTGCTTCAACATCCCTGAACATTTCTCCTGGGTTTCCTATACATTCGTCACCTAGTAGAGTAGGGCCTTGATGTATACTTGAATCAGACTCTTCAAGGAAGATGTGATACAAAGGCTACTGAGGACGGTTGCAGTACTCCTACTGCTGAAAGTGGAACAGGCTTTAGAAAGTGGCAACAAGGATTAAACCACGTTACTGGTTGAAGAAGCAAATTTGTCCTTTTTAGTCGCTCAGTGACTCTAACAAGAGCTCAAATTTTTAAATCTGTGAAGTAAAATTAAAAGTAAATTTCCCTTACAGACATATATTCTGGGCGTATAGAATAAAACCTTTTTTATTTCTTTCTCACTGGATAAAGTACATTAGTCTTATTCATGCTTACCTTTTTGTGTAGCTAGCTATGAATGTGCTGCCATCTCATGGCAAGCTACAGTGTAATTAGAAATGACATAACTCCTCAGGACAAATTAGTATCATTATGTAAATTTGACCTGCCCAAAGATAACTAAATAACAAAGAAATTGTCAGCTTGTGTTCTAAGACTAAGGACATTCTCTGTATTTCCATGTAACAGATAATGAGACTCTAAGTGGCAGAACAATTGTGGCTGAACCTATTGTACATCCTTCTACTTGTACAATTTTTTTGTTGCTTGCCTTTAGAAAAATAAAGGACCTTGACTGCACAGTATTAATATTAAAGATGCCTGGGATAATAAAGCAAATCCCACTGAATATTGCTATCAGCACAATTTGTTCCTTCAGAGAAAAATATCTTTCTTTGCTTTCAGCAGCAAATATTAGTGTAAATGGTAGAGGAAAAAAATGTAATTAGTCTATTAAGGTGACTTGTTAAAGAACACAAGTCTCTTTACACTCAAGGGAAAAGGGAAGCCTTTTGTCTTTGCATGTTTGTGGTTTTTTTCCATGGATAGCTATTACAGTATATCTCAGTTTTCATTATGGCATTCTCAGCCTGCAAATAAATTTGATTACAGTTTGGTACTTTGGATTTCTATTCTGCTCTATTAAAGTACTTCCTTGGCATCCGTCACTATGGTAGGATATATAATTATAGTCATATACATTATTATTATAACAATGAAAGCTAAAGGTTCCAGCTGGGTCATTTGGGATAATTAGAAGTGGTCTCTTATGAAAAGCAAATTCTTTTATAGGTGTCACTGCATTTCTTTTTAAGGGTCTCCTCCCATCAAGTGATGGGCACTCTCATTTCTAAACTTAAGGCAATGGTTTGGCCAATTTTTCAAACCAGCCAATGAGACTGCTTGCATATATAATGGTTTAGAGGATTCTGGCTATAAATTGTATGTAGCTGCTGTGTGTTTACTAATAGTCTATTAAGTACAAAACAAATAATAGTAGTTTATCAACAGGCTTATCTCTACATGATCATCTCTACAAATTTAAAATGGGCAAGGTGAACATCTAATCATTTAAATAAAAAATGGCAACTAACATTACCTGTGTAGCATCTCAAGTTGGAGAAACAGGAGACAAAATAACTTTTTTAGCCATCCTGTAATTAAAAGGCATAACATTATACTGGTGCTCTAATGCTTATGAAAAAAAATTAGTTGGTGGAACCAATACAGTCTTCTGTTTGAACTCCATATTTCTTTTATATGTATTTCTAGCATTTAAAATGATTAGACGTAAAGGTACTGTTATAAGGATTCTGGGTCTGATATTAAGACCATAATTTGCACAGTGTGGCTTTTAGGCTATGGACAGATATTACACACAAACTGGTTTAAATGATCAGAAACTGGTTTAAACCTGTAACAAAACATAAGTCCAGTGCACATAATTCAGTTTCAAAATGGCCAAAATTGGTTTGAGATAAACCTGGTGGAACTTAATTGATTGAGCTCAAACCAGTTTATGCAATGTCTGTCCCAGACCCCTTCCTTGTTTAAGTTAAATCAGAGTCCCGCAGCATCCCAGCACGCTCTCTGGGCCAGACTCTTTGCTCCAGTCCAGCAGGGCTGGCCCTGCTCCTCTGCTCCCTTGCTGGAGCAGGGGCAGGTAGGGGTGGGGGCCTGCCCAGATGCTGCACCTGGAAGGGAGCAGGGGAGAAGTTTATTCCCCCACCTCCCCTGTTCCACCAGCATGGACTTGCACTTCTTCTCCATGGGCTGCTCCAGTGGTGAGGGCGTGACCAACCCCAGCAGTAGCCTGGGCTGAATAGCCAAGGAGGGGTTTAATTCCCCTCTCCCTGTCCCACCGGCAGGGGCCTGAGCCAGGGTCCGAAGGGCACTCTCCCATCACTGCTGCAGTGGCGGAGTCAAGTGCAGCCAAACCCTGGCTGGCATGGCCCCTGAGGCAGAGGGGGCAGGAGGGGGATCATTCCCTCCTCTAAGCTCTCTGCCCTTGGAGGACTGCAGCCACGATCTGCCTGCCCTGACTGTCATTGCTGCCTCTCATTCCCTGCTTGGGGCAAGAGGCAGAATAAGGCTCCTCCTGCCCCTTCTGCCAGATGCTGGAGGGAGGGGGGAATAACACCCCTCCCTGCCCCCTTGCCTAAGGGGTTCTGCCAGCCAGCCTCTGGCCACACCTCTACCTCTGTCACTGGGCAGAGCTCTTGATGGGAGGAGCATTCCCTGTCATGGTGTTTGGGGAGCACGAGCCTCTTCCTCGCAGGGGGCCACACTCCAGGGCCAGCATTCCCCCACCAGTGTCTGGTGGATGGGGCAGGAGGGGGGCTTATTCTGCCACTTGCCCCAAACAGAGAGCGAGAGGTGGTGGCGGCGGTCAGAGTGGGTAGATCCCAGCTGTGGTCCTCCAGGGGCCGCGGGGGTAGAGGGGGAAAAAATGCCCTCCCTGCTCCCTCTGCCTCAGGAGCCATGCCGGCCAGCGCTTGGCCATTCCTGGCCCCATGCAGCAGCAAGGGGAGAGCTACCAGTGGACCCTGGCTCAGGTTCCTGCCAGTGGGACAGGGAGGGGGAAATTTAATTCCTCCCTGGCCAGTTTACTCCAGGCTACTGCCCAGGCTGGCCATGCCTCCTCCTCCCCCACCCTCCCCCACCAGCATAGCTTCCTTGCAGCCAGGGGCATGCTCTAGTGCCCCCTGGCACCTGGCCTGAGAAACTGCAGACATGTGCCTCCATTTCCTCAGTCCAGAGGGAATGTCTGTGCACTTGCAAATTGGTTCAACCTAGGCAGGTTAGACTAACCTGCAGAGATTGAATCAATTCAGGCTCTGGCTTGTCGAATGTCTGTTCCTAGTCTTAAAGATCCTGAGTGCACTATGGGATCCAAAAAATTATGCATCCTGTCATGTTAGATCTTGATCATCTGTCATGGTAGGTCACATGATAGTGGGAGCTGGGGTAAAATTCCTCATACCCTACTTTATGTTTAAATTAACATCTGACAGACACATAGATGCCATGTGCTTTTTTAAAGGCCACTGTAGAAAGTGTCGACATGTTGCCACAAAACTATTCTGTCACCATTAAAAGCAATCTGGTTCTCTGATGCTCCTTTTTTATAAACTAGAGAGTGAAGCTTTGCTAAATAGTCTGAGTGATTTACCATCCATTATCATGGCTGCTTGTTGAGAAAACTGAAATAGAAGTACTAGCCTCCTGTTTTAAAAAGAAAAAAAAAGATGTATTCTGTCCTGGATGTTGGTGGGGAGAGCAGAAGGACATCTCATTGATGAAATACACAAGGAAATTCTCAGACTATAGAGAATGAATATGAAGTCGGTCAGATGTTTTCTCACTCAGTGAATGGAAAGGCCTGGGAGTTCCCATAAAGCTTTCGAAGCAGCTTCCTCATGTTCAGTTCCCTCAAGTTCCCATTACAAAATACAGTCCCCAAAGCCCCTTTCAACTTTGACAAATCAAAGCCCATTTCAACCAAAAAGCTTCTCTGTGACCTAGGGGCCATCTCTGTGAAAATTCACGATTGCCACCTGCTGCTAATGAGAACAACATATTATTCTCAAAAATGGCAACAGCCAGTGCCCCTTTCAAATGGAAATGTCTGTGCAGCCTCGACTCTAGGCACTACTATACGCTCTAAATAGACTACAGGAAAAGATATAAGGTGCACGCTATATCATTCAAACAGATCTCTGTCTACTAGGAATATGTAGTCTATGTATTTCTATATAGACTACAGGAAAATATATGATTTTATCTGGGCAAAGGAGAAGACGATACTGATTTTCTTCATAATGTATAGTTTAAAAAATTGGGTACTTTTTTGTTTTGGTTTTTCTCCCAGTCTTACTTTTTTGTGACTCTGAAGACAATATATTCTGATGCACAGACCGCTTGTGCCGGTATCTTCCTTTTCAGAGTCTCTGTTGCTCCAGACTTCTTAGCTCAGCAGAGAAATAGAAAGGTTGACTTGGTGATGTAGTACCTTTTATCTCCATCTTTTCCAAAGCTGCTGGGCTGGGCACCCTGCACACTTAACTTAAAGCAGCTCCAAGGATTCTCTTGGTATTTTTTTCATAGGAATATACTGAAGGGGTGTGCCAGCTCTAATAAATTGCCAAAACACAGCAGTGCACTAGCCATCCCCATTGGCTCTGTGCCACTTCCATTTTCCCTTATAGGAGGAATCTCTAGCTGGAGAGTTATACTGGCTATCTAACTGTCTTCTGTTGACAGACTAGAAGAAGTGGGGCCAAAAAACTTCAGAGCATATTTTGATTGGTAATAACGCTTCCTTGTATCCTTTTAAACAAAATGTTTACTAAGTATCCACAACTCTCATTGCACTCATTGGAAAGTATGCGTATTCATTACTTGAAAAGTCAAAGTCCAGTGTTACATTGACTCTAAATGGGATAATAACTAGAAAAGTAGAAGGAAAATAAAACATCTGTATGATCTTTTTACAAGAAACATATTTCACCTGGTTTGAACATGAGATTTTTAGGGGCTCTTGGGCTGGACATAACACTTTTTAAAGAATTGAATAAATGGTGTCATTATTGTATCACGCTCACTTTTAGATGCTTTTTATGAAATATGTTATAGAAAACTATATGGAATACAATTCAATTAATTCTTCTTGTTCGCAGTAAGGGGTCTGCTTTGTCCTAGTTAGAAAATAGATTTGTTGTGAAATCGTTAGAATGAATATAGGCCAAGATGAGGGAATACGCCATTGTAAAGCCAAAATACATGGAAAATTGTTTTAATCACTGCTGTTGTCCACGATGTCAACTTTCATCTGTTTCTAAAAATCTGTGCTTTTGAAACTACTATTCTGATTATCTCTGTTAGTAGCAAAGATCCTGCTGTGGACAAAGCCCTTTGTCCAAGAGATCATTTCCCTCTTAATTGGCCATGTTATTTCACCTAGGCTGGAAAATAATTTGGAAAGCTAGTGATGTACTAAGATCAGAAGAAAAAGCATGGCCGCATGAATAAGCACAGTAATAAAGTCCAGAGGTATAATTTCGGCTTGACTAAAGTCAGTGACATGACTCTCATTTGAGTTCAATACAGTCATGGTATAACCTCTGATACTAATTTTAGGTCTACATCATGTTCTTACCTCTTGTCTCCTCACAGCCCAAGCAGACCTTTTTTTTTTCTTTTGGGTGATGGTATTTACTTTCTTTCTTTTCCCTACAGTCCCACAGAACCACACCATAGAGGAAAAACTTGGCAGAAGTGTGGTACTCTGAAGGGACAACGGTACCCACAATGTGACAAGTGGGAAATGTTTAAATGGCTTTCTATAATCTACCTGCAAAAATGAATGGACAGTATGTGGGCAATTTTGTACTGCTACAAGGATAGTTTGAAATGTTGTGGAGCCCACATCTTCTGCCTTTGAAAGCAATGGAGGCACAGTCCTTTGGAGCTTGGTCCAACCCCCTATTTGAAGTAATAGGAAAGACTGCTTTTAACAGGGTTCAAATCAAGCTGCTGTTCTATGTGAAGGAGAGAGGGGGAAATGAGGAGTTTAGGTGAAACGGTGATGCCGAGAGATGTGTTATCTTGACTGGTTATTTTGCAGAACATTCAGGTCACAATGTAGAGGTCAATAAACTGACATGATATGTATGTCAAACTAATGGAATAAAGGAAAAGCCCACGTGTGAATCTGGATCACCTTATACGCACAAATCATTCTGTGAACTTCAGTGATGTTAACTGAGTTGGAAAAATGGACAGAATATGACTTGAATCTTCCCCCTTCCCTCCTGCCTTCCCCTGGACTTACTTAACCACCCACTGGGCAAAAATGATTGTTTGGGGTGAGCCTATAGTTGAGAATAGCTGCAAAGAAAAGTGGAGGAGATGAGGAGTGTCATCTGAAGGTGGTGGCTTTCAAATTAAAGCCTTGATATTGCAATGTAGGGATTTGTTGTAGTGATAGAAGCCAACCTTACTCACCTGATTAGTCCCTCAAGTCATCGACTCAAGCAGTCTGCTCTCGTTAGGCACACCTGCTTGCACGGATCAATATTCAGACATGTGGCCCTTAATGTTTTTCAGCTAGGCCGTGCTCTTTTATTATATTAAGTATTGAAGAAAATGCCTGGCCTACTTTTCCTGGGTCTCATTGATGAAGAACTTGGGTGCATTTCATAAAAGCAGGCAAATTAAAAGCCTTGTGATTCAGGTAGACTGGAGGTTTTCGTCAATGTTTTATGGTGTTAAATTAATTACCTGTATGGCCACAGGGTACGCAAGATAATTAGATGGGTAAATCTGTGTAGCTTCATTGAAATATGAACTTTGTATCAACGTACAACAGCCGAAGATCTAGCTCAGGTGCTTTAAAAATGTTCCCCTGCTCAGTGCTTTGTCATCAAATCGGGATTCCTGACAAGAGGTGCAGTACTGTGCCTGAAAATTTTCTTTTAAGGATATAGAGTCTTAAATCAAGGGTTTTTTTTCCTGAGTCAAATAATTTTTTTTCCTGTAAGCATGATGAGGCAGCACTGTTCATTTTGTTTCAGTTAAAAAAACAGTAAACACACAGGCACTGATGAATATATGTATTGGGAATCGGTTTACTCACCAACTTCTGTTAATTCTGCAGTTTACCCATTGCCTGCCATTAATCCTAATTCTTCTCTTGCCCCTGGAGGAATTGGCCTGTGGATGTCCAAAATCCATTCTGCATTAAACACAGTCCAAGCCCCTTTGATAACATTAGGGATTAATAGCAGGAAAACCCAAATTACCACTGTGTGTATTTTTATAAATTAACATGAGACCAAAAGACAGCAGAAAAGATTGCCAATTAGTAGTTAGAGGCTGATTCTCTACTGTCCTGCATTTTGTGCAGGGTGTATATAAAAAGTATTAATATTGCTTTATAGTACAGAAGCAGATACAAACTTTAATTGATATTAGAACCCATTGTGCTGGGTGCTACAGAAATCCATCATGGGAAACAACCCCTATCCCAAAGGTCCAAATAGACAAGGCACATGAGGGGTGAAAGCAAAACCAGAGGCACAGAAAAGGGAAATGACTAAGGTCCCAAACCAGCTCAGTGTCAAAGCTGGGAATTGAAGTCGGGTCTCCTGATCCCAATTCCCCAGTACCATCCAGTTGAGCAAACTGGCTCTTTCATTTGATCCTTATGGGTTGCTGTATTCCATGGGATGGTTAAAAGGGACTTTTCATGTCAGCCATGTTTCAATATTCATCTCTAGATTTTCTTTGCATTGTCAGAATACTTTCTCTCTAAGCCGCTACCCCACCACGATTAGTCAAAAAATTAGTTTAAATTTGCAGAAAAAACTTCAGAAATTACTGTTTTGGTGCCAGACTTGCATGCTAAACTTCAAAATGGTGTTTGAGAAGACTTTAGCGTGTTCAGTTTTAATGTGTTTTAATATTACAAATCTAAGTTTCCCCCTGCCAGACATGCTTTTTAAAGGAATGTAACACCAGCTACTTAGGCAGAGCAGGGTGGCACCTTAGACTAACACATTCAGAGGCAAGCGCTTTTCTGCACGACAGTCTACTTTGTCAGATGCTAGTAATTGTCCTTTCTTTTCTACTAGGCTCAGTGGTCAAAAACTCATAATTTGCTATTCATAACATTAATAAACCCCATCTTTCAATACAAAACAGTGTTTTGAAAGAAAAGATGTTTCTCTCTGAAGCTAATGCTATAGGGAATAGTTTTCCATTATACATTGTTTGCATGGCATGCTATTGTAAGACAAGATGATGTATGAAAAACTAAATTTAATAAACTATTTAATTTCTTTCCTGGGTCCCTGCCCTGCCACTAAGTCATAAAAAATACCCTGGATCATTATTCTCAGCTGGTATCTCTGACTGATGACTGGAATTAGACTGATTTGCATCAATTTAGAAACTAAACTCTTCAAATATATGGATTCCTTGGGCTGTTTCTAATGCAAGTATGTTCGACCCAGCGTTATGGCAGTGTCTTTACCTGCCATTTTGTAGTACTCCCTGATACAATCTTCTCATTGACTTCACTCGGTTTTGCTAGCTTTAATCCCACACCAGGTTTGTCCTGTATGCTCTGATTCTGCAGGAACCTGCGGGATGCTGAGAAATAGCCTATACATCTCCTGTTTAAAAATTGCCATTTTTTATATTTCTGTTTCATGATTAGCAGGAAATATTCTTTATGGCCTCAGCATTTTAGGCTGATTCCTACTTGCCTAAGTCATCCTCTTCAGTGGGCGGGAAGGGAGGGGGATTGTATGTGACAAACAGAATTTGGTCCTGTGATAGGAAATGGTGGGCAAACTCAGTTTTGGGGTCTATATATATTATTCAATCATAACTGGGCAAAATTTTCAAAAGTGAGGATTGAAGTCAATTCTGCTCTCACTAAAGTCAATGAGAATATTACCATGGATTTCAACAGGATGAGTTTGGTCAAGTCTGAGAACCTATGAATATCCCACCCATTGTGTGCGCCTACAATCTCTGTTGTTTCATTATTTTTGTTCTGATCTATCTTGGGGACTCACACAGTTTGCATTATAGTAGCATCTGGGTATCCTTTGCATCTTCTAATAAAGTTATCCTCACAGTACTCTGTGAGGTAGGGTATTACTACAAAGCCCTTCTAATATTTAAGGAATTTAGTCATAGGGAGGCCCAAATATTTATTCAAAATCATACAGGATTATCTGTGGTAGAGCTGGAGGCTTGTGGGGAAGTAAATATGTATGTGACCTACTAGGAACTACAGAAATAAACTGCTTTAAATTGGGACCTAGGCATAGGGTACATTTACTCTGTTGCATCATTCCTCAGTTTTATATTAGAGACATGCCTCCTGGCTGGGTTTAGGAATATGATAGTAGCTCTTCTGGTGTTAAAAAAAAAAACCCCATAAGAAGTCTTTCAACCTTGACCTTGCTCCTACTGAATGAATCTTTGGCCATAGATCTCAGTAGACTTCACTTCTCTGTTAGTCTGCCATGCCAGTGATCAAAATCAATGGGTCAGGTTTAATTAATTTTAACAGGAGTTGTGTGACATCTTGGATCAATTTCTATGCATGCAAAGCACCACTAGTATCATTTGTTTGCTAAATAATTCTTTCAAATTGCCAAAACCTTTCTGAAGTGTTAGGGTTCCTATAAATTCACACCAAATGACTGGACTGTCTCTGCAGCAGTGAAGGTACCTCTATGCAATTATGAAAAGTTTAACTGAGAATATTCCCCCTTATTGTCCATTCAGCAGAAAAAAAGTGAATTGCCCTTCTCTGCTTTGTCCCCTTTTTCTTCCTTTTTTATTATTTCCTGAATAAACTATGGTTTAATCTTCTTAAGCTTTTTATCTAATCCTGTGCACTGGCTTTATACTGTACCAACAGCCGAGGCATTTTATTATGGTTTCCCCCTTTTTTTTAACGTCGTTTACTTTTTTTTTTAATATACTGCATACATACATTCTTTCATTTCATGTGTATTGTGTTGCCTTGTTTCTTACTGCACCTTTTCTCATCTCCCACACATTGTGATAAATACTGGGTTTGCATTTTGCTTATGAATCTGAGCCTTCACAAAAGGGTGAGATAGCAGTTTGACAATCATAAAAAGAACTTCAGTGTTTAATTTTAAACCTTAAGAGGCTTGCTATTATTATTATTGTTATTGCTATTGTTATTATTTATTAAAAAGGGTGAAGAGCCACAGATCGCAGCAGGTTCAAGGTGAATGGTGGGTGTTCACTGATATCAATTAAGCAGCGATATCATTTTTTGCTACATGATAAACTGATATTTAATCTAAAGCTTTCGTGTATCTTGTTAAATAGTCATCTCAATCAATTAATTGGTTCTACAATGCTTTGAAAGCATCAAAGAAAGTATCAGCCACATCTTGCATCCTTATTCAGGCTAATTCCTTTTGGGGCATGTACTTTGTCTCACTGAAATCTATTGTCTCGGTGAAATCCATAGACATTGTGTGTGGGTTTGGCCTATTGAGTCTACTGGCACGAGTAAAAATGATGTTTGGTCTAATCATTAGCACTATCATAACTATAAATCCAAATAAGGCCAGAAAAGGATTAGGGATTAATTTGTGGGCATAGACAGTTGTTCAACAGATTTTATAGCAGAGTCCAATCTACTTCATTAACATAAGTTACAGCACACTGTAAACATCATGTTTCCTACATTAACTGTTTTACTAGGTGCTGTTTAAGGAGTTCAGTCATGCAAAACTGTGAACACTGCCACTGATCCAGTGAAGCACTTAAGCATGTGCATAATTTCAAGTATGCATTTAACATTAAGCATAGCATTAGCTCTACTCCCTGTACACAAATGTTTAGCTGATCTATGGCATAGAGTCAGGTTATTAACCTGGTATTTAACTACTTAGCTTCTGCTGCATTGTTTTCTTTCATAAGTGTCAGTTTTTGGTAAGACAGACATCTTAATAAGGTATTGAGGCATGCCAGTGTACATGAAACCCTCCTTATTCGCAGGTTTGACATTTGCCGTTTCAAATATTCGCGAGTGCCAAACCCGCATTTTAAATACACTTTAAGCACTTACCGGAGCTCCACGCTTGCTGCCGCCAGATTCCTGCTCCCGCCCATGGGCTCCCACCATTGCCACCGGAGCTGTGCCCACCTCCCCAGCTGCCTGGGGCACTGCATTCATGAATGCAGTGCCTTATTCATGGATTTTGCCATTCATGGGGGATAAGAGAACATATCCCCTGTGAACGGCGAGGGTCGCCGGTCTCTGACTCAGTTGTTCTAGGTTTATGGAAGAAGCTGTTTGGGAAACTCAGCAATAAAATATAACTTATACTTTATTCCCACCAGAAACCTATGTCCAAGTAAAATGAGTATGTATGGAAAAATTTACCATACAGAGCTGACAAAACCTTTTATTCTTTTAGCCCGTGGTACTCATGTTCCCTTTCCAGACCTGGGCATTTTCTTGAGCAGAGATCAGTTATGTCAATAATAACCTCGTTAATACATTTTGTTCTCAACCTTACCCGGCTCATTCAGGTCATGCTACTACTAAAACATCTTTTGTTCACCATTAAATGAGATGAACATGCTGTATTTATTTCTGAAGACCTGTATACTGTATACCTTTTACTACTAAGGCATATCTCCTTCTCTTTTTTTTTTTTTTTTTTTGCAATATTTGTGTTAACAAATGACTAGCTTCATGATTTTCCATCTTTGTTAATGTCTCATCAACTGCAGTTTTTACCTCAGATCACCTCCCTGTCTTACACTTCATTAATTTCAGGCATCACATTCTTTTCAGCTTTGTTCCAAAGTACCATATCATTTACCAAGATAAATTAAGTTGTTGTGGAGGCTTTGTGAATCTTTGAGCTGTTCTTAAACTTTGGCAACATACTTTTTTATTTTTTTTTCACTTTTAAATATTAGCTTTTTTCCCCTATTTTTTTTATATATCACCTTGGATTGGTTGAGGTGTGTGAGTGTACAGATATGAGTGTGAGTGTACAGATATGTCTTTCTACTGGAGGGCAAGGAGTGTGAAGGAGTTTAAGGGAGAGAATAATTTGACACATGAATGACATGTGCCCCTGGCAGTTGCAGGGGCACGGAGGTGCTGGTGGTGGCAGGAGCATGGCGGTGGCGAGCAGTGAGCTCCCGCAGATGCCACCAGCAATGCTGGCAGTGCCTTTTCTCAGGAGGTGCATATGCACCCGTCTGCGCCCTTGACTCATTGCCAATGGTTTGACACTAACTAAACCAGGGGTGGGTAAAATATGGCTTGTGGGCCAGATCCAGCCTGTCAAGCACTTTCATCCAGCCCGCAGCACCCACCAACTAATTGTGCCCTGCTCAGCCCTTCCATCCACAAGGGTGGGTGTGAGGCACCCATATGTACACACAGCCCCAAACATACCATATTGCCATGCTCCCACCCTCATGGGGTGGAAGGGCCCAGCTGACCAGCATGCAACTTCTGCTCAGCTTCCCTGGTCTCCTGCTGGCTCTGGGGAGCAGATAGGGAAATGCTGAGGGTGAGGGTGCGGCTGCAACTGGGGGGGAGTGTGGAGTGTGGGGTTGGGGCTAGTGGCAGTGTGGGGCTTGGGTGGGCAGTGTGTGGGTGTGGGGACCCCCCTCACATTCCTCTCATGGCACACAGCCCTGGCAGGTGGTGGCAGCAGCAGCAGGTGGGGCGCTCAGGGCATTATACTGTATGGGAAGAAAGTAGAACCATGTAGTTAAAGATGGCAACTGGAAAAAATGGCCCTTGAATGCTATTCCTATCTCTCATTGACTTTGGTTTGACTTTTATACCATTCGCTACTGGAGTCAGTAGACACCATTCCACTGAAGTCAATGAAATTGTCCTGAGATACCCAAAGAGCAAATGTACCGCTCTCTTCCTTATTTCATCCATTTGTTAAAAAAAAGTAAGAGTTCTTCCCCTTGAGAGAAGGGGACTCCTAGGGATTAATTAATATTTTTTAAACATTGAGATTCTTAGAGTAAATGGAATATGCCTTTAGATAATTAATGGGCACGTCTACATGAGTGGTTACTGCACATTTAATTTAGTACATTGCTTATCAGTGATCTCGAGGGAAGTTAAGTGGTTACAAAATTCTTTGCCCTCTCTAGTCACCAGCATATAAATATATATAAATATACAGACCCTATAATTATTTGGAAGAATAGTGGTGCCATGGTTGTGTTAGATTTTGCTGCAATCAAATGTACAGAACAGATGGCTGCGACAAATATGTTGATGGAAATTAATTGTTTTCTGTTTTTTGCTTTTGTTTGTTCAATTTCAACTGAAAGCAGACAGTTAAATGAAGCAAAACCAGTAACGGGTTTACTTAGCTTGCTAAACTCTGTGTTGCAGGTATATGTGCATAATTTATAGATTGACGTGACACTACCTCAAGCTATGAGTTGTTGGTTTTGGTTGGGTTTTTTTTGTCTGTTTGTCAGTTCTTGCAGCGAGCTGGGTGAGGGCAGGTCAGCAAGGCTTCCAAGGTATAGCTAGCTGCTTCAGGAAATGTCTCTGATTCTGTTGGTGGCACACTTCAATCCAAGTCAGTACTCATTACTAACCCAGTCATGATGTTGGGAACGTATCGTATTTTCTTATGTACAACACAACTTGTTTTTAAAAAGCAAGATGAGGAAAAATGTCTTTCCTTGCAAGAAGTAACTGAGTAGCAGCAGTTTAGGGAGCTGAACCATCACCCTATGAGGCATGTAGAGATTTTACTTTAGGAATTGCCTGCAATAGGCAGAAACTGATATTGCGGTATTTCTCATATATGATGGGCCAAGTCATTTCCAGCAGCTCGCTTTTGGGGAAAAGCACATGTTGTATGCAAGAAAACATAGTATTGCTACTCGATGTTCTCTTTCTCTTTGTGATACAGGCTGAGATCAAGATCTAACTGTGAACATAAAAAGTTTCCTGGGACTCTTTTGTGAAATTAGGAGTTTGGCAAGGATGCTATGATAAGTATATGCTGTCTATCTCCTCCCTCCCTCCCTCCCCACCCAATTTTGAATTAAGTGCTGTACTGATCATTTTCTGATGTGTACTCTTTCCTGGTGCAGCTCTGCCTTATGAAATGGTTGTGTTTAATTGTGGGGGGAGCTGCGTGTCAGTGGATGCTGAAAGAAGCGTACTAGCATTGAAAAGAGAACTAACGTATAAATACCTCCTGCAAAGTACACCAGTGCCTCAGATCAGGCCCGGGAGACTGGTTCTCTTTCAGATTTAGGAGCTGTGGATGGACGACTGAATCACCAATGCCTTAGGCCCTATGCCGTTTAAGAGAGAGGAACCTTAATGGACACTGTGCTACAGGAGGGTTGGCAAACTGGGACTCTAAGGCTAGGTACAGACATTCAAAAAAGCCTGAGGCAAAATTGATCTAAGTTATGTGATTTACTCGAAGTGCCCTAGCTTAGATTGGGAGTGAACAGAGCACATTTACCCTTGGGTGAGGGGATACACAGGCTGCCTGCACTGGATGTGGCCAGAAGGTTTGGGGCACTTCTGAACACCTCCAGTGGTCTCCCCAGGTTGCCAGACACTGCTGAGCACAGCCAAATGGCCAGGCCACCCCTGATTGGCTTCCCAGAAAGCACATGTCCTTCCACTGCTGTGTCATCCGTCAGCCACAGGCATCGGTCAGCTGCAGGCAGCCAGCAGAGCGAGGTGCAGCCTGCAGCCTGGCCAGACACAATCCTCCAAGCCCTTTTCGGAGCCACTCCAGTGCATGGGTCCCGGGGCTCAGGTGGAACCGGGACAGGGGAGGGCTGCTGCTGACCCAGGCCAGGACTGCAGGGTGAGCCACTGACACTGCCTTCTCCCCAGTAGCTTGTGATCCCTGCTCCCCCTTCCACCTCTGTCCTGCCTGGGGCTGACAGCTGGCCAGAGGCAAGAGGCAGGGTTGGGGACAGAGGCTTTGCTGACTTGGCTGTGTGGCAGCCCAGGGGCAGAGTCTGCTGGGTGCTCCATTGCAACTGATTGTGGGCCAAGACCTGGTGAGGGGGAGCTAGCAGAGCCCCATAAAAGAGTTTGGGATGCTGGCAGGATGCAATCTAACTTGATTCAATATGGGATCTGGTACAGAATTTCATTATACAACAATAAACCAATTCACATAAGTCTGAGTGCACATCTATCCATGACTATCTTAAATTGGGTTCCACCATTTTTTATCAGGTCTACGTGTCCCAGAATTCTGTATGGTTATGGGTTTGATTTAATTTCTGAGCACTTTGTCCAGATTATTATGTAATGTTTGTACCTAGCCTATCATGTTCCCCGAACAAATGCACTACCAAGGGGAACCTACTCCAGGGGAATTCTTCGGTGATTTACAGCCCAATTTATGGGGTTTTGTACGCCATCAGATTACATCAAAGGAACTGTAATATGGCCGGGAATCAAGCTTATACTCACACTTACGTTTTGTGGTGCACAATTTCCCTGAGTGACTCCTGGAAACTTGGCTGACAAATGCCTTTTTTTTGAGAATTCAGAAAAGATAAGGACTCATGGGCAAGAGCTGGTACTACTTAATGGGCAGTTTGTTCTTCCTATCCAAAGTCCATTAGAAGTTGAGAAATGCTGAAATCCATGAGAGATTCTGGCCTCAGAGGGAACTGGCTCTCCACAAGAACTGGAGGCCAACGGCAAGTTTACATTTGCTCTTTTTTTCACACTGCTACTGGCCTTTGGGCTGAACTCTTGCTACTTATCCCTGCTTAATCTATACAGAATAAATTAGTTTGAGGTTTGTGGCATGAGTCTGACCATTATAAGTGGTGTGGGGGGTGTTGCTTCTCTGCAGGAATTCACTGTCTGAAAAGCAGGGAGGAAAAGAAAAATGTTGCTACCATTAACCTTAATAGCCTCTGCCTCCCATTGTCTATCACTCTTTCTCTCCTTTTTTACGGAAAGAACATGCTGACCATTTGCCCTTGTCGGTATATTTGGAGTATTGATCTTTGTCTCAGTTTTAAAACTTCCTCTGAGTTTTATGCCTTTCTTGTCCTGTCCTGTCCTCCAAAAAAATGGACTATGGTACTGTACAATAATCTCCTTGACCCTGTCAAAGTGCAGAGCCTCCGAATGGGCAATTCTCACTATTTAATTAATTTTTTGAATATGTTTCTCAAAGCTCCTACACCAACCGTATGGTTCTCCTCCTTCCTGAGTTCTTCTCATTAGCAGTGTGAGAGCAGTGAATTGTGAAGAGTGGATTTATAACATATTGGGAAAACCTAACCCTTTGACTGTCAGCCTCCTTTCCCACTATGGGCCTCAAATATTGTTACAAATTAGAAACTCCTGGTTTTTACCAGCAAAGAAAGTTGCCTCTTGCTTTTCTGTGAAGACACTCAGTAGTCTCTACTTCACATGTTTTGTAGTTATGTACACTAGTGTAAACTGGGTGTAAATTTATACCCTTTTGATTCAATATCATTTTGCACTCAAGTTGCACTGAATCTTGCACCTCTCACTGAATGACTATGCAATATGCCTTTTAAAGAAGAACCAGATTCAGTTCTTCAATTCTGTCATCTTATAAGGCAGGCAAGCTGTACTTTCATGGCCTGTTGCAACTTAGTCTTCAGGGCTAGGTACAGACATTCAAAAAGCAGAGGCAGAATTAATCTGCAAGCGGCGTAGTTTAAATTGGTAGTGAACTGAACACACATTCACCCTGTGTTGGGGGTAGGGGGTAGGGGAGCATACAGGCTGCCGATCTGAGACCACGTTCTGCCATTTTTAAAGCTGTCTGTGTGTGCTGAATTTCTGTTCTGTTATGGGTTCAGACCAGTTTCCAATCACTGAAACTGGTAAAAGGGTAATGTCTGTACGGGCCCAAGTGTGTACTGCTCACCCTCTACTTCAGCTCCTCTCAATGGCCGATCCCTAGGAAATAGCTGCATGTAACTGCTGTCAGCTACTGGACCTCTGTTACTTGAGCTACAGTGTCTATATGGCAAATCTTATTTTCAGACAAGCCTGTTAGCTTATGGAGGGGCTGTGATGCTCTCTCACAATCACTGGTTGTTGGAGAAAAATGGAACTGGGTACAAGCTGTATACTAGACTAACAATATAAACCCTAATTAAATGGTGCAAGCTGTAGTTAAAAATAGGTGACCTAATGAAAATACATAGTTTTACATTGTCCTTCCATGGGACTGCTTTCCTGAGTAAAGAGGACTCTCATAAACTCAGATTTGCTATACTGAGCAGCATGGTTTTTTTTTTTTTTGCTATGATGATTTGCTGCAGAATGTTATAGTTGTGTCAGAGATTTTCTCATCATTCAGTTTGACTTGAGTGTGGCTGTTGGGATTCAAATCACCTGCAAACGCTTGATAGAAAGCATCCATAGTAAAGCCCCCTCTGTTTCCTCTGGTTAAAAAGTTTTATAGACTTAAACAGGGATTAATCCAATAGGGTTCTATAGCAGAGACTCAAATGTATATAGGCTTTAATGGAATGTGGTGCCTTCTTGCAAAGTACAGGATGCTTAAAACATAAATTTTTCATTTTTGGTTTAAAGACATTCTATAGGGATGAATTCTACAGGGTTGAAATGAGAGTCGATAATATTGTAAGAAAACAAACAAGAAATAGGATATTTTAGGAAAAAATCCCAAAAATTCTGTTTTGGCCTTTTTAACTCATACAA
The DNA here is from genome assembly GCF_001723915.1 of Gavialis gangeticus. Taxonomy (NCBI): domain Eukaryota; kingdom Metazoa; phylum Chordata; order Crocodylia; family Gavialidae; genus Gavialis; species Gavialis gangeticus. The sequence continues at coordinate 10,965,052 of NW_017728991.1, read as the reverse complement.
GTAATTATTTTTAGTAGCTACTAGGAACTAAGCACAATAGGAACCTGAAACTCCCATATTAGTTGTACTTCAAAGTGATTTTCTGAAGCTATGGTTTATTCACAAAAGACTGATATGCTCTTAATGTCTCCCTGTAAAACATATTTTACCATGACATCTTATAAATATTAGAACAAAGGGCTTTGCAGAACAAACAGATTTGAAACCATAGAAATATACAACAATGATTCATTTCATATATCAGTCATTCAATACATTATTAATTTCTCCATGACCAGGAGGTGCATTGCAATCATAGTGCACTAGGAACAAAAGTCAAAACATTCCCGTGGGGGAGAAGGGAGAATATCTTTCCCAAATATCTGGAGCATGTATATTTTAAGGTATCTTGATGTGCTGATCTCAACACAGCAAGGTGCTCCAGTAAGTTTTTCCTATGAGATTACTGAGGTCTTGTAGTTCCGATTATACTTTCCCATCTTTATTTGGTACTGGGGGGAGGGAGGCTCTTAAGTTCCCAGCACCACATAATACCAAGCAGTAGTTTTTCCCTTGAAAAGCAGTAAGGTGTCTATGTCTATCTTTTCTCTCCCCGCTAAGCATGGAGCAAAGTAAACAGCTGTGTTGTAATTTAATGACACAATTCTGCTTTTTTATGGGATTCATTAGCATCCAAACAGTATTTTTGCTAGGCCTGTGCGAAGCGGCTAGTATTCACTTTGGATTCAGATTCAGCCGATTCGGGGGACAGTGATTCGATTCGATTTGGCTGAATCTGATTCGGAGATTAGGCAGCAGCCGACTCTTCTAATCAGCCAGGCCAGGCCAGTCTCCCACCCCAGCTTCTGGCTCTTTGGAAAAAAAAAGCCCCGGATCACTGGGAGCTGCTGGTCGGGGGGGTGATCCCCACTGCCCCTCGTTACCCCACACCATGTGGGAGGCTCTGCACAAGCCCCACAAAGCCCCAAGGCCACACTAGAAGCTGTGTGTCTCAGGGATTTTCTCCATTTTTTTTTTTTTTCTTAAAGGGCCAGAGCTGACCTGGGCGGGGCACCCATGGCGGGGCTGGGGGAGTGGGGAAGGCATTGGAGGGCTTATGCAGTGTTCCCCATGCAGTGTGGGGCAGCAGGGATCATCCCTTCGCCCAGCAGCACCCAGTGAGTACCGCAGCTTTCCTTTAAAGTACTAGGGGCTGCGGGAGGTCAGGGGGGCTGGGGAAGTGGGGGGGGGTTGGGGGCTGGCAGGTGTCCCCCCATGGTCCCCTCCCCACTCCTGCAGCCCCCCCAACCCCTATTACTTACCAGCTCACAGCTCCAGCTCCCTGCTGCAGCCACTGGGGACTGCCCGAATCATCAAAGCTATCTGAATCTTTTCCAAAGATTCAGAGAGGTTTGAATTGATTCAGATCTTTTTTATTGGTCCCCTGATTTGAATCAGAGATTCAGCTACCAAATCAGGCCAAACCTCCTCCAAATCGAATTACCACCCAAAGCTTCATACAGCCCTAATTTTTGCAGCTCCAAGTCCAGTATATACATAACCAAAGACTTCTCAGTATTTGGTCTGTATGAAGGCCAGGCTCACAGCACAGGGATGGCTCCCATAGAGGTCAACAATGGCAGTAGGTTGATGTAGGAAACTTTTTCTGTTACTTGTAGCTTGGCATTTGTTTGGTATATTCTATTGTCCTGACAGACATTTAACTGCTTATATTCTTACCTCTGGGCATTTGGTTGTTTTGCAGTTTGCTTTATAGTTGGTGGGAGTCATTCTTCATTCCTTTGCCCCGGTGTAGTCACTTATATCGGTTCAAAGGGGTTGGAAAAGATATGAGTACACCACTGTTTGTGCTTGATAACTCTTGACATCCACTTCACACTCCTCTTCCACTGGCTTCAGTGACTATACCAGGTATAAGCCAAGCATGAATTGGGATCATTTCCTTTGATGGTATTCTGTACCTGAGGTGCATTTGTGTAAAGGCTGATGGATCCCAGAGCTTGGTGAGTTTAGCAAAGGCAGGACCTTTGACTTGTAAACAGGGATCCCTGGGATGCCCATGAACCTTTTCATTCTTCCTCTGAACTATTTGGGAATAGAATTTGCTGCTCAAATCTGTCATGAGTCACTTATGTCATGTAGGAAAGACCAGATGACCTAATGATTCCTTTTGGTCTGAAACACTACAAAACCAAAGCAAATCAGAAGGTGACAATGGTTGTGTGAGGGGGGTGCTTTAGGGAAGAGATAGCAGCAAATAAATGCATGTAGGGAATTCAAAGCATTTTAAACGTTTCAGTGTGATTCTGGGAAATCTGTGTATTTCTTACGTAATAAATGAAAAACTACATTTCGCTAAGAAAAGTGTTCTTGGGCAAAATCACAGGTTGCTATTTCCTTTGGAATAACCCTGGAAACAAATGCCTTACTGTGTTACCTGTCCTGTCTTATTGCTTCCCTTACAGATATAGCAGGTAATGGTAATGAGCAGCCAGCAATGCTTGTGCCATGTACCTGCTTGTACCATGCCAGCCGTGCCATGCCCTGCCACTCAGCATGGGTGGCCATGAGTGTTGGTTCAGCCTGGGGAATAGCAGTTGAACTAACCTGCCAATGTTAGTATTGCGTGGGGATAAGTTACATGGAAAGGGGGAAGATGTGTGGATACCTTTAAGAGTGTTATGTATAAGTTGTTACATTTGCCCAGAGATTGCAGGAGGGAACCGCAGAACTGTAGGCAAGGTACTGCTTTCTGAATAAACAAGCTTTATCATTCCAGAAGCTTAACTCCTTGGTCTTTTGAGAACAACAAAAGCTCCATTAATTGTAAGCCAGGGGCTTGTGTGTTCCTTGTATGCCCCTTCTGGTTTTACTGATTTTGCACAAAAGAAAAAATGAAAAAAATAAGGATTTTGTAATCAGATGTGCCATTCAAAAGCTATCGTGTTACAGACAAGCAGAGAAATGCCCTCAAGTAGGTTAGCGCTCACTTTGCTTGCCCAGTAAGAAGTACTGACACAATACTCACAATTTCACCAGCGGTAGACAGACAGAATTCATGAGGGAATTGAAACAATCTGATATTAGCATTATTGTTATTATAAATATATTTATTTGCTTTGTAGTCACTGCTAGAGGCCTTCATCAGAAACCTGCTGTGTACCATAAAAACAAAGACAGCCCCATTTTGAGGAGCTTATAATTTAGGTTTATGACAAGCTGCAACAGCTGGATACCAGACAAATAAGACTGAGATGGTGGACAAGTATGAATGAGTTTATATGAACTGGTAGTCTTGGTGACCAATGTAGTTTCAAAGATACACACTAAAAATAACAGGAGAAGAAACAAACAATTTTCTTTTATAGCCTGGTATGCTGCCTTTCTATTCTGAAGTAAATTTACCAGTGTTTGTTGCACTTTCAGTTTGCTTTTTTAAACTGGATTTCTCATTCCTTTCACATCCAATTTGAAGCATAATTCTTCATTGTCATTCTGGAATGTGGCACTGATCAACTAGAAATGATGGCTAGTGGCCACAGTAAATCATGATAGGGCAGTAATTAACTTGTCGGTAATTAACCACAGTATCTGGCAAGAAACTGTGGTGTCTTGTAACTGAGCAGATGAAAAAGAACATGTCTGATGTAACAGGATGGAAAGTCTATTGCTTCTGATTACTTCAAATGAGATTTATTTATTACTTAAAATTTATAGAGTCTAATAAAAAGCAGCCAGGTCTGGGGACCCTTAAGACCAACAAAATCATTACCGCACCCAGAGTGGTTCAAATACTTGGTGACAACATAAATAGAATTGCAATAAGCTGACTTGACAGAAACTTCTGCTCCCTAGAGCATCTCAGAATTCCAGAGGAGTTAAAGCTGTCCAGCAATGCAGCAGAAAACTGGAAGAAATTGAAGCAGATTTTCACCATATATATGACATCCAATGGACCTACAGAGAAGGAAGATTCACCCATGATAACTATTTTTAAATAATATAGCAGGCCCAGAAGCTCTGTCTTTATAATACCTTACAACTGTCAAAAGCAGAACAAAAAAGCTATGGCACAATAATAAAAAAGTTTGAGGAATATTGTATACCCTAACAAAATGAAACCTTTGAACAGCATAAGTTCTACATGAGACAGAAGACACACTGTGAGACAATAGAGGAGTTTGTTAAAGACCTCAGACTACTGAGCCAGACATGCAACTTTGGAGACCTAAAAGAGTCCATGATCAGAGACCAAATAGTATTAGGCATAAGGGATACAAGCCTCAAGAAAAGACTGTGAGACGATCCTGAGCTTAATATGAAAAAGGCAGTTAAAATGTACTAAGTGGCTGAGATAGCAAATGCCAAGCTGCAGAAGCTGGAGACAAAAGCAGAACAAGCTGAATTAGACATGATTACAAGACTGCAAAAATTGAAGGCAACACAAAACAATACAGAAAGGAGAGAATTGCTTGAAGAAGCAATGGTCAGCTGTGGGGGTTACCACAAACCCATGCATTTGGTAAGCTCTGCAACAATTGCAAAATATTCAATCACTTTGCAAAGTTTGCAGAAAGGAGCAGGACGCAACACACAAGAAAAAGCAGGTACATGCTCTGTGCAACAATGAAGAGTAAGAATTCCTCGTTGGCAAAATGCAACAAGTTCATTCTTAGGAGGATTGGACAATCACCCTGCACACCAGTGGACTAATGGTAACTTTTAAATTAGATACAGGGGACAGGTCAATGTAATACCAGAATACATTATTCAAAAAAACAAAACTAAACCTGTGTATTATGAGAATAAGAAAGTGAGACTTGGAGCATATAACGGAAACATGATTGCAACTAAGGATGTGTGTACACTCCAAGTTAGACACAAGGGTAATATAGTAAAAATTCAGTTTGTAACAGTCCCCAGGAAAGCTAGTGCTGATTATTGGGTTGCCAACATGTAAAACTCTAGGGCTGATTGACAGAATGGATGCCACTGAAGGACTAGAAAGCAAGAACATAGAAGAAGAGTTTTATGATGTGTTTCAAAGCATAGGGAGACTGTCAACTGAGTACAAGATAGAATTAAAAGAGCCAAATACTTCTACCATAAATGCTCCAAGAAATGTTCCTCTTCTACTAACGGAGAAATTGAAAAAATAATTAGACAGGTTAATGTTAACATGGACATAATAGAAAAAGTAGAACAACAAACTGCTTGGCTTCATTCACTGGTCATTATAGGGGGAAAAAAAGATGGATCCTTGAGATTATTTGGATCCTAAGCAAATGAACAGGTACATCAAAAAGGAGCATTTCCCCATTCCCACCAGGGAAGAGGTTTTTGGCAATGTGGCAGAAGCTAAATATTTCTCCACTTTGGATGCCTCTTCTGGGTTTTGGCAAGTTCCCATAGAAAAGAATAGCACTGGATTATGTACCTTCCGCATACCCTTCAGAAGGTATTGCTTTTGTAGGCTTCCTTTTGGACTGTGGTCTGCATCTGAAGTATTTCACAGAAAGGTGCAACAAATTTTTGAAGGTCTTGATGGAACTATGGTTTATATTGATGATGTATTAGTTTGGGGAAATACTATGGAAGGATGTGACTTGAGGCTAAGCAAGGCCTTGCAAAGAGCTCATGGAGCAAGTTTGAAACTGTACAAACAAAAATGCAAATTCAGAGTTAAAGAAATAACATATCTGGGAGAAAAGCTCTCTGAGAAAGGGGTGCAAATCAATCCTGCAAGGGTTAAAGCCATTACAAACATACCAGACCCTACAGATAAGGACAGAGTGCAAAGATTACTGGGAATTTTGTAGGGAAGTGTTTACTTAACTTAGCAGACCAGACCAAATACCTTAGATCACTCCTGCAAAAGAATGCTCAGTGGATATGGGAACATGAACATGAAGCTGAATTAAAAAACTTGAAGGAAAAAATAATGAAAGCTACAGTACTAAAATACTATGACCCTAAAGAACACATTAAATTATCAACAGTTGCTTCTAAAGAAGGCATTGGAGCAGCTTTGTTTCAAAAACATGGGCATAGCTGGAGACCAGTAGCATATACATCTAGGGTACTCTCTTGGTCACAGCGTCTATATGCACAAATTGAGAAAGAAAGTTTAGCTCTGGTATAAGAAATTTCATATATTCATCTATGGGAAGCCTGTGATAGCTGAAAGTGATCATAAACCTTTGGTAACTATAGCAAAGAATGGGTTATCAGACATGCCAACCAGATTACAGAGACTTTTCTTTCAACTGCAAATGTATGAGATAGACATACAGCACATGCCAGGAAAACATCTACTTATTGCAGATATGTTGTCCAGAACATGACACAACAGAAAATGACAGACTTCCACACACAGATGCAGTACATGTTAATCTAATTAAAAGAGTGATTCCTGTCACAGGTAAAATGTGGGCACTAATTGCAGAAGCTACAGCGCAGGACACCGCATTGCAAAAAAGTGATAAGAGCTATTTGTGCTGGTTGGATGGAAAACATACATAGCCCCTACTCTCAGTTCAAGAAGGAGCTGTCAGTACTGGATGGTATTTTGTTCAACGGCTCATGACTTGTTGTTCCAGCAGTACTAAAGAAAGACATGTTAAACAGAATACATGAGGGGGATCAAGCCATTGAAAAATGAAAAAGGACAGCAAGGGGTGCTCTATATTGGCCCCACATAAATAATGACACAGAAGATGCTACAAAGACTTGTACAACATGCCTAAAGTACAGATCAGCACAAAGAAAAGAGCCCATGATGGTCACAGAGGAGCCCATAGCTTCAAGGTACCAAGTGAGCATTGACTTATTCATACATGCAAGAAAATTGTACGTATCAGTGGTGGATTATTCTTCTCACTGTCCTGAAATTGCATTGCTTGAAAGCACAATAGCAAACCATATCATAACTCGCATCAAAATGATTTTTGCTAGATATGGGATTCCACAAATTGTAAGAACAGACCATAGACCTCAACTGAACTATCTTGATTTTAAAGAGCTGGCAGACAAATATGGATTCCACCACAATGCCTCAAGTCCTAAATATCCACAATCCAATGGTCCAGTGGAAAATAGAGTACAAATAGTGAACAAATTGTTTTAAAAAGGTACAGATTCACACACTGCTGTTTACCTGTTACTCTTAAATTACAGGGCAACACCTATGAAACATGGATTGTCCCCAGCAGAAATGTTGCGTAACAGGGAACCCAAAACCAGGCTGCCAAATCTTGTGGATGATATTCATCAAAATGAACAGGAAAATGTGAAAACATTAAAAAAACCTGACAACTCAAACAAAAATGGTACTATGACAAAAGTTCCAGGGAGTTACCACAATGGCACAACAAATATATGGTGCTTATTTCAGATGGATGAACATGGAAACGAAAAACACTAGCTTCCCATTAAGTAACGCCCAGATCCTATAAAGTAATCACACCAGACAGACAGGTACTAAGAAGGAACAAATGATACTTACAGCTCATAAAGGGAGAAAAGAACCAGCATCACAAGATTCACCAAAGGAAACAGAGCTAACGACCAAGCAACAAGAAATGACAGAAGAGATTGAAAGTGACACAGAAGTAGAGCAATCTGAACAAGAAAACCAAACAAGAACTGAACCAATAAGCATTGAAAATGTAGAGAAACCGAGAAGATCACTTAGAGCTAAAAAGTAGGGGTGCGTGAAGCAGGCCCTATCTGATTCAGATTCGGCCCAAATGGGGGACAGAGATCTGATTCGTTGATTAGGATTACTGTCCCTGATTCAATTCGGCCAAATCTGAATCTGAAGATTCGATGCCGATTCAGAGAATCAGCGATACAGACACAGCTTTAAATGTTTTTCCTACATCCCGCAAGGTACCAGCGTGGCTTGTGAAAGCTGCGATGCTGGGGCAGATGGAGTGTCCCATAGGAGTGCAGGGGGAGCCCTCCACATGCTTGGTGGTGAACCAAGAAGTAGACTGGAAGTACTTCTGGTCCACTTCTGGGTCCGCTGAGGAGTGTGCGGGGGGGGCCCTCCATCCCACTGGCTTGGTGATCAGCCACAGGGGGACCCCAGGTGCCCCCCGATGCAGGAGGCACCAGTCACTGAGCCAGGGGCACGTGGGGGGCTCCCAGTGCAATCCCTGGTAGACCCAGAAGTGGACCGGAAGTGTTTCTGGTCCACTTTCGGGTTTGCTGCCAAGCGTGCTGGGGAACCCCCGCGCTTCTGTGGGACAATCCATGCGCCCCACCATCGCAACATTCATGAGCTGCCTGCTACTTAAAGGTATGTAGAAAAAACATTTAAAGCTGTGTCTATGTCTGAATCGACAAATCTTTCCGAATCGATTTGGAGGGTTCTGTTTTGATTCAGAGAGATTAAAGGGTCCTCTGATTTGATTCAGATTCAAGGATTCATCCACTGAATCTCCGCCAAATCAAATCAGGGACTGAAGCTTTGCACAGCCCTACTAAAAAGCCAACCCAAAGACTAATAGAGACCTGTTAAAATGTGCTTTAACAATGGGTTGAACTAAACTTCCAATGTTAGTATTACATGGGGATATCTTACGTGTAAGGGGGGAAGATGTGGGATACCTTTAAGAGCGTTATGTATAAGCTGCTACATTTGCCTGGGGATTGCAAGAGGGAACCAGAGGGAACAGCAGATCAGTAGGCCAAGAAAGGCCTCTGAATATACAAGCATTATCATTCTATAAACTTAATTCCTTGGGGTTTTTTTTAGAATAACACAGCCTGTGGCATTTGAGGTACACATGCCGCAGGTTAGCCACCCTTGCTCTAGTGCATAGGATTTGCTGAAATTCAAGTTATGTCCTGTATGGGACACCTCGAGTACTGAAATTCTGTGCAATATTTCTGCACATCAGTAAAACCTTTGGATCTAATACTGATTTCTTACTGAGGTTTATGTAGGTGCACCTACTCTTTACTAACAGCACTGTGAGTGGCTTGTGTTAGAACTGCAGTGTAGCAATCTGAAAAAGGTGGAGAGAAGGAACGAAGTCTTTTCCCCTTTTTATTATCATATTACAATTTGAAGATGACAAGTGGGACATTTTGGGTACCAACCTGTTTGGCTTATCTACTGCTCACTAAGTTTCTTTAATTACTTTGCAAGGATAGTTATAAGACTTGATAAATCCAAACTGTTCCTCATAGTTACCCTGGCTATACCAGGCTATAAAAATATCTGAAATCTGACCTCATCGTGGATTACACATGAGGACATCACATCTTCTAAACCAAGAGAGCACGCACTTCTTCAGAATCAAATTTCACCACCTGCAAGCTTTCATGGGGAAAATGTTTGCACAGCGCTCAGAGCAATGCAGGCACATTTTCCTGTCTGAAGAAGGAAATGCGGGCCTCATTAATTTCTTGAACAGTAAAGTCAGTCGGAGGTGTCTGTCTTGTTAGCTATCCATAAAGATTCTACTTAATGGATCATTACTCATAAGCAAACAGTCTGGTATCACTTGTAGCACAAAATCCCGGGTGAGACGGAATAGCAAAACCAGGTAACAGTTTAAGCTATTGGGTTGTTTGTACTTCTTATTTTTGTAAAAAATAAATATAAGTTCCCCTTTAGGAATCTATCTGCTTTTGTCTTGGGATCTGTTTTTGTCTTGTAGTTCAATGCATGGAAACTCAAGGGCCTCTTTCCTTCCCCTTGCACTGTTTGTGAGGGCAATTATAGTTGACAGGATAATGGGCTTCCCGCAGGATGGCTGATTATCTAGCAGTGCCCATTTCTAAGACTTACTTCCTGTGCAGAAACAAGAGAATTGTATTACCTCATTGGGTCACATTTGGGCAGCATTAATAACTTGATAGGGGACCTGGAAGTTATTTAACCTTGCTTTTTCATTGGCTGACCCATATTGGTCTCTTAATATTTCTCAGTGTATTCAGTCAGTCCTTTCCAATCTCCTTGGTACCCATTGTGCTACTGCCATTGGGACATTATTAGGACAACTTGTGGATGGCTGGATGTTGGAATACCTTTGTGGTGGAGGGTTGGAAAAGCAAGTGTTGGTAAGACCTGTGCTGTGGCATGAGCCTCACTACTCTGAATACTTGAACTCGTATGTAGGCTCCCCTGGGTCACATCCAGTTCCTTCCACACACGCAATGTAATAAGAATAGACACATGGGACTGTTTCCCGCTGTCTTGAGAGGAGGAATTTCCCCATCAGATGATTACCTGCATTATTAACTTCTAGTGGTTGGTTTGTTTTTTGTTTTTGTTTTTTTAAATCTAGCTACATCATATACTGCTCTATTCCTTCCTTAATTGCAGAGTAGTAGGATGATCCACCAGCAATCACTCAAAGGAAACACCAGAGTACACGGTAAAAACTATTACTGAATACTATAGTTCACCTTTCTGTTTTCATTTGGGGAATGATGCTTTCCAAAAAGCAGATGTCAACAGAAGTTTAATACTCTGCCCTTGTTTCATATAATGCCGTGATGGGAAATGAGGCCTGTTGTGTACCAGTGAACAAGTTGTACAACTTTCCAGGAGGGCGAATTCTGATTAGACTTTTTACCATAGGTCTCTCCTGTTGTACTTAGGGTACTCCTATATTCTCCTTACACTGCCTGTCTAGATCAACCTATTTATTATTTAGCTATTTTTTCCTTCTTTATCAGCATGATGGTAAAGTGCCTTACATATTTTTCAGACTTTGATTTTAGAGGTAATTGATATCTTGAATTTCATCTCCTTCTTGTGTTTTATTTAATCTGTTTATTGTGGGAAATTGAGTTCAAATGCATGAGTTTTGTTCGGAAAGCAACAAGATGTATGGTTTCCAGACACACATTCCAAAAAAGGTGTCCCTTACGCTGATGGCTTTTGCAGGTGGAGTGGTTCCATTGCTCTAGTAAAAAGTAAGGTTCGTAAGAGTCAAAGATCTTCTTGACTTCCTTGTAGTTGGCATGAAGAACATGATTTACAGATGGGCTTTATTTCCTTTCCAGTTTCCAGAAGACTTAGGATAACATTTTATAAATTATTTAATTCTCTTTAGTTCTCTTTTAGAGACATATGGTGGTGTTAGTAACGGCTTGATTGAACAACACATAAAATTGACATGGTTCCTATTGATCAGATTCTTAATATGTTCTTGATTCCACTTGTGTTGTCCATGTAGGCAACTTATTAGTGGAATAACAGATCTGAGCAGTCTTGGCACACAAGACGGTGAACAGTATATTTGCGGAGAAGTGCACTCAATTCTGATCCTTTATCAGAGCAAAAAGACCAAACTGGTCACAAAAACCAGATGTCCGATTCTTTATCATTCTCAGGAAGATGACCAGGCTCAGCTCCTATCGCCTTCTGCTCATTTTAGACAAGCAAAGTTATGTCTAAAAACATCTTAGGTCTTAATATGAACCACAGACACATAGTATGCATTTAATTACAGATACACACAAGGTAATCATCATCTTTCTTGGTTTCCTTCAAAATATGTAGCTGCTGTTTCTTTGTACTTCATGAATATCATTGACATAGTTCAGTCCATGAAATCTTGCTCCCTGAATTAACAACTGAATTTGATTTTCTTGATAATAAATAGGTAGTGAAGAAAGTATCCAGTAAGACTATATTACATTCTTTGGTAATTTATTTTAAAGACATGTGAAGTGCGCCCTTCTTCCCAGGCAAAGCTGATGCTATTCCATACAGCATATTTCAGTGTTTTTAAATCCAGGGGGAAATTATCTTTTAAATTACTTAAGGGGCAAAAAAGGTAGTAGGCCTTGACACCAAGAATTAACTGCTGCTACATAAGTTAATTTGTTTTAAAGATGTGATACTTTCTGGATATTGATTTAGATAGTGTAGTTTTATAACTCATGAATTATAAGCAAACTTGGGGAACATTATGCAGATACTTGGCTGGATATTAATATTTTAAAAGTATTCGTGAAACAAACACTAAAATCATAACTGCCCTGATCATCTGAAAGTATTTAGGGATGCAGAAAAAGAGAGCGGCAACATAAACAGAAAATAAGTTTCTAGAAAGGCCAGCTTCATTTATCAAAGTAAGCAAGCGAGCAAACAAACCCCACATTTGGGACACACCATCTGTGAGTTTGTTATCCATCTCCTTTGTACATGTTAGGCTGAGTCTTTTACAACTGCATCCAAAGAGCCTGGTATTATTTGGCGTATAGGAAGCTTTCCTCATAGGAGGTGTTCAATCATGTGTGAAAGTTAAATATCTGCCATAGAACCATTAATTCCAGCGGCAATCTATGGGATTTTCTTTCCCACTAAAGAAAACAAAAGCATGACTTGCTGTCAAATACGATTTTTAAAAATTATTTTGGCTTCTGATCCTAGGACTCGGGAATCAATGACGCATTGGCACGGTGTTTGTGAAGCACATGGATGGGCGTAGATTGCTTTGCGCAGAATGAAGTAGCTGCTCACAAGGAGGAAAGCCAGAATCCTGCCACCAAATGTGTTCATGAGTGATCCCAACTACAGAATTTTGCCTACTTGGCAAACTTCCTTTCCAAAAGAGCTACTACTCACAATATAATCATTGTGAGAGAGCAAGAACCTAGCTACTTCAGTTTGGATCCATGGCTTCCATTCGGAGGGCAGCAGCCATTTGCAAAACTGACATCTACATTTGGGCTTGACTTCTGAACATCCTAAATATTGGGACATCTCTAAACCAAATATCTCTTAACCAAGCACAGGTATAAATGGTTGACTGCAGGGTTCAACAGACTCTTCAGCTGTGCTGCTGCAATAGCGACTGTGGAATCCTTCCACTTGGCCTTTTCTCCCATCACTGCTCAGGCATCCCAACAACCTCCTTGGGCTCAAGCAGAGAGCAGAAATAATGGCTGTGCAGAATTGGTGTTGGAGGAAGGAGGTGTATCGGGGTATTGCTTCCAAACAGGGCTGGAAAGGAAGGCTTGGAAGGGTGAATTGCATTTCAAGACTGCAATCGGGCAGTCTCGGGGGAGGTTTTGGACTATAGAAGAGCGGTTGGGCTGTGGGCATGGAAGAATTTGGGAAGTTGTAAAGTGCCTGAGAGAAGGGAAAGCGGGTAGGGAGGACATGCTGAACAATAAAACCCATGTATAGAACTTCACATGTCTAATTCTCCATTACCCAGCCCTCCCCTCAGACTAATATCCCTTCCTCAGTCTTTTGGCTTCTCCCAGATTTATCGCCTGCAAAGGAGCCCTACATAAGGCATCTTAGTGGAACCAGACTCCGGTGTTTCTGACCAATGTTATAAGGCTTAGACTTCAGATACACTTCTCTCCCTAGCAGCAAACCTTCTGCATGAAGTCAAGAGCTCATGAATCAGATAATCAAGTTGAATAATAGGTTTCACCATTTTATCAAATACCTCACCTGAATGCTTTACATTATAAAGTCTTTGGTTAAAGTGTGGGGACAGGTTGGGGAGCAAGGAACAGAACTCCCCTCTTCCAGGTACGTACCCTAATGACTAGAGTAGTAAGTCATGCTTCTTCTTTCTCTCTCTTTTTGGCCTAATTTATGTTGCATGCTTTTGTGCCCAGTGACACAGCTCCAGCAGGAGGGATGGAGAGTGCCTTTATACAAAACAGCTTCCAGTATGGTGATTAGGGCACTCTCTAGGACACAGATGTGATTTTGAATCCCCTCAGGTTGAGGGGACGATTGAATCTAGGTCTCCCAATGTTAGGTGAATGCTTTGGCCACTGCTTCCTTAACCCAGCAGACCTCTTGGGACTGAATCAAGGCTGGCATAATGCCTGCCAATAGCCCCGAGGTAAGAGCTGGACCCTGACAGCTGAGATGCCTAATGTTAGTGCCATGGGCTCTGTTCAAGGCACCTAGAAACTGAGTGCTAAATGAATGCTAGGTCCTTCTCATCAAACGTAATTTGGAGCTGCTAGACAGATTATAGGATGGCAATGCTGGAAATGGAGCCTAACACATTAATAGTAATTGATACCACACCAAGATGAAATTCCAGATGGTCAGGGATTTGCAAAATGGTATTTAAAAAAAACAAGCTAGGTTGTCTAGTATCTACAAGATCTTGTGGAATGGGGAGAGGTGGGGATGGATAGCAGCATTTTGCAGTTACCAGTTTCCTTTATAGGCTAGAAACAGATGTTGCATTTGTCCACTGATAAGTTGCGCCTTTGTGTGTGCTGGAGCAAAGTATTTTAGTATTGGTGTGAGGTATCCAGGTTGCATTGGTATGAACACACATCACTCTCCTAATCAAGGTTTAGTAAATGCCTGAATGCAGTGCTGCTTTTTTTCCCTTGATTCAATGATGCAGTCACTGCATAACTGTACAGACATACTTTGCAACATAGGCGACACGTATGGGGTGCACCCCCTGAGAGCACTGATGCCCCCTGTGGGAGCGAACACTCCCAGCTTAGGCAATGGATGGGGGGGCAGGCAGAGCACTGGTGGCCACCCGAGAAGTGCCACTGGTGCTTCTGGGTGTGCTGCTGGCACGTCCAGCCTTGGCATCCTGCTGTGGGGGGACCCACCCCACCATCTGGTAGGCAATCAGCCGTGAGGGACCCCCACCCACTGCTGACACCACTGCAGCTGCCTGCGGATGGTCCCCACTCACTGTTATCGTGCCCCCCCCCCCCCGTCCCAACCCCACACCCGCTACCCGCAACCGATCAGCTGCCCCCCCTCGCCATCCTAA
>NW_017728991.1:10944990-10950042 GCF_001723915.1 Gavialis gangeticus | reverse complement strand
TGCTGCCGTAACCTGCAGACAGTTGCTGTGCCCCCCAGCCTCAGGAGGTATGCATTGCCTGTGCTTTCCAATATCCAGGATAAATGGTTACTAACTCTTATCCAGGAAACTGTTTTAGTATTTTTTCTGGGACAACAGGTGTTGACATCTATACGATTGCACTTTGACCCCAGCTAAAAGGGTTTATTTCAGGATAAGTGCAATATTTGTTTGCAGCCACAGTTTCCATGGGTTTTGTTAAATATATTAACTAATATCAAACTGTTCAACTGTATAATACTAGCAATTAATTGTTTTTAGCAGCAATTGCATTATTTTGTCCATTTCTTTTATGTTTCAAACGGGTAGAGGCTGGAGGGGGATGAACAGAGGCTTCATGTTGTCAAGTCTGTTGTCTCAGAGTCATTTTTTTTTGCATTGTAAATGTTTTGTTTATTTAATTTTTTTTTAAATTTCTATATCCATAAATTGATGCTCTTATTCTTTGACTTGTAGACTCTTGCCCTGGAGTTATATAGTCTCCTGTTGATGTTTCTGTGCTCCTTAGTTTTCAAACACCTGTCAGTTTCTCGAACGTTTGTTTCAATGTGTCTTGAGTTTTGATTTCCCCATAGAATTTTTTCAGCTCTCTTTTTCTGATCAGAATAATTATTTTGCCTGCCTCTGTGCTGTTGCTGAAACAAGTGTGTCATTAGTATTCCCTTCAAATAAGTCATAAGGACTTCCCAGATATTCTGGGTGATGTAATAGATTGTGTATTAATAGAATCAATTAATTTCTTCTTTTATTTTTCTTTCTTGGTTCCAAAATAGCAAACAGATAATTGGCAGGGGTTCAGGATCTTTTTTAGTTGTAGCAATTCATATATTTTCTGTTAAAAATATGCTAAAGAATTCAGGTTTATAGTTTCTCAGATTTGACAATTGATGTAATTGGATACCAGAAAGTTGTCAAGTACTTATACATACAAAATAATAGGCAAGCAATTGGTAACCTTCCTCCCCCCAGCCCCCTTTTTTAAAAATTTGTCAAGGTACTATTATTTCTCTTTTACCACAACTAGCCTATGTTACCTACAGAAATTCCACAATGGATGTAAAAAGGTCTGTGACAGGGGGCGATTCCCGGGGCCCAGTCACAGTGCTGGCCCACCTGTGACTGCCGGGCTTCCGCTAGCCACTCTCTGGCGGCTCTGGTCTCTTGGCGGATGTTTCACCCCTTCTGGGCTGGTTTGTCACCAGGGTAGCTCTTTTCTCCCACATCACCAGCCCTGTTCTCGCCTGCCACGTCTTGGTGTTCCTCAATGGGCGGCGTTAGTTAGCGGGTCCCTCGGTGGCCCGGGTCGGGCCCAATGGTTGCTCACGGGGCTCCGCCAACCCTACACCCTGGCCTCACGCCACCTTCAGTGGGCCGTCTAGTTGTTATCTTGCAGCCTTCCTTGCAGATCTCGCCCTCCGCACTGCATTCTAAAGCCTACGGCGGGAGGCTGTGCACACTCCCGCGGCACTTCACTCCTTGCTTCCATCCCATGGGGAACCTTCCCCACTATTGCCCTTCCCGGGGGGCTTCCCTATGACCCAAAAACCAGGGTGCCCTTACCAAACTCAGCCCTCCAGCTCGAGGTAATCCAACAACCACAAAACAAAACCCAGTGCACCTCCACCAACCCTCCACCTATTCCTTATCCCTGGACCGTTAACGAGGAGAAAGGGGCCTCTACACTCTGCCTGTCAACCCAGGGCTCGTGCCAATCCTTTGCTTGCCCTCCTTGGACCCGGCAGCGACCCCGCCCCAATTATAACGCCCCATCCGGGCCGTCCCTGCGCTTTCGCCTCCCGGCATGCTGTCTTCAGCGCCCCACCATCCCAGCACTCCACCTGGGTCTTGCTGCACTCTAGAGGCTGCCTCCAATCCTCTTTCCCTCAGCTAGCCATTCACTCCTCTGGTGTACGGCGGGGGTCTTCGATGGAGTGCTACTGTCTCTGGCCAACTTTGCCACCAGCTCGCCAGTCTCCTCAGGGTCCTTGCTTGGGGTTCCCTCTGCTACCGGCGTCAGCTGCAGCTTTGCCTCCGGGCCATCCGCCCCCTCCGCAGTAGTGGCCGCCATTTTTATTTTCTCCGGCCGGCGTCTGACGTGGATGTCACTGGCCGGCTGCAGCTGTGCATAGAGGTGGCTCACGAGCCATGTGGGTTCCTCTCCCTGCTCCCCATGGGTTCTGTCGTGGGCTGCAGGTGAGTACCCTGCGTTACCTCATTTCCCGGGACACCACCCGTCTGTCTAAGGCAGTCTGCCTGGTCTATCCTGCCATGCCTTGTTAGTGATCCTAGTTGTAAAAATGAGGAAGGCTGCCCACTTTAATACCCCGATACCAAGTGGCTTACACATGATTCTGACCTTCCCTTATCATGTTCTATGCCTTGCAGATGTCATCCTTGAGTTGGTCTTTACTCCGGCTCATGGCTGGGTCCAACTCTGCCCCTTGCTAGGCCTCATACATTCGTCCTTCACCCGGCCCCATCAGGCCTTATTCACATCACCTGCTCTCACTAAGCCTCTTACATGCTGCCCCTCACTGCATCACATTCAACCTACCCTGCTCCCTTGAGTAACCCCATAGGCTATCAGGCTTGCCTGCTCACACTCCTAACTGCCCCCTTCCCGGGGTCAGCAATATTATGGCTCCCCACACTGGGGCCAATGGGATCTTGCACCCCTTGGGCTCAGGGGCCTCCTCACAGGTGTGCCTGCCTCCCTACTCTTAATTGGTTCCCTCCCTGGGACTCACAACACTACACTGCCCCTCTCTGGGGCCACCAGGGCCTTACACCCCCACATGGGACTCAGGTGATTCTTGCCAAGTGTACCTGGCCCCCTACTACTCACACTGGGCTCAGGTGCCTCCCTTTAGGCATGCCTGTTCCCTCTATGCTCCGGTTTTAACAATCCACTGGATGGTGGGGGCTGGGGTTATCAGGCGCCCCTACCCACCTTTTACTGGGGAGGTAACTGGTCTGGCATTTCTGGGGAACTGTCCTGCCACAGACAGCCCCACCAGACCACCCTTCCCTGGGAGGGTGCAGTTTTAGGTCTTACGCAGGACCAAGCAGGCCTACCTACCCTGGTCTTGTCCTTACTGGGGTATGTGTTGTTCCTGGGCTCCTGTCCCTCCTGGGACCTCTATTGCAGCCTCCTTCTGCTGGCTGCCACCATCATAGCAGCATGCATGCTGACTAACCCCTACCCTCTATTGGCTGTTATGTTCTCCCCGTTTCCAGGCCAGGGTACCAGACGGCTCTCCACAGCCTTGACCTGCCCCTCATGGTGGGCTCAATTGCCCTTTGGCCTTTCAGCCCTGGCCCTCTTACATTGACCAGTCGAGGGATCAGAAAGTTAGCTTAGCAGCGGCTGCCCTCCATGTCCTGGGCCCCACTGTACGGTCATCTCCCCTTGGGCTTGCTTAGGGCCTTGAGAGTCTCAATGGAGCAGCTCTTCTCTAAACTGGGCTCACCTGAGCCCTAGGTCTCACCCCTGCCAGCTCTAATCAGGGGCTTCCTTAGCCCCATGTGTAGGCCCACAACTCTAACCCCCCTTTCTAGGCAGGGCCTTATTCTCTCTAGGCCAGGGGTTGGCAAAATGTGGGCCCTGGGCCAGACATGGGCCACTAGGCTATTCTATTTGGCTCACAGGGCCCCAAAAAAATTAGAAAATGAATATTTATCTGCCCCTGGCTGCCTGTCATGCAGCCCTTGATGGCTTGCCAAAGCTCAGTAAGTGGCCCTCTGCTTGAAATAAGTGCCTGCCCCTGGCCTAGGCCCACTGCCTCTCCCTGGGGCTTGGGACCAACTGGGCTCCTAGAGCCTCCTGCCATTCCCATAGTTCCTCCCTTACCTCCAAGATGTTCCAAAAGCTGCAGCTCAGTCAGGTGTTGTTGCTGCTTCAGCTGCTTGCAGCAGACTGCTGCCTCAGCTCTGAGAACCAGGAACTAAAATGGCTGCCTCATCAGGGCTGGCCTGCACCTGCCAGCTGCCTGCTCTCAGCCCTTAAAGTGACAGCCACTGAAGGTGCTCCATCACAAGGCCGAATAAATAAAACATACTAATTAAACCCCTCTAATCAATCAAACTAAAAAGACGCCAGCTACTTCACTAGATGAACTTATGTTTTCTTGTTGAATGCATTATGAACTCTTGCACTATTGAAAGTGTTCCTGAATCCAAAAAAAACAGGAGCAGAGCATACTCAGCTGGTTGGAACCTATGGATTTAATTCCCAAAAGGAACTGGGAACCACTACAAACCTTACAACATTGTCCTTGAGGCATGTTGATTTGGTCTTGATTTTTTTCACATCAATGTATAGCATAGTTTCATAGTTAGTAGGGTCAGAAGGGACCTGAGAAGATCATCAAGTCCAACCCCCTGCCATGGCAGGAAAGAGTACTGCGGTCAAATGACCCCAGCAAGGTGATTGTCAAGGAGCAGGTTCAGATGTGTTATGCATGATGTTATGGGTTAAAAAAAAAAAAAAAAAGGATGGACGATTCCATTAGGTACCCAGATTAGTCTCTTCATTCAGGGCTACTGCTTGTGCTAAAAGCTCTTTTTCTTGTTAGATCCCAAATTCATGTAGGTGAATGTTCCATTATCTTGTATTTTGCCTTTTTAGGCATTTTCTAGACTGAGATTGACAAGACATACTAGACCTAGTTGAGATTTTTATCCCTCAGAAAATGGATATCCATCAACATTATTACTGAAAATGGTTTGTTTTGATAATAATTCCAATGGGGCATGGGGGAATGTAATGTTTCAAAATTTTTTTCAAAAAAGTTCCAGCATGTTCAGAGCATTTCATTTTGAACTATAAATGTAAATTTAAAAGGTCAAAGTCAAAAGGAAACATTTTTTAAAACTTTTTTCCCTTCAAATTTTTGATACATTGAATTTTTAGGCATTTTTACTAATAGTGTTGATGTCAGATAGCTTTTTTTTTTCTTTTTTTTTTTTTTTAAACCTCAAATTCTTATAGGCTGAGAGAACCCCTTCCTGTCC
>NW_017728991.1:10894370-10939990 GCF_001723915.1 Gavialis gangeticus | reverse complement strand
TGAGAGAACCACTTCCTGTCCAACTCTATTAGATACAGTTCAGAATTCCTTTGGCTTTTATATGGTGATCACTCTTTTAAATTATGGACATTTTCCCCTTCAAAAAAAGACTTTTCCCAGCCTGTACTTTTGCAATATTCTCTTCTGAATGAAATGATTATTAAGCTCCTATAAATGATCATTTCCCAATTTTGTTCATTTAAATGAGCAAGTCTTACTCATTTTTAAACAGGGACCTTGGTTTCCCTATTCAAGGCATGTTAAAGTATTCTCTGAAATAGCTCAATTAGTATTCATTCTTGCTTCCCCCTGAAATTTCTGCCTACAGTTTTCAACTTATGATTCCTTCATCCACGGGGCTATAAATGTAGGATCTTTCTTTCGGCCATTCACCCCAGCCCTTGTCACTGCCTGTGCCCCTCTCCCTCCCTCACCACGGAGGCCTCAATCTGCCCCCCTTCAGTCACTTCTCCTTTACAGAATTGACTGGTACTTGCCTTCCATGATGGGCATCCAGTGATCCACATGCTGGGCTGCGATCCTGGCTTCAAGCACACCCCTCCCCCCTTGCTGCAGCAGCCTGGAGCCCATGGCCAGGCTGCCTTGTGGCCCTACCCATTGCCCTGTGTTTGTGGGGGGCTGAGCCCCATTAGCCTTCCACCACCTATGGTATCAAGTGGAGTAGTTCCAACAAGACAAATATTCTGGCGTTCCAGCCTGGTGGTTAGGATACATACCTAAGATGTGGGAAACCCAAATTGAGGATTCTGCTCTGAATCGGGAAGAACAAAGACTTCCCACATGTCAAACACGTATTAACTCAGCCTGTGCTCTGTGGACCCCTGGAGGTCTGCAGACTTTGTCTAAGAGGTCCGCAAAAGATGACTATGATCAGTCAAAAGTATGCAAATACCCACACTTACAATTCAAAGGGTCTGCACCTCCATTCAACATTTTTTGCAGGTCTGCAAATGAAAAAAGGGTGAAAATCACTTCACTAACTATTCAAGAACTTGTTTCTTCTGACATAGGAGACAGATGCTTCTCATAGGAGTATCATGGCCTCTCATTTTAGCCAGAAATTGCTTTCTGGGTTCACAAAACCTTTGTGAAAAAAGTTTCATCAAAATTGAGATATATTAACAAAAAGTTCCTGTTAGAATGAATGGAAACTTTCTGACGGAAGGAAGGGATTTCCAATTCCTGGCCAGCTGTACTGGGCATTCAGTAGCTCCTGCTGAGAACAGTGGGAGCTACCAAGCACTGAGCATTCCTGAGAGCCTAGCCATTTCATTTAGGTTCCTAAATGAGACGTAACTCTTTTAATTACCTGCCCCCTTAATGCATCATTGGACCACTATAACTAAAACTGTACCAAGGTTTTCTAATCTACTAGTGTTCTCCTAATGCCACATTTCTAAAGGCTCTTGTTTGGCCCCAAGATAGTTGATGTGAGGACATAGTCTTTCAGAAATGGAAGTGTTTTTATATACATTCAAAGTAGTTTCATTATCAAACTTCTCATACCTTGTCCTCTCATGGTTTTTGCCTTCTTTATGCTCTTTAACAGTCTTCTCTATTTGCTCCTTGCTGATATGTGCTCAGCCATTTTATCAAACTTAATTTTTATGTAGGAAAAATACTGCTTTTAAGGATATTCTCCAAAATAGGGCAGGTTGCCTGGGGACTTTAATGGCTTGTAAAGATCTGTCCTTATTTCCATACAACTAAAGCAACTTGGGAATGAAAAATAAATATAGCTCTGCACACCACTTTCTTGGGGTGAATTTTAGCCTTGTGCAGAGACCCAGCAGTATACTTATCGACTGCTGCAGTCCCACTTAAACCCTCAGAAGTTGTGCACAGTACTGGTGCTCTCCCTCTACACAGGGGGTGGATTTCACCTTAGCAGAAACAGGGGTTGATTTTAATATAAGCCTTCATCTTAGTGGATGTATAGCTTCTTACATAAGAACTGAATTTAACCTATAGTGGGTTGCTGGGGTTGGCCTGATCCTGCATTCACAGAAGTCAAGGGGTGAATGATTTTGCACATTTATTCATAGTTGTGGCAGTAGGCCTCCAAAAAAGAAACTGCGTGTCACACATTGCTAGGAAGGAGAAGGGGAGATGCATACTCCACACCTTGCTAGATGACCTTACTATAGATTGCCACTTTAACTTTAGATGCATTATATGAAAATACAGTCATCAGAACACAGTAAACAAAAGCAATACTAATAAAATAAAATACTGTTAAGCACACCCAAAGGAATAATAATAATAATAAGCTAATTAGTTAACTTGTGGAGACAATGCAAGATGTAATTAACAATGCAGGAAGAACCCACAAAACTCAATTATTGATCTCTTTATTAAAAAAAAATAGGTTAAGATAGAAGTATGAGCTACAGCAGAATAAAATATTAGGCTCCATTACCAAAATATGCTTAAATTGCACAGCTAAGATTTGTCCCTTCATCTCTTGACACTAAAGGGTGATGAGCCACATGCGTGGGAGTATCTACCCTTGGTGTTGTATATAGGAGGTGAATTAGTCTTGCAGTTTCCACACTATTATGCCTTGGGGCAACCTCCATACAATGCAAAGGACTGTAGCATACATTGCCAAGGACTTAGGCTTTTAATGCATGCTAAATATATACCAAAGGGCACTAGTTATTCATAAAAAGTACACTACCTAACAAATAGATCATTTGAGTTAGGGTAAACTAGAAATGTTCAGGGACCAACTTACACAAGTAGGCAGATTTTATTCTTTTGCCATTCCTAGTAGCGCATAGAATGTCTATTACCGGCTGGCCTGGAGTGGTACTGATAGCTCCTGAGAGATGCTGTTCACCCAGGACTCCAAATAGTGGCAGTGTTGTTGGAGGGCACCAAAAGCCTTGCAGGATCCCATGCACCTGTTCAGATGACCTCATGAGGTCCCTTCTAGCCCCTAACATCTATGAATCTATGAACTTTGAAAATCCCAGCTTAGAGAAACAGCTACTGGAAGTATACAGAGGAATGGGGGAGCGAAATATTATTTTTCTAATGACTTTACATGATATAGAAATTTGGCCTGGATGTGGCTTTTTATAGGATATACAAAGCCCCCACGTATTTTCTGGCATGGGTACTTGAAGATCAATGAAGTGCCTTGTCTGCTTAAACAAAGAACAAAGTTTTCCCATTATCCTCCAAACCAGCAGCTGGATACCTATACTCTATTATTATATCCTTCGAAGTGGAGAAGCACTGAAATGGCAAGCAGAATGGTGCTGAGAGTGGCGCTCAGGGGTGCTAAAATTCTATTAGAGATGTTTTGAAGCATGTTTCTGATAAACTGTCTTTGGCTGACTGTTTAAAATCAGGCAAGGGAGCACTAGAGGCATCATGGCATCATAACACCACAGGTGGGAAGTTCAGTCAGCAGCTCACTGCAGGCCGGGTACTCAAGGGAGAAAAACATTCATTTGTTTTTCACATAAGTTGGCTTGATGGAGGTAGAGTGATTAGATGAGCCTTGGTACATAGACTTGTCCTGGCAGGCTGTCATTGGGTAATTTAAAGGTAACGTGTGATGTTATCTGAACGGCACACAGGTGACAAACATTCAGCCTTTTCAAATACAACAGCAGAGAGTGGTTCTACTGAGCCAACATAAATAGTGGCAAGAATTGCAACAGGACTAAAGGGAAATTGCCACCTCTCCCCCCAGCCCCAACACCGAACATGTTGCCCCCAGTGTTAGTATAATCCAATCTAAGTCTTTTATGCATATGGTAGTCTGCCCATGGATCATGGTAGTTTACTGCTCTTTAGGTCCATTTTTTCTGTTGATACATTTTTATGGTTGTGTCAGCAGATAAATACCTATGCTTCAGTCTTAGTCATTGAAAAAAGAAAAAGAAAACATGAATTATTTTCTTTATAGAGTTATTCTCAATGTTTCTAAAATATTAAGGAAGACCATGGTAGGGAAATAGGTTGTTTATTTTTTATTCTCTCAAAAAGTGTTCATGTACAAAGGAGGAGTCCTGTCTTTATGAAATGCAGAGACTTCTTCATTAGTTTACCACATGAAGAACAAACACGCTCTATAACTGACTTCAGAGGGAGCAAGATTGGGTCAAAGAGCACAAGGGGCATAGAGGAGCGCCAACAGAAATAATTTTAGCACCCTGTGAGAAAGTGTTATTGAGACCTTGGTGCCAGGCTTTTTATATATTTAAACAGACTCTTCCCTCTTTGGAGAGAATGGAAAATTCGAAAGTAATAGAAAAGCAATGTAAGTGTGCTACCGGGACACTGCTGATAACATTGGTTGTAAACTGTAAATATTTTTGAATGACTTTAAATTAACAGCTCTTGGCATGGCACCTGGTGATGTTCATTCATGTGTGACATAACTCTATTACATTCTGGTTGCTTAAACAGTGTGTTAGCTTCATGAAGTTGTGGACATGAAATAACTCACCAGGGAGAAAAAAGAGCCAGGGTGTGTGTTTTCACAGTTAAGATATAGTGGTTAAAGAATATAATATAAGTTTGTTGAAGTATCAACTAAATTCTGAATCCTTTCTTATTACTGCCTTGAAACGATACAATTTTTCTTTTGAAGGACTTCTACATGAGAAGGATCAGCTGCAGATAATTGCCAGTAACTGGGTGGGCTCTCAGAGCAAGCACGGAAAGGGAAGGGAGTGTGTTGTCCTGCTGCTGATAACCAGCGTCTCTCATTCATTTAAATATCCTTAGATCCATGGTTCTCAACCTCATTAGACACAAGATACCCCCCTCAGAAACTGTCAGCTCTTCGTTTTTACTTGTTTTTTGGCTACAGAAAGAGAACAATTGTGTTGCAAAGAAATAAGAAAGACCACTGAAGGCTTTTGCTACTTCTAATATCTAGATTTATCTTGTGAATCATGTATAGGTGTTTGTACACCTAACAGTACCAATATTTTGTAGCGCACAGTGGGCACGTCTACACGTGTGCATTTACTGCACAGTAACTGAAATTGTTGCGCAGTATAGGTGCATGTCTACACATGCACACCCATATTGAGCAGTAAATATGGTGACTTATGCCAACTTGAGTGTAAATTTCATACCTGCCTGATTAGTTACTGCACAGTAACCCATGTGTAGATACCTTACTGTGCAGTAACACTATTTGTGCGGACTGATTTGGGATTAACTTTAGTCCCAAATCAGTCCACACACAGTGTTAATGCGTTTTAATGCCTGTACATGTAGATGCTGGCTTATTCCTGCTTACTGTACAGTAAATTTAAGCTGGCATAAATGCATGTGTAGACATGCCAAGCATCCTTAAAAGGATTTCCTGGTACTCCATGGTGCTGCAATGCCCTGGTTGAGAATTACTGCCTTAGGCATGTTAGGGTGACAATAATTTGGGTCTTAGAGAGCACTGGATTTGCAGCTGAATACAAGGCATGACCTGTGGCCTAGCGGAGCTGCTGATCACAAGGCAGAATGATATCTAAGCCAGCCATTTGCTTATGCTAAATAACCATTTTAACTGTTAACCATTTTCTGAGGGAAAAGCAGCTGCAGTGAGAAACGAGATAAGATAAAGGGGCCCCAAAAGGTAGAAGATGGTATAACCTGAGAGAGAAAAACAGACTGGAATGTGAAAAACAACACATAACTGGTAACAGAATCCAAGATGAGCATATGCAAAATGGTGAATGGTAATTGGTGAAGAAGCCTCCAGAAGCTTCCAGGTTTTAGTCAAAGTCTGCCTGTTGACCAAAGAAAAGGAGCCAAGGTCTTAGACATGTGCTCATAGCAAGAAGGCATGTAAATGAATGAAATGCATAAGCAATTCCATGCTAATGAAGCAAACAGTAAACAGAGGCGGAGCTTGAGATGGGAGGAGAAATGGGTGGAACAGAAGGCGGGATAAAGGAGGAGTGAATGTTAATGAGTATAAACCAAAGTGTATAAATGTAAGAAAAATCTATTGTTTCAGGCAGGACCCCGTCTCTTATGGCGTGAAGCCCCTTGTCTGAAGCTGTCTCCATTTGAAATAAAGCTGTTGTGAGCCAGGTGTGCTGCTGTTTGCTTCCTGCTTGCTCTGGCTAATGAGTAACAGGATCCACGGGTAATTGGACCGTTGTCTCCTTAGTCGCTGGGCGCCACATGGAGTCGGGGTCTAACAAGGCAAACATAAGCCGCAGATCTAGAGAAATACTTGTAAAAGGCTGCAACTTAAGAAGCAAGGCAGGTTAGTTAACCCAATGACAGGTATGAATAATTTTTCAGCATAGGCAAAAGTCCTTGCAATGAGTCGTTATAAAAGGGGAACTACTTAAACCAAACTAATTAGGGAGTCTGTTGGCTTCTTGCCTCAAATATTTGGTTCCATATTTCCTGAACTGGGCTTCTGATCCAATCCATGAGACACAAAATACTATCTCCTGGCAGACCCCGATGATGGCTTTTTGTCCATGTTATGTGGCTAAATTAATAATAATTATGAAAAGCTCTCTTCTCCAAGTCCTATCCAGCCTTGCTGAAGCCTGCTGTGCAAAGAGGGTCATAAACATCAGCGGAACTGGAAGAGACAGGCCCTTGCAACCATAACATTAATCACATCCCTGAATCACAGCCACCACCATGCACACAGAGATGTAATGGTGCATGTAACTATGCCAAATGTCCTTGCAATGAATGGTTAATTATCTTGAAAAAAGGTTCTTCATGTCTAGGAAAGGCAAAGTACTGAAAATCCACTCTGCCAGGCATATGGGAACACCTGTCCACATGATTAGTTTGGCATGTTTCTGATTAGAGTTAGGGCAGCTGATAACTGAAGCTGTGGTGAGTATGAAAGGAATGGCTGCCAGGCTGTAAGGGTTAATTAAATATTTGCTTAAGTGTTTTTTGTGTACAGAATAGTAACATATTCCAACTCTTTCCAGAACCTCCTTTTCCAGGGAGTGCTTGTAAAAGTGCACTTAGTTCCTTTTTGCATCCATTGAAAAACCAAGGGCCTTGAGTCTGGCATTGCTATTAGCTTTGTACCAATATTGCTTCTACTGGCCTCTGTGCACTGTCCTCATTTTCACTGGTTTAAAGAAGAGAAGAATTGTCCCCAGGTCTCCAAAGGATCCAGAAGAGAACTGATCTTTGGAAGAACTCAGTATTGATTTTCTGAACTTTCAAGGACTATTTTTTGGAGTTAATGAGTGTGCCAGTAGAAGAATGATCAGATTGCACTTGGTAAAACTGTACAGCTCCTTTAATGTAAGATACTGAATCCTTCTCTACTGTGTGGCTATGGCCATAATCTTTGGCCACAAAGTTTGTCACTGGGGAAACCCTCACACACACACACACACACACACACACACACGCACACGCACACGCACGCACACACACACACACTTGGTAAGTGAGCTTTAACTGAAGGTTGTGGAATTGTGTACTTGTCTGGGAAGATTTTTGGTGTTCTTATTTCTTTCTTTAATCTCCTCATTAGAAAGAAGCAGAATATACAAGGTAAAGGGGGATGAAGTACAGTTGCGTGCATGTGTGTCTGCATTTTCTTTTATGCCAAATAGGGGTTTTGTGGTGTGTTTTGTTTTGTTCAAAGTACCTAAAGTACTGCAAAGCTTATAGTACTTACTATCTTATAGAAATATCCAGGAAAGTTTCCTGCTATCTAGCCTTTAGTTTATAAAGGTTCTTGCTATATTGCTAGAAAGTTTCCTAACTGCCAAAAATCTACAATGACCCACTACTGCATGAAGACATAGGAAATGATTTCTGAATTCTGTCTGCAACAAGTTACGCGAGTTCTTTCACCCTTTTCTGAATATTATTTTCCCTCAAGGCATGGCTTGGGGATTGGGGAAGAAGGGGTAAAAATAAAGTATCAGATAGCTCTGGACTTGATTCTCCTTTGCTTTTGTGCTGGTTCAGAGTGGGTGTAGAGATGCTAGCAAGTCAAAAAGACAGAACTTTACATTTTTGCAGTAGTTTGTTGTCCATGTGTAAACCTCTATAAAAGGACCAAGCAGTGAAAAGCCAGATACCATGGGAACATAGCTCTGAGTGGAACAGTGCAGCCATGAAGCTATTGGAAGGTAATGTAGAAACATCTAAATGGATGCTTATGCTGTCCATAAGATCTGAGATCCATTCAAACCTTAGAAAGCCAAAGGGTTTAGAGAGGTCTGTGCATGGGAAGAGGAAGAAAAGACAACTCACTGTTGCCAGAGAACCATCCTGGGAAGCCTCCTGATTTCCTAGCTTCCCTGTGCACTAACATGGAAAAATCCATGTCTGAGTCGATGTAGTCCCTGGTGCTTTGGTTTGGATCCAAAACCCATTCAAATTAATGGCAGTCTTTCAGTGGACTGGACCTTTATCATGTTATGCTCCTCAAGATGCATATTGCTAGATCATCCAAGAGAGGCAGTATGACATGGTCCATCCAGGGAGCGGGAGACATCGTTTCCCTTCTCTTTCATGGTATATTTGGCTGTAAAATAGCAGTAATTTTTATTCTTTGGGGTATATAGTACTTTCAATAAATGGCTGTCGGGATTGATTACATGCCTTAGCTTCGACATTTAATCAAACTCAGCAGGCTTTATTGCTGTATACTACAAAATAGTGAGATTATTCCTTAAATATAGCACAATAAACCAAATCATTCATAAATCAACTACAGAACAGTATATCCCTATACCTTCTTTTCTTGAGATTTGTTCCATGAGAAAGAGCAATCTTGAATGCCCACGATCATTCTGTGCTGTGATCTTAAATATCAGCACTACACAGAAAGTATTTTTTCTGTGTGCGTGTGAGAGAGAGAGAGTTATTGTCATGTCTCCACAAGTTAAAATCAAAGATGTGTTAGATTAAACTCACGAATGGTTTCATGTTCACCAAGTATTTTAGGGTTTTTTTGTTTTGTATTGTTTTGTTTTGTTTTGTTTTGTTTTATTGTAAAGCACTCAGGAGAAGACTAATGGAAACATTAACCCTTTGGAGTTTGTCAACATACAGTATGTTAGAGTTCCCATCTTTTCCAGTGAATTTTGAGCTAGAATCAAAAGACTTGATTCTGGTCTTGCCTATGCTAAGGAAATGAGTTTGTTTGGTCAGTGTGTAAAATTATGTTTTTAAGGACTACTTAGGATAGACGAAGAGAATGGACTGTAAAACTTTATTTGGGTTGACCATGTCTACAGCACACACTGAGAAAACACCACTGTATTTTGGGGCTAAATGCTATGTTGTTTAAGAGTAGGCATGTTTAGCAAACGTGTTAACATAATTTCCCTAGTCCAAGAAGAGCTGCTCCCATCTCACTTCATTTCCATTAATTTTTCAGGGACCACGTGCCAAGTACATTATTATGAGCAAGGCCCTCAATTTGCAACTGTATCTGGATTTGTTTTTATAGATGTTTTCATGGCCTTCCCAAGATGCTTCACATAAACAGCGAGGAGAAAGAGGAGGAACAGTGCTGACCGCTGTGGAATATCAGGTTTGGAGGTTCTCTGCCAAGGAATAGCCTCTACGTGAATGGGTTTGTGAGTTCAGAATGAGACACCAATTGCTTCTTGCAGGATAAGTAGAGTTGGTTGGAAATCCACCATTTTTTCCATAAGAAATTTCATGTGAAAAAAATAATTTCTCACTCCAAAATGTGTAGTTTTCCTGGTAGGAAATTCAGATCTGATTTAAGAGAAGAGCATTTTCATTTAACATCACATTTCCTCTTTAAACCTTTATTTATTTATTTGAATCCTTAATCTAAAAAATGAAACCAGTTTTCAGAAATACTCTGTTTTCAAATGGCAACCTCGAGGCACATGTAAGAGAACAGGACGACAATACCTTTACTATCATTGAAGCAGTTGTAGTACCCTACTTGTAGCATAGAATGATTCCCCAAGGAAACATTCTTACTTTAATGGGATAAATACTATTATAAAGACTCTTCTCTTTTTAACCTAAGAGTATCCTAATCCATCCCTTTACATAGACAGGAAACAATAAAATAATTTCTGGAAATTCTTTATTAGAATAAGCGGTCCAGCTCCAGTAAGATTTGGAATCAGAAACAATGGACCTGGTGATTTTTTGAAGATAAAAATTAAAAGGGCTAGATTATTATAACCATTTTTTAAAACCTCTTAATTAAATGCCAGTAACAGGAAGTAATGCTCTCAGTTTTTCTGACTGGAATTATTTTATGTAGTTGATTTTTATCTCATAAAAAATAGCCAAGCATTCATTGTTTAGATTCCACTGAGTTACAAATGAATTTATAGCATATCATTTGTAGTTTCTGGAAGCACCTGCTGGCTAAGCATCAAGATGTACTTGGTAAATCCTTCAGGCTAATTGGTAAACAGAAAAAAAAACCATGATTACATTTTGTATAAATAGAGTTAGACTAAAAGTAGGTACTTTCAGGGCTTTGCAATGAAGAATGCATGGAACAAAGAGATAAATGAGGGCTGTTCCAGGTGGTAGGAGGGGCAGGGGGAAAAGCTTGTGAACTATCTTTTTTATGTTGCATGGGGCACAGAGGAGATTGATGTTTATTTAGAGGACAGATCAAAGAGAAGGGCAAAAGCCTGGATCTGTGATATGGTTAATATCAAGACTTTCAAAGCCAGAGAGGCCCACTGGAACTTGGTCCTTAAATAAACTGTTGGAAGATGCAGCAATAAGGCAGAGTATCTGAAAGAATGAAGAGGTCAGCAGCATTTATGGAGGAGGCTTTTTTTTTTTACCTTAAGTTTTGAGACACTTTATTTTTGCATAGGAAAATGGTGTGTGTGTGGGGGGGATTGTTTACAATAGTTGCAAACTCAACAGCTGGATATTATTGGTGAGGGAATTGGTAAGTAATGCTTACCAATGTATAACTGCAGCTCCTTCCTCTGAGATCTCAGTGCTACTTATAGTCAAGCAAATATGTTTAGGACTTAATCTTTTTCAGTTATATGTGTAAATGCATTACTGAGAGGAAAAATGTTAACATTTACATTAACTCGTAATACAAAGGCAGCAGTGACCTATGGGATAATAACATGGCCTTAGGTAAGCCCCTTGTCCATCTTGTAAACTAAGCCCCATTTTTGCTAAAAGAATATGATGCTGGTTCTTCATGATATAAGTGTTGTAGATCCCCATGTCTAGGAAGGAAGATAGTTGATAATAGGCCTAGCGCAGGGGAGGGCAAATATTTCAGCTAGGGGGCTGCTTAATGAGTTTTGGTGAGCTGTCGAGGGCCACAAGCATAGCCCCACCACTTGACAGGTGCCCTGCCCCCTGGTTGCCATCTTGGGACCGGACATCCTGCCCCCTAACCCCTACCTTTTGCCACCAGAAGTTGCTCCTCTTGTTCCCAGAAGTAATCCTTTTGGAAAGGGGGTTTACCATCTTGGAACAAGAAAAAAAAACAAATTATGTACTAAAAATCAAACACCCACAATAACATATTTTAATTTTATTTTTAAAATATATTTTTGTCCTGATTTGTGTGCGTTTGCATCATGTATATAGAAGTGATTTCATAATAGCTCAAAATGAAGTCTTACTCTTGTATACTGCAGGGGTATGGGGGGTATGGGGTTTATGGGGGGCTGTGGGTGTATGTGGGGTGTGAGGGAGGGTGTGTGTGTATGTGTGGATGTGGGTGGGTATGGGGGACTTGTGGGGGTATTTAGGGGGATGTGTGAGTCAGTATGGGGATTGTGGGGTGCATGGAAGGGGAGGGTGGCTAGGGGTGTGTGAGGGGTGGGTGTCGGGGGGTGCATGTGTGTGGTGGGGTGTGTGCAGGTAGCAGTGAGTGGGGCTCCTCACAGAAGTGTGCAGGTGTGTGTGTGGGGAGTGGTGTAAGTGGGTATGGTGTTTGTGGGGTGTGTGATTGTGTGGGGGGGTATAGTTGTGGGGTTTGTGGGGGAGGGGTTTAAGGTATGGCGGGGGGCACATGGAAGCCCCCCATGTGTGCTCCCCTGAGCTGGTCAGCACCTGCTCCTGCCTCTGCCCTGCAACAGTCTGAAGACTGCACCCTGCAGCACCTCCCCACCACTGCCAACAGCGTGGAGGCCCAGTGCACCCTGTACCTGCTCCAGATTGACCCCAGTAGGGGTGGATCAGCCAGACTGCACACAGCCTTGACTTGGCACCTGTGCTTGCTCTGCACTGCCCACCTGTGGCATGTCCTGCCACCCCCTGGGCATGCAGTGGGGCTGGGGCTAGGCAACCCAGGTGGTGGCAGCCACTGGCCCCAACTCTGCGGTACTGGTGGGGACCCACACACAGCCCCGACCTGCCCTGCATCTACTATGGACTTGGCTGCTCATGCTGAACAGCTGCAGCAACAGCATCACTGGCAGGGGAGAAGTGTGCTCTACACAGTGGGGAAAAGTAGCTTCTCCCCCTCACCGCTGCCGAGAGCTTCCTGCAGCAGCCACGTGGAGCCTGCACTGAGCTGCTCTGTGGCTCCACCACTGTCACTGCTTCCCCCAGGCTGCCCAGCAGTGCAGCGCAGGGCAGCCCAATGCAGGCTCGGCCTGGTGCTGCAGGAAGTGCTGGGCAGCAGTGAGGGGGAAGGGCTGCATTTCCCCTGCACAGAGCATACTTCTGTCCCACCAGCACTGCTGTTGCTGCAGCTGTTCAGCGTAGGCAGGCAAGTCTTCAGCAGGTGTGCGGTGTGTTGGGGCTGCAGAAGAATCCCCACTGGTACCATGGAGCTGGGGCAGTGGCAGCAGCAGCTGGAAGGAGCCGCCGCCACCTGGGCTGCCTAAAAAGGCAATTCAGCAGTGGAGACACCCCAACACCGCTGCATGCCCAGGGGGTGGCAAGAAGCACCAAGGCAGGATAATGCCTAGGCCAGGTGGGCCTGAGGGACCCGCCACAGGTCAGACAACCCATATGCCATATTTTGCCCACCCCTGGCCTACCTACTAACTGTTCCAGATTAGTCCTGAATAAAGCTGAACATGCCATTTAGCCTAGAAGGCGACACACTTAAGATGGTAATTATATATAAATGATAGGAGTCATTCTGTGTTAAATTAGCAGATTACAAGCATAATAATTGGGGATTAAATTCCAAAATAGATCGTGCTCATGAGATTAAGGAAGTGTATACAAAACAGGACTGTGATTTAGAGTGACGTCCTCCATCAAACATGAATTGGAAAATCCTTGCAAGACACTGGGGATTGAGGATGTAAATGACAGAACTGTACAAATATCTTGGTATTTGTGTGAATCTCAGCTGAGTTAATAACTATGCTCCACTTAGGGAATGCTAAACTCCCACAAAAATGGCAGCTCATTAATTGGTTTGAGCTGTGTTGAAAAGTATAGAAGCCCTGGAGTAAATAAGAATGTGGAAAATGCTGATCCTTACAATGATGAAGAAAATGATGTTAGAGAGAGAGATAATTGATTCTAAATCTTCCAAAGAGGTGAAAATAGACAGAAAACTAGGAGGTAATGGGATTCAAACACGGGTCTTGGCCATGTGTGATCGTTTTCAGAAATCCGTAACAAATTAAAGAGGAGGTTAAATGACTTTCCTTAGACCAGAAGGCAAATTCAAGATTAACATTCTGGAGTTTTGGCAGCAATAAACCCGTGCTAAAATATCTAAAGCTCACTGGCTGTCCCGATGCTGCTGCTGCTGATGTTAATGATGACGATGAAGTGAATGTCGCCATACTCATGTTGAAAGTATGAGGGCCAGAAAGCCAGAAGCAGGTGGAACGGTCAATGTTAATTAGACCTTGGAAACCCAAAGGAGGGCCCTAAAGACATTCATAAATTATGTGGTTGGCCATCTGAGGTTAAGCACTACAGCTGCAGCCTGTGTCGTTGGAGAGGCCCCAAGATTGCATGCTTGCCTTAAACCATCCAATGCCCATTATGAGATGGTTAAGAGCAGGTGAGGCCCTGCGGGGCAGCTGCCTTCCTGAGTGACGGAAACTAGTGCTGGGGGGTGAAGTTCTTTAGCCATAGTACTTGTGTAGCATGTTTCCTGTTCCACTGATGGGAGATCCATGCTGTAAGTGATATGCCATCTACAGATCTGATGAGCTTATTGGTGTGAGTGAAGAATGAGTTCCAAGACTTCAGATGGTAGTTGGTTTTCTGGCTTGCAGCTACTAGACTGGAGTACAAATAATGGTCTGGATCTTGGGCTTTGAGGCTAGGTCCAGGGTAGCAGCTTGTCCCCAGATGTTGGGGAGGTGGGGTGAAGGAATGCTTGAGAGGACTGTTAAGCAGTCAACCAGGGGTGGCATAAAGCATCTGGTAATGGTCTTCATGATGCTGTTAAGGCTGGAATCCACTAACTTAGTGTGCATGTTCTGGCCCCATACTGATGCACAGTACTCAGCGGTAGCATACGCAAGTGCCAAAGTGGAGGTGCAAAGTGTTTGGAAACTTGCACCCCAGGTGGTGCCAGCAAGGCAACAGATTAATGCTCCTTCAGATGCTGGCAGTATGTAAGGGTCCAGTACAGCTGGACTCCTTGTTGCCATGCTGGATGACTAGGATCGCAGGGGTCCTGGGAAAAGGGAGGGGATTATCCCCAGATGAACCCCAACTGAAGGGCCACTTACCTTCTCTGCAGCAGCCTGAGCCGGAGACACTGACATGCATGCGGCATCTCCAGAGTGTTTTAAAAGTATGCCCTTCCTGTGTGTGGAACAGCGTGCTGCCTGTGACATCATAAAAAGGTATCCAGGGCACCAGCAAGCGCTGGATGCCAGCAGTGGAGCAAAAGCAGGACGGGCTGTAGGGAGTATCCCTGCAGACTTGGCAGAAGCCACAGAAGACACCAGGGAAGCCAGCACAGGGGAGAGCCAGGAACACCTCACCCTCTAAACCCCAGCAGCAGAATCCTTGGGCACAATTGGTGGAAACCACCACAGGAGCGAGCCTGCAAAACTCGACATTGGACACATGAGTCCCAAGCCCTGAGTGTTGCTACACCAGATGCCAAGTTATTTTTGAGGTATCGTCTTCTTTTATTTTGAAGTTATGACATACACAGGATCAGGGTGAACCTATTAGGGAGTACCCTGGCACAACCCAAGGAAACCCAGTGGGAAGAGTCTGTAGTAACAGACTTTCCCCTTTAAAGGGGATGGCCAAAGCAGAGGAGCTTGGCTGGTTGCACTGAACATTAAGCCCACCAGGGGTGAGAGTTAATTTAAGCCCTGAAGAAGTATGATAGATTAATTTAATACCATGTGGCAGCCAATCTTGGATCAGTGCCACAGCTTTATTTTGATTTGTGAGTGGACAGGGTATAAGGAAGGTGGAGCCCCAAGTCACTTGCTGTCACACCTATGCAGCCTGAGGGTGGAAGGACATTCTATCTCCAGAGGAACCTCCCATTCTTTTCTTAAAACCATCAGGTCATGCCAGGAGAGTAGGAGGGAGACCCACCTCAGGCATGGAGGCTCCAAGTGCCCAGTAGATTTTCTCTGGACACACTCCTAAGTAAGCTATGGTGTAACAGTGTTGAAGTGTCCAGTAGCCAATTTTGACTTTTATTTCTTTCTTCACGTTGTTGTTATTTAGGTGGAAGAATATTGCCACTGTTATAGTGAGGCTGAGCTGGAGATGCTGTTTATGGAAGTAGTCAGCAAGGCTATTCATTTCTGATGTCAAAGTGGATTCAGTGGCTTCCCATTGCTTGCTTTACTTGGTGAAAGCCGGGTCATCAGTATAGCCATACTTCTTGGACTGGGTGTCAGGCAGGTCAACAATGTACACATTGAAAAGAAATGGAGGAAGTACCAAGCCTTGTGGGATGCCATTCTTATGACTGCTAGGGCGGCTTTCCTGTCCATCAATGGTCTTGATAGTGAAACTGCAGTTCTGAAGCATGAGCATAAGAAAGCTGATGATTGTTTTGTCAAGTGTTTTTCAGAGGAGCTTATAGTAGAGGCCATGGAGCCAGACAGTGTTGTATGCAGCAGTGAGGTTCACCAGGACAGCACCGAACTTCTCCCCACCCACATAGTTCTCTTCAGTGTCATAAGTAAGGAGAGTTACCTGCTCCACTGTTGACCTTCCACATTTGAACCAGTCTGTTCCTCAGGAAGCTGCGGATCAATTATGAGGTAGACTCAGGCATAAATGAGGTGTTCCGGTAGGTTGAATGGAATGCACAGGAGGGGGATAGGTCTGTAGCTCTTTGCATCATCCTGGGCTTGTTAGGCTTCAGGACTGCAATGACTGTGCCCATTCTCCAAATGTGAGGGATCTTGTTGCCTCTGACACAGTTAGAAATGAACTCACGAAGCCAAACAATCATCATCTCCCCAGAGTTACAAAGAAATTCAGCATGTAAGGGTATCAGGCCCTCATGATTTGTTGGTCTTTAAAAGCGTAAGGGCTTCCATTATTTCCTTAGTACTGAATTCTCCAGACAGGTGAGCACTGAGACCATGAGTCTTCCAAAGCTATTTAATTTCTTTCTTTGTCTGCCTAGTGAATTCCTTGTTAGGTTTGATGTAACAGCCATTATGCACAACTTGAGCTGCAATGCCATCAGCTTTGACTTGGGAATACCTGTATCATTAGGAAAGCCAAAAGCTGAGAGACTACCTGTTGACCTTTTGGGCAATCTTTTTGCTAGGGATACTGAGGTAGGGGATGTGTTGAAGGATGCAATACCTGTGGTCTTCCCCATTATCTCATGGAGTGGTAGGATACTATTTACATGTGTGTGCACGTGTACGTGTGCATGCATACACTAGTACACAGCCATATTTGCATCTTGTTTCTGCATTCCTTTTCCATTAACCATCTGCAGGGTGGCATGTTTGTCTTTCATAATTTTCCTCTTCCATTTGCTGTAATGCATGATAAGCACACATAATAAACAAGTTCTGCAGATAGACGGTATAATTTGAAGTTAAGAAGATCATTGTTTACACCATTTGGGAGCTGTTTTTACTCACTCTGAAAAACTTTGCCTGCCATGTAGCAACTTTTGCCTGTTTCACAGCTACAGAAAAAATATTTGCCACACAGCCACTAAAGAAGCAGTTTCAAATCAAGAGAATGCCACACATTTATTCAGAATATTACTTTTTGCAATGGCAGCCATGAGATTAGGTAAGATTATATTACTGCTATCAAGTACAGTACTGCAACCCAGGGTGGGCATGTAGGGCACCACTTTGGGGCACTAATTTAGAGGGTACCAGAGTGAGAGCCCATACCTCAGTCACAGAGGCTGCACTAACAGCAACAGCAGAATGTGGTGATCCTGCACCAATGCAGGTGAGACTTGCTTGGCAGCCTCCTCTTGGTTGTATCCTGTTAGGGGGACCTGCTTTTCCCTCCCAGTTTCTAGCTCTCATCCTATCTCCCCACTTCCTGCTTCCAGTTGCCCTGTGCTCTTCACAGCGGCCCCTGTGCTTTGCCTTGTGCTTACCTGAAATAGCTTACTACACCTCTGTACTTAAAATATTAAGCCTTCTCCTTTGGGTCCAAAATGTTGATATGTGTGGAACATAATATGTTTCTAGTGCTGTATATCTTAATGGAAGGAAATTAAAATAGGAAAGGTAATATTTAATAATATGGTTTTCACAAACAATTTTTTTTTCCAATGTTGAGGCTGGAAGGGCAGCTTAGACATTCTTTATCCAGAAAGTGTTGATAAAAACAAAAGCATTTGATTCCACAGAAAATTTATCCAGAAAACTGCATTTTTTAGGCAAAAATCAAAACCAAATCATGTTTGGTTTTTGGCTTCTATTTTGTTAACCTGTTGTGTGGTTGGCCAGTATGTCAAAGAAAAAGTAAAATGTTCCTCAGAAATCTTATATTTCCATTAACATGTTATCTTCCTTGAAAAATCAGTTTCTATAGAAATTATTCAGGATTGTCGAGTAAATGCTGAATGTAGACTAACTTCACTGACCCAACACTCAATTGGCCTTCACCCAAGTGTTCTAAATTAGTCAGATGGGTCCCTGATGGACTAGGTGATCTCATGAGGTCCCTTCCAGCCCTACTTTCCTATGGTCTAATGACACAATACTCAAGATATTCAGATTTCTGCCTGGAACATTTTTCTGTGCAAGAGCTAATCACGTATGTTCTTTCAAGCCTTATAACACCCACCAAGGAACATACAGAGCCAAGCCGAGGAAAAATCAACTGCTAAAACAACAGACTCCACTTTTTAGTGAAAAGGGGAATATTAAAGCCAGTGTTTGAAAGAAACATTCTAACTTATAAACAACTGTTTTAGCAATGATGAAAGTCTGGCAATGACTTCACAACAAATTGTGTAGTTTTTCACTGCTTTCTACTGCATTTATGTTAGTTATCTCATTTACATCTTTAAAGTATCAATAAAATATAACTATTTCATTATAAAACTTTGATCTGAGAAAACAATGGAAACAGCTATTCAATTAAACTATTTACCTACTTTATTAGTAGCTCATTTCAGATGGATTTTACTTGGTGTTGTCAATTTGCTGCCTTTGAAATCACAAAGCTAATTAGGTGTGGCTCATTGCTATTTCCAAACTGAGAGTAAAGCTACCAATAAAATTAATTAGCATAAAGAATCTGTTGACTACTCTCACTGAGTGCACACATTAAATGTTCCCATGTTTATTCTGAAAAAAACCCCAAAATAAAATAACTAAAAGATATTTAGCAGCTCAATGTAGAGTGTCATTCCGTGAGTCCTCTTTAAAATTCCAGAGGTAAAATGTGTGCTTAAAGATAGCATAAAATGGAAAAAACCTATTTCCACATTATGTGATCATACAGAGATAATTTACTTTACTACTACATTTCCTACTAGTACACTTCCCCACTGTAATTCTATTACATTTAGGGGCCCATTTAATAACACTTATCTATCTAATGTTAAACTGGGCATGACACAGCTACCCTGCAAAACTTGAATGCTGGAATATAGTTTACCAACAGAGCTTGGGAAAAGCAAAATGGTATGATTCTGTATACAAAGTAACCAGGTACTAAAATCAACTTAAAAACCCAGGCCAAGCAAGTGCAAGAGAGATTGCTAACAGCAAAATAATGGAGACTGTAGCAACTGCTTTCATGTCTTAGGATGAAGGGTGAATGGAAAATAAGAACCGAACTGGCTGAAAATAGCAATATGAAAGCATTAAAATGCATCTATATAAGCAATATCCGAACTGCTCATGATTGTATTTGTCTCCCAACCATTAACATCAGTGACATATCACTCCTATGTATCTGGGTGAAAATATTATTTTGTCTTAACAATGGAGCAGTTTAAGGAGGATGTGAACAACCTGCCCCATACAGGAAATGGTAGAAGAAGGGATTGAAAGCCAGGACAGAGTCCAGATCTCCTGAGTGTTGGCATATTCCCAATTATTTTATTTATTTTGGGGGGGCATAAACTGTGCCAGTGTTCAAGCACCTGTGCCAATAATCTCAGCACTGGAGGCAACTGAATCAATATTTGGGACAGATCCTCATCTAGCATAAATTGCTATTGCTTCACTGATGTCATTGGAGCTGTGCTTGTTTCTAGCTGTGTTGAGAGAGATTATGTAGGCAAAAGGCAACTTCTATTCATATAAAAGATTAAAAGTTTTCTCTTCTGAATGCTTCCATATCTCCAGGCAGTTTTTAAAAGTCTATAGAAATTCATGTGCATGCTCCATTAAAACTTGGCTACAAAAGATGAAATATCACTTTTTTAAAAACCCTCAAAGCTGATCCTTAGCTGGTATAAATTGTCATAGCTCCATTGACTTTGACTTGGTTGAAGCCGTAGCGACTTACCCCAACAGAGGATCTGCTCTGAGGCTATTTAATTTCATTTGAACCAGCTCTGAGCCAAATGGATCACTGAATGGGGCTACAGTCTGCTTCTCTGGCTGACCCAAGTAGCCCTGGGCAAGCCAGCAGGATTTTGCTTTTGTGTGTGCTTGGTTGGAAGGACTCCTCAATCAGTTTTGGATTTATCTTCTTCATAGTCCTTTTTCATGTGGAAGCAATTAGACAGCTTTAGCATTGTATATTGTACTACTGTTTGCAAATCTTGGCACGGTTGGGATCATAATAGGGGCTGGGTCCTGCAATGAGGCATATGCAGAAATCATCGAGGTTCTCCTGCATGAGAAGACTGCCACAATTCAGCAATAGCGTGTATTGAGGGAACATGGGCTGCCTTCAGCAGGACTCTGTTTGTGTGTGATGATGAAAGATTGACTTTGTTTCAGGGACTCTCTTGCCTTTTTCGTTTAAGCAAATAGATGCTATTTAGTTTGCCAGAAGCAGGTACCCTGGTAACATTTGTTTCAATATTTGTTTCTGTAAATGTTTAATGTTTATTATTGTTTTGTTTATGCATAGATTATCTTGCTAATTAGCTTGGTGCAAGACTGATTACATTTAATGAATTATTGAAAGGCACCTGCAGTATTTTACATATTTAACCTTGAAAAGTTAATGATTTTTAGAACACGACCATTAGCTGTCAAACCTGGCACATAACAACAATCTTAGTGAGAAGTGTAGAGGGTTTTTTTTTTTTAAATTCTGAGAAT
The DNA here is from genome assembly GCF_001723915.1 of Gavialis gangeticus. Lineage (NCBI taxonomy): Eukaryota > Metazoa > Chordata > Crocodylia > Gavialidae > Gavialis > Gavialis gangeticus. The sequence goes on along the minus strand of NW_017728991.1, from coordinate 10,919,375 downwards.
ACACAAGATTGGCACAAGGGAAGAGGACAACTCTTATATTAACCTGGGAGAGTTACATATTATTATAGGTTTGCTGAAAATTTCTTCTAACTCCAATATATACCTTAAGCAAAGGAGCAGTACAGTGAGGTCAAAGTCTATTATCATGGTAAGGGAAATAATTGCTCATCTCCACTTCAGAAGATTGGCCATCAAAGAGCTAGAAGATGATGGTCTTTTTCAGTAGAGTATTTATTCTCCTGGTAGGGAATTTTTCAAGGCCAGAATGCAGGTGCAGACCTGCATAAGAGAATGGGAAAACGGCTATCTTAGCTCTCAGGATTTTTGTATGAGTGTATATCATGGTATAGAATTACTGATTATTATTGAGACAGTGGGGTGTCCACACATGTATTTGCACACACCTAAACTTAATGCTCCATTTCATAAGGCAATTTAAGTGCACAGCTACACGTGGATGTGCTAATGCACATTAAGGCACATTAAATTTAGGTGTGAATAGCGACATCACATTAGTGCATGTGCAAACACACTAATGTGCATTAACGCGGTGTCTATCTGTTGACGCACACAGTGTCTATATGTTCGCTAATGCGACTTAACTATTTGCACATAATTTGATACCTGTTTTGTGCAGGTCAAATAGCCTAAAATCGCCATTTTTAAGGCGCAATAAGGGTGCGCACATGTAGACATGTGTCCTTAATGCGCCTTAAATTGGGCGAATGCGCATTAAATGCGCATGTGTAGACACTAGTAGTGTCATCTATAGTTCCCACTGACATCCAGGGCAGTTGCAGTCCTATCTTGCATCAGAATATGTTCCCTAGTTTCTGGAGTAATGGACCAGAATGCACCAGAGTTGCAATGGGATGTGCTGTCATGAAATGTTTGCTCTCTACTCCGATCATTTGATCAACATTAGTTGCTCTTTGGTTGCAGCCTCTGCTGCTGGGCTGTATATCTTCCACACCCTCTCACTTTGGCAAGGCAACGCATGATGCTGCATTGAGACAGAATGCCAAGGCTGCCTCCCACTCCTTGTGAGGTGCTTCCCTTTCAGGTCTGCCTAATTGGGTCCAGGAAAAGAGAATGAGGTATGCCTCTAGGCTTAAAATAAAAAAAATCAAGAAGAGAAGATGACAGACAACTCCAGAGGGTGAAAGAGCTGCTGGAAAAAAAGTTTCCATCAGCTTATATGGTAAAATGGATTGTGGCCACGAGGAATAAAGGATCACTCAGTAACCCCGCTTGCCAACCATGTGGTGAGAGGTGAGTACCAGGAGTGAACAAGATCATCCACTTCACTGTGACAAATGGCCCCCAAGGGCAGGAGAAGAGCTGGAGTGTAGAGCATCCTCACCTGATGAGTACTGGGAGCAACCTTTTTCTTTTTTGCATTGGATTTAATGCAGTTCCCTGTTCCATCACCTATAGTTAGGCATGATGGAAACCTTAGGCAAGCTCTGTAAATCCAGTGCAGATTTACTAAGAGGAATGCGTGGTCTGATTGTCACTGCTGCAGTTTCTTAGAAATGAGCCCTGAACATAAAGAGAAACACCAAGCCAGTCAGGGGTTTCCACCCCCCTCCCTTTACTAATGAGGAGAGCTGCTGAGGAGGAAAGAGTTCCTTTGGTTAATTGATAATTTTCTAGCTGACAGTCACTCCAAAGTCTCTAGTGGGAGTTGCTGAGGAAAATGAAATACAGAGCAAAGCATAATAAAAATAGTATCAATTGAAACTAGCTGTGTTTTGCCAGATAACTTATCACTGTGTTTTAGGCCCAAGGGTGTTTCTTCCCAAGTAAACATCACACAAGTAATTATGCTGCAACTCAAGCAACAGTTTCAAAAATAAAATAAAATAAAAAGTACCATTAGGTTAGTCCCATTAGCCTCTTTTCAGTGAACTGGGAAGTAAAATATATCTGAACTGTAGACTAATGTGGTCTCAGCTACTGTAAACTAAGACAGCTGCTTTGAGTTTAGTGAAACTGTATTTATCCTAAGATGAAGGATTTCCCTACTGTATCTAGGAATAGCTATACCTCTTGCTTATTCTCAAGAGATTACCGGACAAATTATAAACTCATAAACTGGAAGCCTCCCTTCAAACCACTTCGAAGGAAGCATTCCACATTTATGCTTAACGTGTGTCTTGTATGAACTTTTGAATTCTGTATTAATACCTGAATGTGGCAAACATCTTTATCAAGATATCGGTACCATTATATCCGTTGCAGAAGACCCTGCAATTTGTGTCCTTGGATACATTCAGTACTGGCACTAGCTTCACAGCTGACTCTAGGAAGTTAACTAACTTCTAGGACTAAGATGTTTGCCTCAAGCATTACTTACTACTAGATAAGGTTTTTTATGACATAGTGCAAGTTAGAGCTGTCCTGAGACTGCTCTTGGTTCTGCTGAGAATTGGTTACACTGGCATACTCTGACCTACCCCATACACTCAAGTTTTGTACCGAAGGGCTTGTGATCTGAATGCCGAAGTTCTATTTCTTGAGCTGAAATGTGACCTATAGCCCCACAGATATGTTTTTGGCTTTCCACATTTCTACCCTCTCTTTCCAGCACTTTGTAGTTTATTGCAGCATAAGGAATGCAGTGCAAGTTCCTGTGCGAGGTCTCTTTTCTCTCCATACACGGCAAATCTTACTTGCATTTAAGCATGCGGCTCCAAGAAGAATTTTGCCCTTAAAGTCTGGGATGCTATTGGGACTTCTACTGCAATGTGCAATGCATGCTGTGAGTTCTTATTTTCCTCTGTACCTGATTGCCCTTATCTTTTTTGTAGTTTCTTAAAGTAAAAGTAGTTCTGGTGGAAGTACAGTATACCCATATCCTCCCTGGGATTTGCCAGTGAGTTGGCAATCCTTAGATTTTTTGCATTGGATATACCTATAATTACTTACATCCCTGTGAGGTGGGATAATTCCAGTTAAGTTGGTGACAACAGAATCCTGCCCAGTTATTAGTGAACAGAAAGGTCAGAAATGCAGAATGGCGTGTGCTGTTAGTGAGTGTGGATTCTTGTTTGCCTCAAAGGGTTTCAGTCCTGCATGGCCACTCCCATGCCATGCCTCCAAAGGACTGGGCCCTCAGGGACACACCGATCTTTTCTCATTCTGGTGCTGGTGAATTTTGAGTACACATGTTTTTTCATAGTTACTGTTCTGGCATGTTTTGGCTCCATGCCTTGATTGCCTGGAGGGGGACTGTTTATTTTAGAAGTTGTTTAAGGTAAAAGGTGATAAGTAGGCCCTTGACAAAGCCATGGTCCAAAATGCTGCATGGCTTTATTCCATCACTGGAATGTCATAAATGGGACAGGAAAAATGCTCCATAGTTTCAGCTGTGTATTTGAGTTTTAAGGAATGCTAAGCGATGGCTGGAAAATGGTATTTATAGGTTTGTTTTGGGGAATTAGCTTATAGGAATATATATATATGCATTATAAGGGCTCAAGATGGGTAGCAGAGGTTAACTGGAAGCTTGTATCTAACACACACAAGGCTTCTCATGGCCCTGGAAGCAGACAGGTTGTCTAGCACAACAAGGACACATAACTTGGGAACCAAGGAAGTATGTACCATACTGTCCCATAACATGAGATAAGTGGCCCCAGCTACAAGGCCCCAAAGCAGAGGGGGGCCTGAGTCCCAGTTTTGGGGGAACAGATCAAATTAAGAGAAGGCCCAGAAGGCTACATGGATGTTTGACCACAGAGAGACAACCAACCAGAGAGAGCCATGGATGAGGAGTCATCAGGAGGGAAGGAGAATACAAAAGCAGAGACGTGAGATTAACAAAGGGTCCCTCCCTTTTCCATCTTGTCCCTCCTTCTCATTCCCCCGTCCTTCCTTGTTCCTTCTTGTCTCTCCTTCTCTTCTTTTCTGTCCCTCCTCCTTCTCCTCCCTGAGAGGGGCCCCCATCTCCCAGGATAGGTCTTCAAGGCTGCCATGGATAGAGGGCATACCAGCAGCCCGTCTCATACACCCCACTGGAGGGGGGCTGTGGGCCTCGGCATCCCACCTCCAGCCTCCTGACACCTAAGAGAAAAAGCCTCAGAGTGGAGCCTGCATCCTGACCTGATGTACTTTGACTCTGATGACAGCCCTAGGATTGGTAGATATAGAATTGCTTGATTGTTTGTATTGTTGCTTTTTTGTTACCACTCTGTATCAATACATTTGCCTATTATCGAATGGAAAAGTCGTGGTCAGTCTGAGGGTTGTGCTCACCCAGAACAAAGGTATAAGGGCTGGGTCCTAAATTCAGGGCTAACACTAAGGATCAGTATTGCACAAAATCCAGGTTTATGATTTAAGTGGTAATGCTGGGTATGTACCATGTGTGTCCTTTTAACTGAAGTATTATAATGGACACTGGTAACACTGAGAAAGCCCTGGCTACAAATGCTTTGCCTGGTCAACAGAACTGTAATTGTGCTATCCCTCTCACACTGTGGAATTAAACTGGAAAGCATCTACAATTCTCCGGCTATCACCAGTTTGGTAAAATAAACAATTATCCATATCTGATTTTTTTTAAGCCAATATTTTGGTATTTTCCCATCTGCTTTCCCATGTGATTTTATATTGTTATGTTTCTTTCTTTTGATAGTTCATGTTTTATAGATGGGAAAAATGAAGCTAGTCAGTCTAATTTTCCACTCTCTTCAATACTGGTGTAATTCTGTTGCTTTCCAGTTATAACCAGTTGACAGCCATGCACAAAATAAGAACCAGGCCCAGCCTGTCAAAACTGTAAAAGCAAAAATCTCCATCTCCATAGGTTAGAATATAGGCACACTAGACAGAAATTCCTATTGCTCAGCATCTCTAGTCCCTATTGCTCATCCTGTCTAATGGATTTTAGTCCAAGTTGTCATAGTTACAGGACTAATTGCATCCCTGACTCTCTGGTTCTTGGGTAAGTCCATGTTGCACAACAGAGAGCTATTTAGAGAGAACAGCCCTCCATGTTAATTAGTCCAACTGAATAGCAGGTTATATTTGTCTGGGTGAAGTACTGTGCTAATATCGCTAGATTACTTCCAGTAACCAAAACTAGCTTGGTTATCTTTATCTGGGACCACATTGTGCTATGTAGACTCAGTCATTACCGACACTGCAAGGTTCTGATAGTAGAGCCAGGGTTTGAATTACAGGGGAACTCAGCAGGGGCTGATCCCCCCATAAGACATGAGAGCCCCCATGTAAAATTTGAAGATCATAACTTGGGGGGCGGATCTCTGATTTTATTAGGTCATCATGATGGGCAGCCCAATTTTTATGGTTTTTGAAGCCCACCTCCCCAAGTGTAATTTGAAGCCTGGGTAGAGCCATGTCAAGATGGGGGGTGAAAAGCTCCATAGTTGATAAAGGTCACCAGCAAAACCCTTGGTGCAGAAGTAGCTTAACTGACAGAAGGAGACTTCTACCAGCAGAGCTTCTGTAGTTTGGTAACTCTGGGGCTGAAACTCTTCCAGTAGAGCTGTGTCCTTGCCGGAGAACCCAGCTGTTTTAATAGAAACAGTAGTAGGTCATAGGGTGTAGAAATAACACTGTCTGAGTGTTCACTCTCAGACTCCAGGTATCCTGTCATTGCCTTTTTCCTGAAGTGGGCTCATGTGATTTTTTTTTCCACTCTCAGGCCAACTATCAGGCTGTAGTGCCCTATGGTCAACTATGGTTATCTTAATAGGCCTAACTTTGGTCTTCAGTCTGTGCAACTATTTTTTCTCTGAGAGCCATGACAGTGGTACTCAGTAATCAAATGCCCCTGAAAGCAAAGTATTTGATTAGAACTATAGCATTAGAGAGAAAACAGATCTCTTTAAACAATAAGCCAGTTGGTACACAGGCCTCTCTACCTTGGGCCTTCCAAAGCCCTCTGTTGTGCCCAACTTCTTCAGAGACATTTTGTCAGTAATTCCCCATGGACAGCTTCTGATAATTTATCCCCAACTTCTCTAGCTGTTTAACTCTTTGCCTACATCCCCCAAAATAGTTTATATCTTCATTCTACAGCATCCTGAAAGGAAACAGATTTTTCTCCATTATTTTTCAAGATGTTTTACCTGGCGAGCCATTGTGTTGCTCTCCTGCTTGTTCTCCCTTTGGCTCCCACTCAATTTTGGAGGGCTGGTATAAGAATTACATCTTAATTATTTAACATGCACAATGATATAAATTACAATGGCATATATAATCATGTGTGTCCAGTAGATTATTACTGTAAACAATAACAAAGTAACTCAGGCATATAATACATATTCTCCTAACTCTAGTGTAGTTGTACAGTCAGTTACTTCATTTCACTGAACAAGTCATACACAATATTTATCAAATTATTATATCTCTGTATTCCTAGATGATTTGCAGAAATATTGTTACTCGCTCAGTATAGATGTAATTTCCTACTTTCCTGATGGCCTGACCTAGACATTACTGTTGCTCTACAATGCTGAAGAGGAGCAGGTCCTCAAAAAACATAGGCCACACAAGCAACTAATGATTTTTCAGACCAGAGTTAACAAATACGAAGGAGATTCTTTGAAGATTCTCCTCCTCCTAGCCTGGGTCTGCAGTGCTTATTATATTACTGATAAGGAGATGGTTTCAGCTGTGTCCTGTGTTAGAGAAAAGAAGTGAACAGACATTCAGGAAATGCAGCCACATGCCTGCAGTGGCTCAGGCCAGAAGCCAGGGGGTGCTAGAGTACAGTTCTTTAGCATATCTAGTATGGACTGTGTGTTTGCTTCCTCCTTCTGCTGCCCTGGAGGTTTCTTGGATTTGTAGTCCCAAATCATGGCAGCAGGACTCTGCAGGTCATCACTTCCTCCTCCTGCTTCCAGGTACCTCTGGGATTTGTAGTCCACAGTTGCAGCCAGCAGCAAGTTTAAGCAGTGGAAAGTGGTGTTTAATGCCCCCTCCCAGGCCCCAGGCCCCACCTGGGGTTTGCCTGGGGGGCAGTCCCCTCCCTGTAGAGTGGGCTGCATCCCCATCCAGGTTTGCTCCCCACTCACCCCACTTTGTCAGTCAGCTTTCACTGCTCCAGCTAAGGAGCAGAGGGATGGGGGCAGCTCTGCTTACTGGAGCAGACAGCACAACTCAGCCCAGGGCTGCAAAGCATGCTGAGATGCTGGGGAACTCTGATTTAAATAGGATAAGGTGTTGGACAGAAGTTTCATAAACTGGTTTGACCCAAATCAGTTAAGTCTTATACTACATTCAACCAGGTTTATCTTAAACCAGTTTCAGCCATTTTGAAGCCAGTTTATGTGCACTGAGCTTCTGTTCTTTCACAGCTTGAAACCAGTTTCTCATCACTTAAACCGGTTTATGTGTAACTTCTGTCCCTAGTCTTGAAAATAACAAGTGGCTATTTGGGAATGACAAAATTCAAGTTAGGGTTATTTTAAAACCATAACCAAGATTTGAATACATAACTTCAAATATTCTATTAAGATGAAGGCTGGAAGTCCTGGAAAACAAATTCAGGTTTTCTCATCTATAAATGTAGTTTCTACAATGATTCTGAATATAGTGAGTTCAGGTCCTGAACCTGCAAGTCTGTAAACCTGTGGAATATAATTATCTCTAATTATATGAATAAGTGGGACTACTTAAAGGCCCACTTCTACAAAGACTTACACACCTGCCTAATTTTGCATATTGGGAATAGTCCTTTTTAAGTTGATAGGAATGCTGTGTATTCAAGGTTTGTGATTATTCAAGTATCTGCAGGAGTGGGTCATCAGTGAGTAAATATACATGTTTAAGTGTTGCAGATTATAGGCTTCTTTCTTTTCCTAATACGTCTGAGATTCTCCTTACTGGAAACAGTGATCAGCTGGTAGATATTCAGAAGACATTTCACTTGCCTCCTTGCCACAAAATAAAAAAAAAAAAAATCAGGGAGGTATTAAAGATAAAGTATTGTGAAGAAACTTGAGGGGGGCGGTATTATTATTTTAACCTTAGTGAAGTGGTGTTATTCTTTAAAGCTGCCCTAAGGAGGAAGTAAAATGGATATCCCTGGAGCCTGTGTTTATTAACAATCAAGTCATTAATTCAAGCCTTTTACGATGTGCTTTAATTCCTTTAAAATAGATGCTGACATGCATTTTATTTTTATCCAGTCAAAAGAAACTTTCACGTGTGGGTAACAGTGCAGTTGTTTTTCTGCACATCTGCTGTTAGTAAAGTTTGCAAAAGATTTCTGAGGTTTTAGCCTAACAAACTGTTAACCATTGCCATAGGAAAATGCCCTAAACCTGTTAAAAGTTTGCCTAATTAATAAAAGCACATTTCTCTATCCTCACTGTCAGTAAATCTGATTAGGTTTTGCAAGTCAGGGATTTCCCCAGGTGAGTAGCCTTCTTTTGAAAGAACTGCTAAGCTTCAAAGTAGGTGCTGAGATAACAGGCAGGTGTTTGGGCACTATGAGAGATATGGTAAGGGGATTTTCTCTTTTTAAATTATGGCAAATGTATGCAAGCCTGTAAAGCAAGCTGCAAAGTCTAAGACAGAAGAAGGTTTAAGTAGCAGTGGGCATTAATGTGTTTTGTTGTTTTACTGTTAGTCAAGGACTGATCAATCCTGCCAGCGCAGAACAGAAGCAAAGAGAGCTTAAAAAAATTAAACAGAAGGTGTCCAGGGCAAGCGGTGGGGGAGGAGAGGAGAAAGGGAGCTTGTGAATGTTTCTTAGGAAGGGAAACTTGTAGACAAGCTGAGAGAGATCTGGGAATAGGCTTGGAGCCTGCTGGAGGATTAGGAGCAGATCTGGGGAAATGGCTTGCAGAAGAACATATCTTCAAATACAAAACAAAGGTGCAAACAAAGGGGGATATTTTAAAAATTTCTTCTTGGGTATTTAGGGACACATTTTTTTGCATAACTTTCAAAGGTTTTGTTTTTTGCATGTCTGGCACGGGACCCTGCTAGAAGAAAAGCAGGCCCCACAAAATGAGGGAATGCTCTTGAGTATGGCCTAAAAATCAGTTCATTTTAAAATCTGTGGAGCTAAACTTTGTCATTAACTGTATAGGAGCTGACAGCCTCAGCAACCGGAGTTCTGTGTCATAAAATGACTGAGACATTAAATACAAAGGGGGAGGAAGAAAGGTTTCTTTGGGAAGTGCCAAATCATGATCCTTCACTGTGTGTGGCAATATAAATATAGTGCCTGTCAAAACTGAGTATGAGCACTCAGTGTGTGTGACATAGCATAGTTTCTGCCTTTCACAGAGATTAATCTGAGCTGACATGCTGTTTGTCATCCACTCCAGTTGCATTCAGCATTTATAGGCTTTTAGATCACCAAGTTCTGTTGTTAATGGTCTACATTGTCTTGTTTGAAATAATTACAGGCATGCATTTTGCCTGTGCTATTTGGAGAGAGCTCTGCAAAGGAACGTATAAGCACTTGCTTTCTCCTAGGGCAAGGTCAGTGGGGGAGTTTGCCTATGTTATCTTCTGCTCGGGGTATGTTCCCTTCTGATCTACAGAGGATGCCTGCCCCTCGGTACTGGGCCTAGATTTTCAGTTAAAAAAACCCTGAGACTTATGCTTTCCATTTTAAACAGACCTGTCCAGTCCTTGGTGTTAGCCAAGGTGGTAATGTCACCAAACACCCCACAAGAGGTATTACGGTAAAAACATAAATACCATCCTTTGCTCTTTATGCTGGCACAAGGATGAAAACTGTAAATATTCCCTTTAAAATATAGTTGGTTTGGCATTTCAGGTGGCTTCTTTTTTCACCTCCCTCTGTCTGTTCATGTGCATACCTACAGTGTCCTGGGCAGGCTTCTTGAACTAGCTAGCTCAGGTCTAGGCCTGTAGTGGCTCACTACATGAGGCTGAGTATCTGCCCTGTTTGCAGGTCCATTTTATAGCCCATGGTCAGCTCCACGCTGCTGTGGCTAAATGACTATCCATACCGTAGCTTAGCAACTTGAAAAGTAGCTCAAAAGTGTCTACACTGCACTGTGGTCACATGAGTAACTGCTGTACAAACCTACATACTGAAATTTTTCTAATTTGGGCTCTGTACATAATGGCTAGGGACAGACATTACACACCAACTGGTTTAAGTGATCAGAAACTAGTCTAAACCTGTAACAGAACAGATGTTCAGTGCACGTAAACTGGTTTGAAAATGGCTGAAACCAGTTTGAGAGAAACCTGGATGAGTGTAGTATCAGACTTAACTGATCTGGGTCAAACTGATTTATGCAATGTCTGTCCCAGACCCCTTCCGTGTTTAAATTAAACTAGACTCCCCCAGCATGCTCTCTGGGCTGGGCGGGGTCCTCTACTCCACAGAAAGGCTGGCCCCTCCCCTCTGCTCTGTGCCTGCAGCTGGGCAGAGACTGCAGGCATTTGCCTGGCTTCCCCCTGTTCCCCCCCACCCCCTCCGCTTTATATAGACACCTGTGTTGGCTACATACATGCAAAGCAGACTGAAATGAGGACCAGGTAAGAGGTGGGAAATATCCCTTGGTACTTGAAGTGTCCTCAAACATGGCCTGTAATAAGCCCTAGACCTCCTTATGAACATTCCCATTACCCAGGAGACCACACGCCATTTCTTCCTTTCTCCTTCACACTTGCATCTTTTATTTTGGCCAAGATATTTTTCTTTTCTATGTCTTATTTAACATACTCTCCACCTACTCCCTTAATTTCATGGTGTATTTTAAATGAGCAATAACGAAACATCAAACATATTTGTACTGATATTATATGATATACTTTTGAGACAAAATTCATTAAAACATTCTAACTGGGTGTCATGTTTTACGGAGCTAGATGTTGTATATTATTTATAAAACTGTGGGCATGGTAGGAAAAAACTTATGAATATTTATCTGAACTCAGAAACAAAATGTGATGCAGCTTGATATGGAACTGATTTCCATGAAATTTGAGTCTTTCCAACATTCGCCATACTAAAAAGCACATTTTACCTTCAATATTTGCTGTAAGTAATTGTATATTTTGTTGCAAAACTCGTAATTTGCATTGTGTTGGCAAGCTATATAATTCTTCCCTTCTGGAAGCAGAAATAACACTTGATGTGAGCCTTCAAGAGGCCGAGAAGCGATATTGTTAAACAACATAGCAGAAATCCTTTAATTCTTATGTCTGGGATTTTCAAATGAGCCTAAGCATTTTTTCCCTTAAATCTCTTAAATTCTTTTTGAGATCCCAAGGTGTGTGCTTATACCATTTACTGATTTTTTGGGGGGGACACTGTAGAAACCCTCTTCAGGACAGATTGAAATAAGTAGGGGTTCATGACCTGGTAGTTCGGAGCTGAGAGGTCTTTCCATGCTTGGGGACAGTCTGCAAGTTGGAAAGTTTAAGCTGTACTTTCTGAAGTCACATTGACCCCCTGCGCTTAAATTTACAGAAGACCGTACAGGGAATTTTACAGAGCAGGGAGGGCACTTTGTAAGGAGAGGTTTTGTGAAGGTGTCCCACTTTGGTCACCCAGTATTGGTATTCATTTTGAAAACTGAGTCCTATTCTTATGTCCATGTCAATCGATAGATCTCTATATATCCTATTGGTAATCTAGTAATATTGATGAGAGCTGGCACTCTCTTCATTCAGAGGCGAGAATAATTTCAGGTTGGGCCTATTAGCTGTTCCCGGGTTGTTTTTATGTTTTGGCGAAGCAATGACCTATGGTGTCTCTCTTACTGAGTGCAGTTTCCATGGAAACAAGCCGACTTGTGGCATGTTTATGTTGAGGCATCAGCTTAAAAATGTCATTAACCACATATTGTGCTAGGAGGAGCAATAGTTTTGTTAAAAATCAGGAAAGCTGTCCATGGGTTAACATGGCACAAGTTGGGTAGCACAGCAGTTTGGATGCAGCCTGAAGGCTGACTATATAAGAAATACGTAGTGAATAGGGCTTGGGTTTGCACAGTGAAAGTTATTGTGGAAAAGGCTATAAAACAGGTAACCATGGAAAAGATCACCTACCAATAAATGCAGGCTTTAAGAATCATTGCCAATTAAAAGTTATACTTACAAACCATGGGGTAGTAGTTTGCCATTGAGGTGCTGAAATCAAGTAGTGTTACATAGGATGTTCCCTTCTCTCCCTAGGAATATGATTTCCCTGGTTAATAGAAAACCACTTTAGGAAATTTATATTTTGATCTCAATGGGGATTGCTTTCCAGCTTTTCTTCCCCCCTGAATTGCTTGTTTTGCTCAAGGATTGGCTAAACCTGGAAATCCTGCCCCAATTAAAGCAAGAGCACTACCGCTTTGTGCAGAGAAATGGTTGTAAAATGACATCCCAAACTGCATGTGCAAAATAAAGCAGTGGTCCTATGAAGCAATGGCACTCAACCTTTTGACCTTATGGACCAGAAGAGTGATACAGGGCTGGTCTGTGGGCTGAATCGGCACCTGCACAGCAGGATGGGGACCCCCACAGCCTTTGCTTACCCCAGTATGGCAGAAGTGGGCACTGGGGCACTGCACTGGGATTGGGCCCCAGGACCTTGTGTCATTCCTGCAGGCCAGGATTGGGCTCTGGGACCCCGCGTCCCCTCTGCCTGGCCCTGTACACTGGTATTGGACCCTGTGCCACCCTGCCTACCCCACAGAGCTCCTTGTGGACCAAATGTCATGGTGCCAAGGGCTGGATGTGGCCCACAGGGCATGGGTTGAGCACTTCTGCTATAAAGGCTCACTGGCATGTGCTGGAAGAGTATCAGCTTGCTTTCTTCTTTCTCTCTTCCCTGAGGGCAGCTGGTGTCTTAAGTCCCTTTTGAAAACAATAGGAAATGATGGACATTGTGTGACACTGCAAATGAGGGGGGGGAAATAAATACATTTCTTCAAAAAGTAGCAAAAGCACTGGTCTTCTGCATTTTAACTGCATGGAGAATATAGACATTTTTGTATTAATTAGCAGAAACAAGCCAAAGGACATTTTAATTTTAACTCTTTAAATTAATTACCTGACTCGTTAGACTCATTAAGTCTCTAAAACTGATTTTTCTTCCTCTGCTCCAATGAGCAGAGCTGTAATTTTGGGGACGAAGTGCTGCATTTCTTCATACATAACAAATTCATCCAAGCTCTGCTATCAACTCAGCTGGAACTACATGCTTCCATAACACTGTTTCAATTTGTATATTTTTGGATATTTTGTGTCGGTGCTTTTCAAGCTACTTGCTTTGCAGGTAAATCCTGAGCCATTTATTGTGAGTCTCTCTCTCTGTCTTTTTTTAAAAACTGAACTGTATAAGTTAGTTTTGATGGGCATTAAAGGTCAATGATTTTAATTCTGTTTCCTGGTCAGGTTGTCATAAATGTTATCAGTATAACAGTTCAAAATTTCCGTTCCTTAAATATTCACTGTTTGCTTAAAATGGACTGCTTGCATGAATATTCCTGCCACTGAGCTCATTTGTTAAAATATTTATGAAAGCAAATAAGAAATGGGGACAAACAGCCAAACTTCTTATTGAAACAAATACTTATAGAACAATGTTTTGCAGGTATTCATCCACTCCAGCTGTTTATTTACTTGAACCTTAATGCTGTGTTGTGTGAAATCTAACATCTGTATGGGTTTTTTTCATTTATTTTTACTGTTGAATGAGAAATGCCGTATTTTCTGCTAATACCTCCTTCAGAGGTGTTTGTGAAAAGATCCAAAGGCATTTTCCATAAATTATTTAGACACAAAAAGAGCCTTTTATATTAGCACATTTTAAAACAGGAATTGCATACTTTGGGGCTAAGGAAGGGGAAAATAAATTATTCAAGGATAACTTAAGCAGAGGTGTAACGGGGTAGCAGCATGCACTGGGCAGGGGCAGGGGCACAGTTGGCCAGCAAGGGCAACGCTTGCTATCTTTGTGCACACGCGCCCTCTGTAAGTGGGTGCCTGGGACTGCTGCCCTAGTCTTGCCTCCACCCTAGTTATGCCATTGAACTAGAGATGTGTGCCTAAAAATATTAATAAAAATTCAATAGAAACTAACCTCTTTCTCTTCCTAAATGTGCTCTAGGGAATTATGGCCAAGATCCAAGGCTAAAATATGCTTAACCCGACAGCTTATTTATTGTTTTATTGATTACCGTTCAGGGAGCTGCAGCACTGGTGAGGCACTCAGTACAGTTGTGTCTCTTCCGTCTTGTTGCTGTCTCTCCGTGGGTAGCTCTCTGTATAATCAGTAGGAAATTTCACTTGTTCTGCTATCTTGCGACTCAAACGCCACCACTGTGATTCTGTACTACTTGGCTTTACTCTTAACATACTGTTACTATAATAAACAAATATGACCAGGAGTAAAAAAAAAAAAACAACCCAAAAAACAACATTTCCACTAGTATTGAGTACCACTTACTTGGTGCTGCAGAGAACAAAAATAAACCAACCAAGAACAGAGGACAAGGTTGCTGCTTTGTATTGTATTGTTTATAGCATTTTGAGTTTGTACAGTAATGATAGAAGTATGGCATAATTGTTTGTACGGGTCTTGGAACATAGAGCAGTTCTGCATAAGAGAGGATAGGTATTTATAGAAATGATTTGAAAGCTCAGGGTTAGACACTTGGTGAAGGCTAATAAGATGCTTCTCCTAGCATATGTGGAAGTTTGAAAATAGCCACATATTTGAGCAAATGTGAAAAGCCAGAATGGAGCTCATGGGAGAGAAGTTTTCATGAAGCATTAGAATAATTGGATTAGAAATCTAGATGAGAGTGGATTGCAGAGACTAGTGGTTTTCAATCTTTGCAGTGACTCCGTGATTCAACAGAAATGTGTAGAATAGGGCAAGCAGCTGTGAAAATTAGGAATTTTTAAAATCCCATTTTGTACCAGGATGAGCCAGAGAAAGCAAGAAAGAAACATCTACTCTAGAACAGCCTCTTTCATTTGGATAGTCTCCCAGGTTGTGGAGAAATTGAGGTTCAAGTCACTGCTCTGCTGTGTTAAACAAAGGACTTGAACTTCACTTACCTCTAGTAGAGTGTCTTAATAGCCCACCGCTTAGGGTAATCCTGGGATAGGCTTCTCTCTCAAAAGTTTTGGTTTCAGTGAACAGCCATTTTCAAGGGTGGGAAAGGCACATTCTGGATAAATCCTGATCAACTCTATTCAGGATGCATCTCCCATCTAGACATAAAGATTGGAGTGGTAGTAAGACCTCAGCACCCGTCAGAGGTGTGCAGATTAAAACCTGTACAATGCAGAAACTTGAAGGTGAAGAGGAGAGACTTCAGCTGGGTGGAGAAGAGCCCATATGGTGTAGAAAAAGGAATGGGAGAGGAAGTGCAGCAGTCTTTCATGTAAATCTCTTTTTAAGTATGAATTAAAAAGAAAAAACCTATGAAATAGACTTCCTGCACAGTCACGTGCCATTTATTTTGATGCACCAAGCTCAGTGAAAGGGTTTTAAAAGCAGTGTTATGTATTCTTTGTCACACACACTTCCAATACGCTCTAAATCTGGGTTGAAAAGCTCCACTTAAGCACGTAGCTTTTTTGTGAATTCTAACTGAAGGAATGACAACCCAATAAAACACCGCAATTTATCAAGCCCACTAACATTTTTATAGGGAAATTAAGAGTCTCTCTGCTGAGCGCCTGTTGGAGGTTATTAGGAAAAAAACATGAATCGAGCTGGGTAATTGTGTGGGTTTTGTTTAATGATATAAACTCCAGGTGTAGCCTCCATCTAAAGAAATCCTATAGAAGTCAAGCATCACTCATAGTGGAGGCATTAGCGCTTGAACAGTTGCTGAAAGAAGCTGTACATAGCTAAATGTCCTCTTCACTACTGGTACCCACAATGTCATTTCATATGCGAAAACTGGAGCTACGGTATCTTTTCTTCTATTTCCTAGATGCTGTATCATCTTGGAGGTCATCTTTTCTATAGTACCACAAATAATTCAAGGACTTTGCAGAGGATTGATGCAAGACAGAATTCTGCGTAGTCTTGTCACATCCTCGCTTCACGGTATCAGAAGTCTTCATGTTCCCCACCTCCCCAGTTCAGTTCAGCAAGGCGCACGCTCCAGATTTGTTTTCTTAAGTCCAAGTACTACTCCAGCGCTCTGATCGATGGTGCTGCACTCGGTGCTAAAAGCATGCAAGTAAGAGTAGGTCTGAGAAAAACCAGGGCATCACAATAAAAGCATGATTACATGAATAAACACTTTAAGTCCTCGTTAGCAGCCGGGCCTAGGAATGCTGCATGCTTTCAGTTCATTTAGAAAGCACTGACATGACATTTGGCTAGGGCTGAAATATGCTCAGAATAATTGCCATTGGGACCAAATTATATAGAGAACATTTAAAAAAAAAAAGTGCAATGCTGTATACATAAAAGATGATCCAGGACTGAGATAATCTAGTACTGTTTAAACACATCTGGCTGCTTCTGGTTGAAGCTTCTCAAAGCAACAAAGTGCTATGTTTCAGGATGCCCTTTTTCCTCAAGCAAAAGGTATGTAATTGGAAGACAAAGGAGAGATCAAAGTCTTTTACTGGCTCTTTTTTAGGGCTGTTAGTTAAACCTGTGCAAAATATGAATTACAGATCAATTTATAAGATTCTTTTTCAGGTTTTGTTTTTGTTACAAAGCATGAATTCCTCCAAATCAACTGAAATGTTCACCAAGGTGAAGAGAACTTTCTAATAAACCTAGGCTGAATTATGCTGTGAATCAATCATGTAAAACAGCTATCAAGAACGATCAATGCATTTGTCACATCAAGACTGGATTATAATGACTGATACTACCTGGGGCTGACAGCAGTCTGACTTCTAAGCAGTGCAGACTGGCACGAAAACTTCCATACAAGGGTTTAATATTATTATTTTAAAAACAACCTTTCTGAGGAAGGTGCGCGCATTTTTTCCCTCACTCCCTCTGAAAGAAATGTTACAGTCTTCAGCACAGTATGAGCAATATTTAGTCTTGATCGGTGAAAACTTGTAAATCCAGTGGGCCCTTCTTTTCATAATTAACCATGACATCAATGGACTTAGTCTCAGATTAGAACTGTGTATTACAGCTGTGTGAAGGTTTGGTCCCTGATTTGGTTCGGCAGAGATTTGGCTTGATTTGGTGGCTGAATCTCCAAATCCAAATTGAATTGGAGGACCCTTTAATCTCTCCGAATTGAATCAGAGCCCTCCAAATTGATTCGGAGACGTTCGGAGATAAACACACCTTTAAATGTTTTTTCTGTATGCCTCTAGGTAGCAGGGGTTTGTGAATGCTGCGGTGCTGGGGCATCCCACAGAAGCATGGGGGAGGCCCCCAGCACACTCAGCAGCAGACCCAAAAGTGGACCAGAACCCGAGCGTGTGGAGGGCCTCGCCGTGCTCCTGTGGGATGCTCCATGCGCCCCTGCATTGTAGCGATTGCGAGCCGCCTGCTACCTCAAGGTATGTAGAAAAAAACTTTTAAAGCTGTGTCAATGTCCAAATTGCTGATTCTCTGAATCGGCATCGAATTGTCAGATTTGGATTCAGCCGAATCAAATCGGGGACAGTGATCCAAATCAACAAATCGAATAACTGTCCCTGATTTGAGCCAAATCTGAATCAAATAGGGTCTGCTTTGCAAACCCCTACTGTTCGTCTGAGAACAGATGTGTTCTTCAAGTAAATTATTAAATGCAGACTTGTGAAATAACATCATCCTTCCAAACCCAAGATAACTACTTACAGTTTGGTAGTACAGTTGGGTTTGTGAGATGGGTACAACATAGAGAAAAATAAGAATGACCTTTAATAAAATAAGACAATCCTGGACTGACACATGAGATAACTAAGCTCAGATTCTCTTTGCGACGCACTTTCACTGTGATCTTGGAGGAGTTGCTTTATCTCCCTGGGCCACACTTCTGAGCTAAACCATACTTCTTCTCCCCCTATGCTTCTTTCATCTTCTTCACAGCAGGGACTGTGTGTCTTCTATATACTACCTAGTGAATAATGACCTTGTCTCAGTGAAGGCTAGGAGGCACACCTGTAGCAGAGTGTGAGTTATAATGCACCTTTTAAATTTTAGGATGCTTTAGTGTTGACATAAATTATAAGATATTACAAGATACTGCACATTGCATGGGGTTAATAAATATGTGCATTTTACTGTAATTTCTACAGAGGAGCAGTGTTGCATCTTGCAAGAGGCATCTCTTTTTATATTAAATGTAGAATATCAACTATCCTAACTCTCTCAACTCTGTATGTGACTTGCAATCTCATCTTACTTCTCTCTCTTCTACAATTAAGTAAACCTAGGGGTAAAATTTTGTCAAACGATGCTGAAATTAAAGTTGTTTGCTGTGAGTTCTGTTCTGTGTTTTTTAGAAAGATTTCAAACTTAATCAAGCTCAAATGTTTGAAGGCAAAAATGCTTTCAGCTTCCTTCAAGGAGAAAAACTATAACAATTGTTCATGACTCCCGAAAGACTTCAAACTGGCAGGAGCCCTTCATTTGTAAACAGCTGTCTATGAGCTATTATGGGTCCTCATCTATGGCTAAGTCTCTTTTATATAAGAGAAATGTGCATATATATATATATATATATATACACACACACATACAAGTAGGAGAATACATGTGGAAGCCCACCAAGCCAAAGCTTCCCCAAGCCTGCCCAGGCTTCCAGCGTCCCACACACTGTCCTTGCTGCCTTCTCTGGTCACCAGCACACCCAGCTCCCTGCCTGCCACTTCCCTGCACTGCCCCAGGGGAAAGGTAGCCCATTCCCGAGCAGCCCCGGGTGGTGGGAAGGCAGTGGGGACAGTGCACCAAGTGCTGGAAGCCCCAGCAGGCTTGGGGGAAGACTTGGATCAGGCTGGGTGTTGCCTCTGAGCTGGAGCAGCCCCTGGCCTGCTAGCAGCCTGCACAAGTGGCCACGGGGGATTTCACCACCGTGGAGGGAAGGCCCAGGGCCCCCTGCAGCTCAGGGGCTGCTCAGCCCACTGGCAGCTCACCCCCGGCCATGGGAGAGTTGAGCAAGCTCTACCAAAAAAAAAAGATCAGGCTCCTTGCCGCCTCTGCCTTCAGCCAGGTGCCTGCTGAAGGCAGAAGTGGCGAGGAACCCAATCCTTTTTTTTTTTTACCATGGACCCTGCCCACCTCTCCTGCGGCTGGGGGGCAAGTGGACAGCTGCACCATTGCATTTTGCAATGTTGCAAACTAAACTATATCCAGATGTAGTTTGGTGCCACACAAATTACATTTTTGTCACGTGTACAAGTGCCACCAAAGCCTCTACTTGGGCCCACATACCATAGGTTTTGCAGCATCATGGCAGTCTGAGTTAGAGACCTGCTTTTGCTGCTGTTCTCATATGTATCATGCTTTCTGCTATTAACTGTTCTATTACCATCTATAGTGTTGCTAGGTGCTGTTCACTATAATGATACCATTTGGTGAGAGAAACTGCAAACTGCGTAATGCTATTGCAATTTGCTAAAATAAGTAAAAGGAATTGTTCATTTTTCCTCCTTTGTCAAGAAACAGGTAAAATATATTTTGCAAAGTGCTTGGAGATCCAGAGGCAAAATGTGCTGTGTAAATGAAAAATATTACTTTCTTTTAAAAGTGACACTTCTCTCTTTTTCTTTTGTTAAGAGTTAGGCATAGATGTATGGTTGATGCTGAAGTACACTTAAACTCATAGCAGTTAAACCATGAAAGTTGTGGAGGAGGCAGATGAATCTAACTTTCCCTTCATTATGGCATGAGTCACCATGTATTGGGGAAGAAGGAATTTAAGTGCTGGTAGGAGACCCAGTGTCAGATTTGAGGCTGTTGCTACTAATTTTAGAATATTGTATCTTGATGTACCTAGTGGGATATTCAATGGCTTGGTTTAATAGCAGGTCTACTAGAATCAATCAAGAAGGCAAGTCAATGACTTTATATAAAATGTCTCCACAAACACTTGGGGTGTAGTTATGACTGTGGGAAGGCACTTGACTCAGAGGAGTTGTCTCAGTCTCCTGAGGAGCTTGTCAACTGGGATTGGTGTAGTATTAGTAAAAAAATCCACATGGAGAGAGAAATGAACTCTGGCTGGAAAATAAAAGGGACTCTCCCCCTCTGTTACAGCTACTGTAGAGGAAAATTGGTCCTATACAGATTCCCTCTGTGAGGGCGGAAGAACCTAAGCTTTCTGTGCAGGCCTTAAGTAAGATATATGTGTGTAGGCTTCTGGTTTGAAAACTGTTTTTTTTTTTTCTTTCTTTTATGAGTTGTTCTTACTGCTATGGGTAAACAATATTCAGCTTTAAAGAAGCTGTCTGGCATCTTTATGCTTCTTTGGACACAGTTCATGAAAGAAAGAACTACTAGTATGGAACCTAGTAGGCAAGATTGATCCACAGGGGACTTGGCCAGAGACTGGGTATCTAAGAGTAAAGAATTTATGAATCCACTGGGTTATGCTTGAGGGCTGAAGGGGTGCACCTGCAGAGGGATGAGAGGTGCAGCTAATCCTGTAAATGTAATGAAGACAAATGCTGATGTAGTAGCAGAAGGAAATAGGTATTGCAGGGAGTACGGCATTATCTTGGCTGAAAAATAAGAATTAATTTGGACAGCTTGTTGAGTGTATGTATAGTGTATTTGTCTCCAGACTTTTATATTTTAGTAGCTGAAGACATTGTTAATGGATCCTTTGCTCAGCAGCTCTAAACATTTTGCAATCAAAGATCCTATCCACTAGAAGAGTATATACACAGCATATGTTAGTTCACCTACTGAAGATGAGCAGACATGGGTCATCAATGAGAGAGAAGCAAAATTCTATAGTGAGATTTTCAAAGCTGAAACCATGGATACAAAATGCTCATTGTAGCTACCGGGAGCTGTGTGTATATTAATTCCCTCTGTGACTTTGACCATCTAACCTAAGATATAGATTTTCTTCTCAATGATTGTTTTTTATCTGTGTTTTTGTTCCTTCTTCTCTTCTTTGGCAATGATGCTGAATGGCCATGAAATATTATTAGAGCCTAGCAATGTTGGAATAATCCAATGAGTGTATGAATCTCATGGTCTTAAAAGTTACAGGCTATTCACTAACAGAAATCTGCAAATGTTTTTACAATGCTCACCTAGGTAGCAAACATTGAAATAAATGAGCTGATTATCATGATTAGCCAAAAGTTATCTCATGCCTTATCTTCATGACACTGATTGTTAACGGAACAGAAAATGGCAAGACATGACTGTTCTCACTAAAATGACTGCAGACCTGACCCAAAGCTCCTTTGTCTTGAATGGCCTAAAATGACCCTGAGAAGAAACCCAAACATCTCACAAACTGAACACAGCCAACCTCCAGCTGCTGATGTATGGAAACAGGCATTCCCAAGGTTAACTCTGTATGCAGTGTTATATTATGAACAGTGTTGAGCATATCATGCTTCTATGGAAATGTGTGGGAGAAAATATTAACCGTATATAGTAAAAACGTATCTTGTTATGTGAATTGCTTTCCTAGCTGCTGACTCCTCTTGACCTCTCTTGTTGATATTGTTATAACTTCAAAATAGCCATGTGCTGCTTCTGTGCCAGACCAGTTATACTTATGTATAGATAATAGACTGTATCTACTATTTTTAAAGCAGGCTCTACTTTTAAATATTTACTATCATGTCTTGTGTACCTTAGTTGACTATTTTGCAGGGAGCAAACCAACATCTAAGATTATTTCCCATTCACTTACATTGTTGTAAACCTGAAGAAATCCCAAGAAAGCCAGTGGAGTTGCACCAGTTCATCAATTCAGTTGATTTGCTTCTGATTTGTGCCAGCTTACTATTTGATCTGGTGTTATTTTATTAGATACAGTGACAGCTGTAGAGTCTGCCTGATGCCGAAGCATCTGAAAATCAGATTTTTTGTTTTCATTTATTTGTTGATATTATGTGCTATTAGAAAAGTGTTTTTAATACTTTTTCTGGTGGAAAAAGTTAATTTGTAAGAACAAATACAATCTTGGTTCCCTGAGTTCAAAGTGAATTTCTACTAGTCTGAGTTCTTGGACAGAATTTTGAGTAGCTGCCACTTTTATTTGTACGCTGTATTCCCCCAGATCCATCCTCAGAAAAAGTACCTATTTGCTGAATTTCTTTCCCTTTGTAAAGGCTCAAATGCAGGAGGAAAAACAGTAGCATTGGAGAAGGTTTGTTCTAAGTAGCATGAACTTAAATATAAGCAAGCTTCGTATATATTATCCATCCAGTAAAAATGTGCCTTAGAGGCTGCTACTCTCTCCTGCTTGACTATTGGCAGAGCCTCTAGTGATCCAGTGTCGAGAACCCAGGAGAAATCTCTACTGTCTCTGAACAAGAGCACTTCGAGTAATAAGAGAAAATGTGAAGAGAAAGGAACATAATCTCACATCCCAATGTTGGCCTCTAAATCACTTTGCCCAAAAGGCTGACCTCATCCCTAAATTAAGCGATATTGTTCTTGAAACGGTTAGAGTGGTAAATCTACATGGCTTTATTGAAGTCAGTGGAGCTACACTGATTAACAGCAGCTGAGGTTCTTGCCCTACACGTTTTCCAAACCATTTGACACACCTGTGCCTTGTAATCTGGACTTGTGGCCTACATACACGAGGCAGCTGAAATTCTGATATTGGCTTTGAACTTTTAATTTTCCTTTGTGTTGTTCATTTAATGTTTTTTATATCCCCAAATCATCATTGCAATGGGACTGAAGTGAAAAATGCTCATCTCTGCCATTTTCCTTCGCGTGTTTTTAGTGTTCTTTGCAATGGGGGGACAGGGCAGAAGCTTCATATCACAGCAAAAATAGATGGTTGTTGAGAGGTGAAACTCCAAAATTAATTTAATACACAGAAAATGGGTGGGAGGTGGGGGGAAGAGACACTATCTGCTAAAGAAAGTTCTGGAAAAAACTAGTTAAGTGTGACAGATACCAGGAGTGTCAAAATGTTCAATTATGCCATTGACTTCTATCTGTTTAGGGTTCCTAATGTTAGAAACTGAGTGTAAAATCCATTTTCACTAACATCAGTAGAGACAAAATTCTACTTCAGAGCTTTGTTGCCCATCATTCACCCCTCCAAATTAAGTCAGTGGGAGCTTCTCATTACCTTTGAACAGATAAAGAGTTTTCATTACCTTTGAAAGTTCGATCCCCAAAAGCTGATGCATTCCTAAATAGAAACACCTGTTGATAAATTGGGCTAAAATTACTAATTATATGTATACAACTGCCTGCTGTCATTCAAAGCAGGTTGAGGGTAGTGAGTTTGCCAGGAGAGAGAAAAGTCATATCATACTTTGATTATCATTTGCAGTCTACGTCAAGATGGACATATATGCTTAACATCCCTGTGTCTTAGTTTGCTCATCTATAAAACCAGAGTGAAAATCCTTAGTTGCCCTACCAGGCTGAATTGTTTGAGATAATCAGCTTAAAAAAAAAAAGTTAATGGAAATTCTAAGTGCTATTATTAGAGAGAGAGAGAGAGAGAGAGAGAGAGAGAGAGATTGAATAATAATTTACAAATGATGGTGAATTTCCAACAATATCTGAATAAAATATTCAATTAATATTGTAATTGTTCATCCAGCTCTCAGAAGCCTTTAACCCCTCAGAGTTTTGAAATCATAGACATAGATGCCAGCAATGGTACAACAATAAACTGATTACACTAAAGTCAATCCACAGTCCCCTGGGCTTCAGTTTAGGTTAGAACAGTTGAACAGCAATAAGTAGTTGACTTAAGGACGGGAGTGGGGCAGGGGAGGGGGCTAAATTTTTCTTTTCTTTTTTTGCTCATATGATATCTTCAAGTAGATTCCTTGCATTATTTTTTGTTCGTTTTTACTTGTAACCCAGTTTATGTTATGTATGTTTGGTTGTGACAAGCTGTGTGTATTCGTTATCTACCTATCCTCATTGGTATGCATGTTTAGAGGGCTGGAGGCTACTTCTACCTGATTTACTCTTTGTGAATAGAGGTATTTCCATGTCTGTATTCAAAGGCTTTCCCTTCAAAGTTATACCGTGGGTAGGGGTACAAATGTTATGACAAAAGTTGGGCAGATGTCACCTCGGTCGGTGGTCACACTCACTGTGGTCTATGAAGGGTGTTGCAGCAGGGTGACCAGGAGACCAGCATTAAAGGAGTCCTAGAGGGCACAAGGGAGGCTGCAGACAGGATTCACTTCTTGGTTGGCAGTGTCCTGGGAGGTTTAGGTCTCAGGCCCCAGTCTGCCATCACCATGCAAAGGAAGATGTGCCTGTGCATACAAATCTGTATAATAGGTTCAGATAGAGACCTGTTATCCACTATTTTCTAAAAAAGCTTAACTCCATGAGCCAGCTGTTGGGCAGTTTAGGGTCTAAAAACACTGGGGTTGGGCAAGCAACTTGAAGAAGCATATTAACCTGCCCCTTTCCTCCACCCAGCAGTGGTGAGTAGGAGAGGTGGTCACCACTGGCAACGAAGAACAAGACCAGGAAAGAGGTAGGAGATAACAGGGCAGCTATGAAGCTACCTTACATGAAACTGGGAGAAGACACTGATGGACTTTGTCTTGGAAATTTGCTCTGTGAGTGCTGCCAGTGCAGAGGCTATCTTGTAAGCATCATAGTAACAGGCCCTGCACGTGGCCTTTGCATGACCTATGGGCCTGTCACTCAAGGGTGACCTAGTTTCCCTGTCAGACACATGCCCAGTGTGAGAGAGGATAACCGTGCGCATGCCCAATTCCGTTACATAATCAGACTAGAAAGTTCTGTGGAGTATACATTCTGATTGGCTACCAAATTCTGATAAAAGGCTAGCGAGCCCCCTCCCACAGGGAGAGAGAGACCCGCGCAACTGGAGACAGAGGCTGACTCCTTCAGGGACTGTCCTCCAGTTAGGCCCTTGGGCCTATTGGCCTCTCTCCCCGCCTGGCGTTCTGTATTGC
>NW_017728991.1:10891158-10894330 GCF_001723915.1 Gavialis gangeticus | reverse complement strand
CCTATTGGCCTCTCTCCCCGCCTGGCGTTCTGTATTGCTAACTGTACTGATCTTCGGCTTCCAACTATCTTCGACCACGATTCCGGATCACCCCTACGGACTTTGACTGCAACCTCGGCGTGACTTACCTGGCTCCTGACTTCAGCAATCACCTCGGCTACCCAACTGTTCTGTGGACTGGCGACACCGACGTGTTACAGTTCTGTTCCGTTATTTGTTTTCCTTTATAAACTGTTGACCATCCCCGGGACTTACCTGACAGGCAGCCGCACCTATTCCCGGGCTCCGGCACCGGGAGTAAAAAGCAAGGGCCTGTCGGCAAACCCTGTGGGACAACAGGTCCCCCCCGTTGTGTGTTGTTAACTGTAACTGAAGACTCCGTACCTGCGCTCTGCCAAGCATAAGTTAATAAACCCATTCAATTAAGGGACATCCAGCTTCCGTCTCACTCAGAACTCCACCGCCGCTAGACCCAGCCTGTTCGTTCTGCTTCCACCGTGACACTTGGGACCCTTTCTCTGGGGAGGGAAACCCAGCAGACTTGACTATGGTAAACTGCCATCTGGGATGATCTGTTAATTAACTGTTATGGTTTTCCCTGAAGCTTGTGCATGTTTGTCCATTTTCCCTCCGGGAATAAAACTTAAAAAATAATGGCCAAATTAACAGGAAAAAAGTAACTGGTAAGAAATCTTGATAGAGCATTTATGGTCATAAAGCCCAAGTTGCAAAGGAATCTGGTTTTTGTAGAAGATCTATATCACATAGTGTTGAGATCTATGTAAGTGCAAACTTCCAGCACCAGATAGAGACAGGTTTCCTTGAATGTTTTGCTCAAATTTCCCAAGCTAAACCTCTCCCTAGCACATGGGCTGCATATTGCTAAGTACCAGTGTATACATGATAGGTTATGTATACATCTAAATTGTACTGCTTATATCAATTATACAAGCCGTGTATTGCAAAACCTATTGTGGTGCAAAGCTGAACTCTGAAATTCTTCTCTGCCGAAAGAATAGTAAATGATTTCTTTTGATATCTCCTTATCCGGTTATAATTCTTGACAGAATAGCTGTTTATCAGCAAATGACTTCCTAAGGGGGTAAACCATATTGAATCTCTCTGCATTTTATTTTTTGCCGAATGCATATATTAAGTAAGGCTTAACTTAAAAATAAGACAGCCTGGGAAGACCTACCACTGCAAAATTACTTTATTTTTGCTTACTGCTTCTGTGCCAAAATATTTTCCCCAGGCAAATAAAGACGGGAAATGAGATGATTTTTTCTCAGGGTTTGGTTTTATTACCAAGCTTATATTCAGTGGTTGGCAATTAAAAAGTAAACATTTGACAACTGTTACTGCACAATGGATTTTGAGATGCTGCAGGTATTGTCTCAACAACTAGGAAAACGCATATGGTATCTATTGGTAACTGTTGCGTTTTCTGTTGCATCCACTGTATCTTTTAAGTATGTAAAATAGGGTGGGAATTTCAAGAAGCACATCAGTAAATTAGAATGATAAACAAGAAACGATTGGATTGCTATCACATTTAGAGCTTTAATACCTAACATTTTTCCTCGGGGTATATTTTTTTCCCATCTGTAGAGAGCCAACAGAAGGTCTGTGTGTTACTCGCTGATCTGTGTCATTTGAGTTTTTCTGATTGTAACTTATGTGGCACAGCTACAAATGGGTGAATTAAATGCAGATTATGTTTTTCCTCAAGGATCCTTAATATATGCTCATTGATACGATCCTCATCTCGGCTATTAGAGTAAAGCATATAAACCACATTTAAACCAAATTTAGGACAGGAATTGTTAAGTGAACAAAGGATTGAATAACCATGTGCTATTTACGGCTAGGTACAGACATTCAAAAAGCCCCAGGAGAAGTTGATCCAAGTCATGCAGTTTCTGGAAGCAGCGTAGTTTAGATCAGTAGTGAACAGAAAACACATTCGCCCTTTGGTGGGGGCAGGGGACAAATCTTAGACTGGGTTCTGCCATTTTTAAGCCAGTCTATGTGTGTTGAACTTCTGTTCCGTTGTGAGTATAGACTGGTTTCTGATCACTTATACTGTATAATGTCTGTACCTGACCTAAGTACTTAGATGTGAACTGCTTCATTTTTATATTCAAATGTGGCACAGACACTGGGGTTAACATGCCAGTCAGGGCAAAATGTACAAGGGTCTTTAATAATCACAAATAGGATATCTCTCACTTTCTCATCAGTCACCATTAGGCAAGACTTCATATTTTTTAAGGTTAAGTAAATCATCCTTTTATCTTATGTCACATGTTAACCTCAATGTAATACAACCAGCAAGTCCTTCGAATTATGAACACTATAAAAAATTGCTTCACAGACTGTCTGGGCTACTGTATTCAATGTTTTTTTCTTTTCAAAATAGATTTCTGCTCATGGAAGATGGCCTCATTGCAGGTCAACTGCATGGTGTTGGGATACGCAACAGCTGCTGTGCCCTTCCAGTCCACCTGCCATCAGAGTAGTGGCCAAAGCAGAGGTGCCATCACCACAGTAGGACATTTGAGATGGTGGAAATTTCTAGACAAAGTAAGTAGTGAATAGGGCTGTGAAGCTTCGGGTTGTGATTTGATTTGGAGGACATTTGGCTCAATTCAGTGGCTGAATGTCTAAATCCGAATCAAATCAAGATGCCAATTAAAAGGTTCAAATGGATTCAAAGCTCTCCAGATCTGTGGCGATTTTGGGCAGTCCCTGGTGGAGCTGGACTCTGAGCTGGTAAGTGCTGGAGGTGGGGCGGGGGGAAGGGACCATGGGGGACCCCTGCCAGCCCCCCACCCCCCCCATGGCTGCCCCTGCCTGCACCAGCTTGGTATTTTAAAGAAAAGCCCCCCATGCTGCATGGGAGGCTCTGCCATGAGCCCCCTGACTTGTGCCCCACCCAGGCCAGTTCTGGCCCTTTTAAGAAAAAAAAAAAAAATCAAGAAAAGCTCTGGGACTCGCCACTCCTGCAGTGGCCTCCGGGCTTCAGGGGCTTGTGCAGAGCCCCCAGTGTGGTGCGGGGCAGCAGGGATAATCCCCCACCAGCAGGAGTGGTGAGTCTGGGGTTTATGGAAAAAAAACCTGAAAAAAAGGGCTAGAGCTGGTCTGGGCGGTTCACCCATGGGAGGGCTGG
>NW_017728991.1:10884328-10890317 GCF_001723915.1 Gavialis gangeticus | reverse complement strand
GTTGGTGGGGACGGGGAGCCCATGCAGAGCCCCCCATGCAGCGTGGGGCAGTGAGGGACAACGTGGATCACCCCCCACCCAGCAGCACCCGGTGAATAGGGGCTTTTTTTTTTTTCAAGTGCCAGGATCTGGGGCAGGGAGGCAGCCATTGCCAGGCTGGGAGAGTGGGCAGGGGATGGGCCTGGCTGATTCAGAGATTCGGCAGCAGCGGAATCTCCTAATCAGATTTGGCCAAATCAATACGGGACTGATTCGAATCACCAAATCTAATCACTGTCCCCTGAATTGGCCGAATCCGAAGTGAATACTAGCCCTTTGCACAGGCCTAGTACCAATCCCATGTTGTCTTGTCAAATATCTCTACTCGCTGCTTCTCAGCTATTCCTGTGCTGTATAATCCACCTAAGCTATCTCTGTGCATAGGGATAGTAAATATTGGAACTGGGTGGAAAAGAATGACCCCCAGAATTTTTGTCAGTTTTAGTAAATACCACGTAGCGAGGGTTTTTTTTCCTGAGTTTATATTCTGTGCAGAGTTTGTATACTGTGCATTTTTAAAAGGAGTTTATGAACACATTAAGTTTTTCTAATATTTTAGCTTGATGCTTTCCTCGATACAGACATCTCGTGCTAAGTTGTAAACTCCTTTACATCATCCCTTAGGTTCTGAGCCTGAAAAAGCTTATGTTTGCGCTTAATACCCCATGAATAATTCTCTTGACTTTACAGGGCCTACATATATGCTTTCGCGTCAAGAGTATCAGACCATTAGAGGGTGGTGGGCATTTGGGGTGATATTTAACTTAGGAATTTTTTATTTTACGTACCGTCATATAACGTTACCCACAGCTCTACACGAGCAAGTGAAGAATCCCGCCTCCCACCAATGGACATTTTTACCCTATCTTTAAAAATTTTGTGTTTTCGATTTGTTTGGGCTTCAGGTTTTCTTTAGTTGCTGATGGACTACCTTACCTTTAAGAAAGCAAAAGATACTGCAGGTACATTGCACAAATAAGTGTTTAAGTTCTAAATGGTGAATCATCACCAACTGCAAAAAATAATGTCATTAAGTTCAAGGTCAGTCTCTTGTGTTCAATGAAACGCCCAAATACTAATACTCTCACTTCCATATCCAGACATTTTTCTAAGATGTTTAGATAGGGATGATCCTGCCTTGAGCAGGAGGCTGGACTAAATTACCCCCTGATCATTTCTTCCAGCCCCACTCTTTTATTATTCTGTGATTTATTTATTTTTAGCCAACTAACGGAGGCTTTCTGTGGTATTCCAGAAGTGCCCTGGGGTATTTTTTTGAACCAGATTGGCTGACAATGGAAAAAACTACAAAAAAAAGAAAGGCCAGATGTTCACCAATTGCATCTTGTTGCCAATGCCATGTACAGAGTGAGTAGACATGTCAATCACAATTGCTAACAAGGGTACATTTTATCTAGGGAAACCAAGAGCATTCATCTTTTTTTTTTTTTTCTTCCCTGCATCCCACTCAAATTTTAATGTAGAAAATCAGGAAGCCTTATTCTTATAAATCATTGGCCATCTAGGACACCACTGTTGGGAAGTGACTGAACATCACAGCCACTGAGAACTTCCCATCGGCAGAAGGGACAGAGCTCAAGATATTCCTGTTCTTGAACTCGGATTCCCAATCAGTTGTGCCTGCTGCAGCTGAACAATTCAAGGCCCATCCTGCAAGACGGCAGCAATGCAAGTATGACATTATGAGAAGGGTCAGTACTGAAATGTCGTGGCTGTCATGCATGCACATTCTGCAGGAGATATAAGAGGATTTAGTTTGTGTGTTTTCTAGACTGCCTGAAAATCAGAAAAGGTGGTCTATTCTTTTCCAGCTCAGTTTCTGATGTAGCCCCAGTGGGCATGTGCCATCCGCTGATTGAGGGAGATTTATACCTATTAGGCCACCTGATTAGATTGTGAGATTGAGTTCGTTTGCTGCTTTTGCTTTAGGTGGCATTAAAAGCTCAAACTCAGACCTTGACTGGAACCAAGTAAGGGCTCAATTTCTACAGCCAAATATTCCCTCCCCAGCTTTCTTGTAGCTATATTTAGGGGCAGAACTGACATAGAACAAAATGCAAAAAATAAGGAGCAGACTTCTGAACAGCATTGTGTTCAGAGCCAAGGCTTGAAGTGGTGTCTTCTAATCGCATGTTGGATTTAAACATATTTTTCCCAAATTACTGTGTTTTTACTTTGGACAAAATTTTATTCTAATATTAATATTCATTTTTCATGCAAAGTACATTTCATCCAATAAGATTTTATTCATCTATGTTCCTAACATCACAAGCCCTGTCACTCCTTCAACCGAAAACAGCTAGTATGTACTAGAGCATGACACAAAGAGGAATTCAGAGAGTATGTGCACGGTGTCCAATTATATCTTAGTGACACTTTACCCTGAATAAAGCTTCTTGCTGGTGATGAAATGAATGCCAAAGCCTAAGCATGGCTATCTAACCAGACTGAATTGACTCCCTTGGTGTCGCGCAAGGCTGTTTGGCCATGTACTGTAAATGTAACCGAGCCCAGAAGTGTTTTCAGAGGATGCCATGCTGATTTGAAGTGCATTTATCTGTCAGTACTGCTTCTGGTGTGACATAGTGACAGTGTGTAATAGTACTGAAACAAGGAAATGACATTGCAGAACTAGAGCACATCCTTTGTAAAATTATTAGGATTCTGCTGTGGAATGAGCTCGTTTTAGAGTGACAGAGACTGTATTTCTCAGTTATGGAACTGGGATTTAACACATCCAGAAACAATTGAAACCATTCAAATTCTCTCCCCATAACTTTAGAACTGGAGAATTATTTTCACCTCATCTATTTTATGCTGGCTGCATGTGCAGTATCAACACATTGAAGCCACGGTTTAATTCACTTGTCCTCAAGAGAAGCATGAAGGCTTATATATTGAGAGATTGAATTTCAAGTATACTCCGATCAGAAATACTTTGACTTTATCCGTTACGCGTAAGTATAACACTGTTGAACGTTCAGCAAAACTGTTGCTGTTTCAGTTACTTCAGAAGAGAATAAAATCTTAGGAACCTTCAAAAGTCTTACGGCATTGACAACTGTTTTCTACTGTATGTTGGGTTAATGGAACTAGTCTTCATGAGATATAGCAAACCCGTGCTGTTGGTGGTGTTGGTTTTCAGTGGACAGAGCTCTCGAACAATGTATTATGCAATGAACTTAATTGTTAAGCCAGGAAAGTGATTATGCCTCTGTCTATGCATGGGGCAGTAAATGCATAGATATTAATGACATGTCTACCATGTGTCGAATTGTGGGAAGGGTACTGTGAAAATAGACCTCATCTACTTGTCTCTACTCTGTGCGTGTCAAATGGCAAACAAATGCCATTTAGTTGCTCCTGGGCCCAGCTTGTGCATAAAAGAGCAGGGATGGAAGTAGCCAGTGCAATTCTGACAGCGTCCGTGTGAAACACAAGCGAAGCAGAAGTGAATGGGCAGAGGGATGTGTTTTCACATCACCATCTGATGTAGTGTGGACATGAAGTGGCTTTTCCCAAGTCACGTACTGACCCAGGGATTGAGCTAAGATTTAGTTTCCGCTTTGATGCAACGTCCCCCAAACATACCCAACCTAGAGGGAATCTCATTCCTTCATATGGTCCCATGACTGAGCTTCAGCCTAGTCGTGGTAATGTGTGAAGATGCATTTGGTTTTCCAGTTCAGGAAAAGAACCTGAAATCAAACTTTCTGACGGTGCTTTCCTGTGATGCCTTAAATCAATAAATGCTGCTCATTGTTAAATCAAAGGGATAACTTTGAAAAAGCTAAAATACCTGGCACCTCAACATGGTGTTATGAAACAGTTGGAGCTTGTGCAGTTTTGGATGAATGAAGCTCTAAAGATGTTAATGAGATATAAATATATGAAAGGGAGATTTTAAAAACACACATTCCTGCGCAATAATGTTGCCATGTTGGAAAACATGGGGCAATGATTTCTGACATTTAGGCATGGACCATGTTTTGTCATCAGTTTTCCCCTTTTGCCATTTCACATTTGAAGGTCAACTTTTTTTCTTTTAAGGTCACCTTTGAAGGAAGGAGCTGTATGTGATAGGGAAAAAAACTCTATCAGCTACCAAAGCAACAGCTAAATTTCTTGAAAACTTATTTTTTGCAACCTTTTTAAAGCTCTCTGACCTTTTTATTACCATTTTGTCAGGTAGTATGTCTCAATTGAATCTTTTTTTTTTGATTGATTGACTGAAGGGCCTGTAATGAATCAGAAATGGAAATGAGTCAGTGAAATTACAACAGGGATAGTGGGGCAAAAGCTGGATTGAAAAAAGCAGCTGTATTTTTTTTTAATTACCCTTTCCAGATAACTCTAGTGTGCTGCTGATCCCCTTGATGAAAGCATGTTTTGTATGCCATTGAAGATTTGTAATATAAATGCAGAGAAACTGTTGACAATAACTTTACAAGGTCTGAGTTAGACTGACAAAAATAAAGATGATTTATTTTCAAATCTCTGGCTGCATTTCAGATGCCCCTGGACGCATTGAACAGTTAAAAGTAAATAAATAAATAAGCCCCACCGGATGGTATTTCTCCAGTAGGAAATATCAGGATTACTATTCTTGAATAATGTTAGACAATCCCTTTCCATTAGTGAATTTTATCTGTATCTTTATCTAATATTATTATAATGAAATTAGCCTTAGGCGTATGGGCAGCAAAACCCCAAGTATCACATAGATTCTATTTAAAGAACTTCGGTGGATCGGTTTTATGCTGACACTCTGCCCAAGAGTAAATTTTACCTACAAATATTCTCTACTCCATTAACTCTATTTCTTCACCTTTACACAGTCAAATCTCTCTAGGTCCTGCGACTACGTTCTCAGATGGACAGCTGTACCTCCCTTCTGTATATCTCTTTACTTTGGATGGTAATAGCATATTGTAGCTTCCTCCTAATCATCTTTTTCAACCTACTTTGCATTCATTAAATAATTAAGGTTTGCCATGTTATGAAGAATAGGTATTCTAGCTATATGACTGGTTGGGAAACTAAGGCACATGGAGTTTATATGTAATTTGGCTGCAGTTATGCATGGTGAAGTTCACTGAGCCCGTAGCTCTATGTGAGTGTGAGATGGTTTAGAGCAGCGGTTCTGAACCGGGGATACATGTACCCCCAGGGGGTATGTGAGATATATTTCATACATTATCTAACACAGGTCAAAGGGCCTAAAAAAAGTCTTGACAATTGAAAGGGGGTATGTGAAGTCTCACTCTGAGACCAAGGGGTACATCGACTGAAAAAGGTTCAGAACCGCTGGTTTAGAGGGTCATGCCAAGCCATAGCTGGCTGTAGGGTCATGCATGCATTCATGCAGTATGTACCCTCTCTGCATTGTGTATCTGATCTTCATGACAGCATAGGAGGAATTAAGATCCACTCGGGGGAAAGCCATAGACAGATTGATTGCTCAGAATGGTATAGGTGGAGGGAACCTAAAGATGCTCTGATGTCAGTTGTAACTGCAGGGATAGGAATAGGGACAGACATTACACATAAACTGGTTTAAGTGAGCAGTAACTGGTTTTAACCTGTAACAGAATGTAAGTTCAGTGCACGTAAACCAGATGGCTGAAATTGGGTTAAGATAAACCTGGTTGAATGTAGTAGCAGACTTAACTGATTTGGGTCAAACTGGTTTGTGCAATGTCTGTCCCAGACCCCTTCCAGGTTTAAGTTAAACCAGAGTCCCCCAGCATCCCAGATGCTTTGCAGCCCTGGGTGGGGCTGCCTGCTCCAGAGAGCTGAGCTGGCCCCACCCCTCTGCTCCCATGCCAGAGCTCTGGCAGAGACTGTAGGCACAGCAGGGTCTGCCTGGCTTCCCCCTGCCCTTGCCCCCTCTCACTGCTCAAGCAGCCCCCCCATCTCCCACAGCAGC
>NW_017728991.1:10873898-10879328 GCF_001723915.1 Gavialis gangeticus | reverse complement strand
TAGCATGGACCCCAGCCCCATGGACCCTAGGCATGTGATACGATAGCTAATGCTGAGACATGTCTGTGTGTGTGTCTCCAATTTCACTGGTACAGGCAGGCAGAACTGTGTCTTTTTGGAGCTAATCAACTGGTCAGCTGGTAATGTCCCTCTGTTCCTTCCTTGGAAAAAGCTGTTCAAGAAAATCTTGAACTAATGAGAGAGGATTTTGTTTTGTTGAGGGGCTGATAAACACTGTTATCAGCTCCCTGCTGGCTCCCTCATCTGTCAGGGTTGCTGCAGGCAGTATGAAGAAGCAGGGAGAGGGAGTTGAAAAGCTCTGTATCATCAACAGATGCATGCACTGCACCCCTCTCCCCGAGTGTTAGCCCGTGGCTGGGGTCTGGCAATACTGCCACCCCTGAGCAGCAATCAGGGGGGAAAAGCCTGGGATGATGCAGGCAGGGTTGGGGCTTAAACCCCTCCCTAATCAGAGCATCCTGCTGGGGCCTGGCCACACTCCCTCCGAGCTCAGCATTGTGGAACGGAAGGGAGGGCTGTACCCTCACCCCAGCTTCTAGCCTGAGCCACTGCAGGCATGTGCCTGCCAGGCATGGCTGGTGAACTCAGACTGGTGGGGTGGTAGATCATCGCACAGGAGTGGGAGGTGGGGATTTGCAGCTGGCCAGCAGTGGGGGGTGGGGGTTGCAGCCAGCCGGGAGCCTGGGGGTTTGCAGCCTCCCCGCTACTGGCCGGAGTGCCCAGCCAGCTGCAAACCCACTCCCCCTGACTCCCAGCCAGCTGCAAACCCCTCCTCACTGCTGGCCAGCTGTAAACATCTCCCCGCCCTGCTCGTGTGGGATGCCCCACTGCCCTAGCAGTCTGAGTTCACTAGCCATGCCTGATGCCTGCATTGTTTCAGTCCAGAGGGGATGTCTGTATGGTTGCAAACAACTTCAGCCTAGCCAGGTTAGGCTAACCTGCAAAGACTGAATCAATTCAGGCTCAAGCTTTTTGAATGTCTGTCCCTAGCCCTGGTGTTTAGGCACAGACTCACTTTATGTTAATGTCATCTCTTAGAACACAGGTACCAAGTAAAGCAAACCTCCCTTAACTCTGTGTTATTACTGGACAACAAAATGGAGTGGTGAGAAAGATACCACTTTATGTAAATCTAGTAAGCTTATTTCTCCATGTAGCCAGTGCCTGATATCTTGGGTCAGGCCAGTGGGAGGAATTTTATAGCAGCCCTGGCTTTGGAAGGGTAATGAAATTTACCTCCCTAACCTTATCACACTCCACCTGTATAAAAGCCAGATACTTGCATTTTGCTTGGGAAATGAATTTCATCAAGGTCAGTTGGAATGAAACCCAAGTATCCAACTCATGGCATCCTGTTGGAGTCTCTGGATTACAATATGTGTCTGTTTTAAATTTACAATGGTATGCTATTAGCACTGTTCCACCATTATATTGTGCATCCACCCTGTCCTCAGCTTTTCACAGACCATGGCTAGTGTTTACAGGCCCCTTCCATTTTTGGCCTGGTTATATAGGAAAATTGTCAGGTCTTTGGCTTTCAGCCTGAGGAATTTCAACATTGTTTTTTAATAAGACTAATCTTAGGCACTCAGAACACATGGAATGACATGGGAAATAAAGGGCAATTCATCTTACAGTCAGAAATGAGCTTAATGTCCCCACACAGTCAGTTTGATCTCTCTAGCTGGCACTTACACAAGGTTTTATTGTTTCCCCATGCACAAGACAGGACAGATGGCATGTACAAACAAAGACCAGTGTGAAACTTTCAACCACCAAGATCTCTTATGTGTCTACATAACTTAGTTTACTGTCTTAGCTTGGGCCTCTGGATTTAAAAGTAAACGCATCTGTACCAGAATATGTACGTCTTGAAACCCAGCAGAAATGTTGATCTTGATTGAAAATGGCAATGGAACAGCATTCGTGGGTATCACACCTGACAAAAATGCCACTTGGTTTTCTCTTTGCCAGGATGTGCTTTTAAGAGCAATGCTCCTACGATAGTCTAATTACGGTACAAAAAATGCAAGTAAAGAAGTAATGAGTCATGCAGGGTATTCTGACTGTCAGCCACTGTCATACAGTCATGGCCATTTAAAATGCCAGCATTTACCAAGTGACTCCACAGTTAGCATATTTATTGTTTATTCCTGAGATGTGAGGAGGAGGGTGAGCTGCTGTTCTTCCTGACCTTGTGTAACTGCTACTGAGGTTCTTATAGACAGCCATTTAACAGTGTTTATTCTACAAATAATCTCATGGAAATGAGTGTTTGTGTCCTATCTAAATAATTCCCACATTATACAGTGGTGAGCTTAACTCATAGCATGCATTATTATAGTACATATCTCTAGAACAGTGGGTCTCAACCTTTTTTAAATTAGAGGCATCCCTGGATAGACTCATGTCTTTCCACCAGCAGGTATAAGTTGTATCCTTTCATGTGCTGGTTGATGCATTTTAAGGGTGGAGTTGCACATTACACTTAAACCATACCAAATATGTGGGATATTAAGCAGTATCAAGATTAGAACGTGCTGTGAGCAGTCCCATGTTAAGGGTTAATGCCCTTTCTTGCCTGAATAGCTCTGACTTGCCCCTTGAGGGCTGTCAAGCAGGGGCATGACTAGGAGCATGGTTCTACCGCTGTTTGGAGGGGTAGGGCTGGTAGCGGGGCATCCTAGGGTGCTGGAGGACTGCGTATTACTCAGTTTCTCTCCACAGATCTGACTAAAGTTACCCTAACAAGAGCTAGGTAGTGCAGCCCAGTGTTAACCTTCATCTGAAGTGGTGTAGCTCTGGGATGCTCAGGGGGCACTTAGCATTAGGTTTAACATGCCAACACTCATGTTTTAAGTGCCCTTTAATGTGCTCTAAATATGTTGCCTAACTTCACCCCAATTAAAATGAGCGGAGCCATAACATTTAAAAGGCAAATGTTAATTGTCTCTGGTAAAGGATGTACTTTGACCTTTCACCAAATAAGTTATGTTTAAACTTCAACTTGCTATATGCTAATAAAGTACATTGGTTAAAACGTGGAAAACATAACTTTTCTCCTACTGAAGGCAAGGCATAAGGGGAGAATTATCATGTGGCTAAAATGAAAGAGTTGGGTTTTGTGAAGCTCTGTTTATACAAGTTAAGAATAAAGCAGACAGGCAGGTGTAATTAGTATGGTATAGTAGTATCACTATAATTTAAATGAAGTTTGCAGCACAACCCTATGTAGCATTATTAGGATATCAAGAGTAATCTGAAAGTGGTTTGTGTTGATACTGTGAAATGTTAATTAACCTGAAAAGCTGTTTCAAGTGTCTTTCACATTGCTTAGTTAATCTAGGCAGAGTTTTCTGTGCCTTTGTAGATTTATTCTAAACAATGGTTACTTCAAAATATCAGAGTAATTTGTATGCAGAATTTAGCTGACTGAATATAACAGCCCTTACTGCCTATCATTTTTATTGTTTTCTAAGTGGCAAAAAAACTGTACATCAAACTCCTGAAAATATGACTTGGTGGGATGAGATGTATGATTTCACTATTAAAAAGTCTTAGTGGTTTAAAAGTTTTGGGGGGAAATGTATACTGATTAAGCCATATTGTTCTGTTGACTTTTTTTTTCTGCTCAGTTTGAGACACGACATAAGCCGTCATAAAGAATGTTGTTTCTAGTAGAGCTGGTTAAGATTTTTTTTCTAATGAAATCTTCTTTTTTTTTTTATTGAATTTTGTTTTTTAGATTGAATTTTCAGTTACAGCACTGATTTGTGTGTTAATTCCTTTAAACCCTCCCCATAAACATCATTACCATTGAAGGCTAACTGGGGAGGGGAACTTTATATTTTATAAGCATTTTAAGAATTTTTAGGCAGACAAGGTTCTTTGGGTGAATCTGATATCTTTTATTAGACCAACTTAAATAGTTGGAAAACAATTATTAAACAAGCTTTCGGGTTCAAAAACCCTTTGTCAGGCTAAGGAAGTTTCAGCAGTTGGTGTGTGCTCTTCCTGGATGGAATGAAAAGTAAAGAAGCCAGAGGCTGGTCTGGTATGCATACCAAGACAGTTAGTCAGTAAAAATGTAGATTCAGGAGTCAATGGGTGAGAGACAGGTGGTGGGGGGGAGGAGGAGAGGGAGAGAGAGAAGGGGGTTGAATAGTGGAGCGATACCTGGGGAGTCAGCTGTCAGGCAGGTTGTAATGTGTTATAAATCCACTGTCTATATTTAGTCCATGATTTTTAGTATCCAGGAGGTTGATGAAGTGGAGTTCATAGGCTTGTCTCTGAGAAGTGTTTTGTAAGTTTCCTTTGAGGATCAGGACTGAGAGATTGGAGAGAGAGTGGATATCTTGTGAGAAATGTGC
The DNA here is from genome assembly GCF_001723915.1 of Gavialis gangeticus. Taxonomy (NCBI): domain Eukaryota; kingdom Metazoa; phylum Chordata; order Crocodylia; family Gavialidae; genus Gavialis; species Gavialis gangeticus. The sequence continues at coordinate 10,874,937 of NW_017728991.1, read as the reverse complement.
CCCCACAGGTCACTGGGTATTCCTGTCTTTGATGGATTACCGGTGTGCTTTCATTCTGGTGTGCAGTTGTTGTTTGGTCTCTCCTGCGTATTTTCCATCAGAGCATTTGGTGCATTGGATGAGATATATGACACTTCTGGAGGTGCAGCTGTAAGATCCAGGAATGCTGATGGCTCTGTTGTGGGGTGTAGTAATTGTGGGGGTGGCGGAGATGTGTTGGCAGGTTTTGCATTTCTTGTCGGTGGCATGGTCTGGATCCATTTGGTGTGTTCTGGGCTTGAGGAATTTTGCTTCTGGTGATGAGGTTAGTGAGATTTGGTGCTTGTTTGAAGGCTAGGATGGGTGGTTCTGGGAAGATTTTTTTAAGAGTAGGGTCTCTTTCTAGTATGAGTTGCAATTGTTTGAGAATTTTCCGTACACATTTTAGGGAGGGGTGATATGTCATAGCCAGCAGTGTGCTATTTGTGGGGGGGTTTCTTCTGTACTGCAGCAGTTTTTCACGTGGTATCCAGGTGACTCTTTCAAACGTGTGATCTCTCTCTCTGGAGGAGTATTCTTGTTGGGTGAAAGCGTTTTTAAGATTGGTGAGGTGGCAATCTCAGGTGTTCTCTTCAGTGCCAATTAGGTGGTATCTGAGGGCTTGGCTGTATATCACAGCTTTTTTGGTGTGTTTAGGGTGATTGCTGGTTCTGCGTAGATATGTATGTTGGTGTCGCAGTGCACGTGGGTGCCCTGCGCCTAAAGGTGGAAAGGGCAGGAGAGACCCCTAGTGGTGAGGAGGGGGAGGCTCAACTGCCAGTCACCAGGGCAGCACAGGTGCTGGTTGTCAGGGAAACCAAGGGGGTCAGCTGGCAGGAAGAAGCAGGGCTTGGCCCCTTCTTAAGCCCAAGCATAAGGCCAGGAGGACAGTTCCCCTCTGGCAGCCTGAGCAACAGGAGCTCTGCTGCAGAGCAGAGCAGCCTGACCGCTTGAGCGTCTACATGTTGATCCGGGGTGGAGAGAACCCTGATAGGGAGGTAGGAAGGAAAGCCAGGGTGGC
>NW_017728991.1:10870254-10873506 GCF_001723915.1 Gavialis gangeticus | reverse complement strand
GTGGGGCCATTTTGGTACCCATAGCTGTTCCCATCATCTGGAGGAAGTGTTGATTATTAAAAGTGAAATTGTTGTGTGTGAGGATGAAGTGTAAAGGTCAGTAATATCTTTGGGTCTGTATTCTGAGTTGTAATCTTGTTCTTGTAGACATGTAAGGCAGGCTTGGATGCCATCCTGGTGTGGGATGTTGGTATATAGGCTGGTAATGTCCATGGTGGCTAGGAGGGTGTGCTGGGAAGGTGGTCTATGTTTGTAAGTTTCAATAAAAAGTCTGTAGTGTCTTGTACAAAACTTGCTCTGTGGGTGACGAGCAGTTTTAGGATTGATTCAAAGAAGCCTGATATTTCATCAGTTAGGGTCCCATATGATAGGTCTGCCAGGGTTCCCTTGTTTGTGGATTTTAGGGAGCATGTAAAAAGTCCCCGGGTTAGGTAGTGGGGGGATCAAGGTAAACATTCACAATTAGGTTCTCATCAAACCTAAGAAGAAATTTTACAATCAGAAGTCATGATGAGCCCCATTTTGAGGGGTTAAATGGGACTGAAATATACAGGCCACTGGCATCTGCATTGGAGAATATTTCATTTCTTGTACAGGGAAGTGATTATCATGTCAGTGAGTGAGATTTTTTTTTTTTAGCACTAATTTCTGCACATACATCCTTGGAAAAGATGGCAACATTTGTTTTAAAAAACATGGCTCTTCTGCATGTAACCCATGCAATATTTGGTTTCAGTTTAGTGCTTTTTTCTATCTTAAAACATCTTGTATAGCACAGCCATTGCATATGTGTATTCCCTGCAAAGGAAGTTGAACAAATTCTTTTTATATCTCCATGTACTGTTATAATTCTTGACAAGATATTCCTTTATCAGCAAATAAGATTCCTAAATGAGAGGCAACATATTGGATTCCATAAAATGTAAGAGGAATCACTGGGGAGCAAAGACAGATTAACTGATCTGAAGGCCAGGGTTTCTCAGCAAGCATATATTTTTATAATTAATAATTTTAAAAAGTTTTTAAAAATCATTTTTTTTGTAAAAAAAAAAAAAAAAAGTTGTTATGTTGATATGCTCTCATACTTACTGGAGTTTCTGTAATATACCTACTGAAGGAATGGTTGCTTTTTCTAAAGTAGAGTAGAAAATAAGGTAATCTATCAAAATATATTCACTGTATTATTAATTGAGTCATGGCAGAAACAGTGAGGCCCACTTCAAAACAATACCTTTCAAAAGAAGAATAACTGAAGGCTCTTGTTCCTATGTTCAGTCTCTCTAGCCACTATAAAGTGAATGTTTCATTTTGTGTGCTTTGGCATTTAATTTGCAGTTTTGCAAGCATCAGTCACCACAGAAGTACTCTTCACCAGCTATGTTGGTGTGCAGGAAGATTATTCAGGAAGAAAACACACACAGCTGAATTCAACCTTGCCATACATGCTTTCCATCCACCACTCCCACAATAACTACACCCCACAACAGAACTATCACCATTCATGGATCTTATACCTGCACCTCCAGAAATGTAATATATCTCATCCAGTGCACTAAGTGCCCTGATGAAAAATATGTGGGAGAAACCAAACAACTGTGTACCAGAATGAACACTCACCAAAAATCTATCGAAGACAAAAATACCTAATTACCTGTGGGTACCCACTTCTCACAAGACAACCACTCTCTCTCCAGTCTCTCAGCAATAATTCTCAAGGGGAATTTACAAAACACCTTTCGTAGACGAGCCTATGAATTTCATTTCACCAATCTACTGGATACAAAAAAATCATGGACTAAATATAGACGTTGGTTTTATGGTACATTGTAACCTGCCTGCCATCTGATAACCCCAGGTAACCTGTCTGCATTTTACCAGCTGCATTCTATCACCAGTTCGACATTCTCCCTTCTCCAACAACCTGTCTCACACCTATTGTCTCCCATTCCCTCTGAACCTTACTGCCATGCATCTGCATTTGCACACACCTGCATTTTGCATATTAGGCTTCTGTTCCACCCAGCAGAACACACAAAACAACAACAGACTCTCCTTATGCCTAAAGAAGGGTGTTTGTTCCCAAAAGCTTATAAACAACAAATTTTCCAGCTATTTATTTGGTCTAAAAATGATACCACATCTACCCAAAGAACCGTGTGTAGCATAGTTACACCTTTGCATTTACAGGCTTGATCAATGGCTTGATGTTTAGTTAGCAGCCAGTGCCACAAGAAGTGCCCCAGGGGTCAGTCCTGGGGCTGGTTTTGTTCAGTAACTTCATCAATGGCCTGGAAGATTGGATGGAGTGTAACCTCACCAAGTTTGTGGATGACGCCAAAGCTGGGGGAGTTATGGATATGCTGGAGGGTAGGGATAGGATTTAGAGAGGCCTTGACAAATTGGAGGATTGGGACAAAAGAAATCTCATGAGGTTCAGTAAGGACAACGGCAAAGTCCTGCACCAGTACAGGCTGCGGGCTGGTTGGCTAAGCAGCAGCTCTACAGAAAAGGACCTGGGGATTACAGTGGACAATAAATTGAACGAGCCAACAGCGTGCCCTTATTGCAAAGACAACTAATAGTGTACTAGGCTGCATTGGTAGGTGTGTTGCCAGCAGATCCAGGGAAGTGATTCTTCCCTTCTATTCAGCACTGCTGAGGCTACATCTGGAGAACTGTGTCCAGTTTTGGGCCACCCACTATATAAAAGATGTAGACAAATTGGAGAATCTAGCAGAGGGCATTGAAAATAGTGAAGGGACTGGGGCACATGACTTACGAGTAGAGGCTGAGGGAACTGGGCTTATTTAGTCTGGAGAAGAGAATACTGATAGGGGATTTGATAGCCGCCTTCAACTATGTGAAGGGTGATTCAAAAGAGGATGGAGCTGGGCTGTTCTCAGTGGTGGCAGATGACAGAACAAGGAGCAATGGGCTCAAGTTGCAGCAAGGGAAGTTTAGATATTAGGAAGAACTTTCTTTCTCACTAGGAAGGTAGTAAAGCACTGGAAGAGGGTATCCAGAGTGGTTGTGGACTCTCCATCCTTGGAGGTTTTTAAGACCTGGCTAGACAAAGTGTTGATTGTCATGATCTAGTTGGGGATGGTCATGCTTTGAGCAGGGGGTTGCCTCCTAAGGTCCCTTCCAACCCTCATTTTCTATGATTCTAAGATTCTGATAGGTTTTTCAGTACCCCTCTCCCCATCTACACACACATGGACACATACAAAATAGAACACCCTTTTGTTTAGA
>NW_017728991.1:10855477-10870228 GCF_001723915.1 Gavialis gangeticus | reverse complement strand
GAACTAAACATCTAATCTTTGACTTTCTGAAGTATTTAGAGATGCAACTTTATTATATTCAACTTTCTTTAGAAAACTGCTCTGTGGCTCATTTATCTTATTTCCATGATGTTCAGTGAGAAAACAAAGCCTTTCTCTTTCACTTTTCTTCCATTCTGTGAGTGGTTACTTTGAATACATGTCTGTCACCATGAAAATAACATTAAAAATGATATGGCATCATAATTTTAGTAACGGGTCATTATATTTAAACTCTCCCCCTATCCTAGGAGACAGTTTATCCTGATTAAGTTTAGTAAGGTTTGCTTCTTAAGTCCTTTTTTTTTTTTTTTTGTTATAAAATTTTAATTTAACGTTTGCCTTAGTATTTTTACTGAATATCCTTTTAGAATCATAGATCTGCCTGCAGAGTAAAGTGACTGTATCACAAAGAAAAGAGCCCAGGAACTATACTACTGCTGCTGACAAATTATTTACTATTGAAGGTCCCATGTTGTTCAGGGCAAGCAAAGGACTAATCTTTGCATGCTGCCTATTCTATAATTGTTGTTTTTAGTGTTCAGCGTATATGGCCAAATTACTGCCTGAGGTGTTAGAAAATCAAACTGTGCTGTATTGTTTATCTGCAGTGCACAGTTAGAGAACTCCAATCAGTGTGTTTTCTCAACCTCTATCTTGTCTTTCTAAGGCTGGTATCATCTTCAAAATCAACAAAAAAAGAGGGTTACTTGTTTCAGGGTTTTCATGCCATACAATCAGTGAATATCTCTGTTCAAGCAGGGTGTTGGGGCCTGAAAAACAATGTTTGCAGATAGCAACTTAAATAAATGTTGCATAGTAAATTAAGGTGACTATACTAAACGCTTTGCCAAGCACTTGCCAATCAATCCAATGTGTCCTTTGAAGGGCTAGCCCTTGTCTTTTAGAGTGACTTTGTACCATGACTGCGCTGAAGATGAACTGTCAGATACTGAGAGACTGAATGAAATGCCTGCATGTCATCAACTGAAAGACAACTCCACTTTAGTGGCAGGAATCCAGGTTAAACAGGGTTTGGAATATTTAAGTTAATTTTGTACATACATCGGCGAGGAGGGGTGGGGAATCATAGTAGGCATGCACTCAGCTGTGATACCTTTTATCGCTGTCTTTTTGGCATATAAATATGCAACGTTCAGGTGTTCCATAGAAATTCTATTTCAAAAACAGTGTCATGGAAAACTGAAGGGTAAGGGAAATTTGTTGCATTTTGTGATGCTGCAGAATTTTAAAGAGCTTTAAGATGTACGGTCTGATAAAAATCATTAGTTTTAGTGGAACTGTTGCTGTTTAAACCACCTAAAATTCTAGATTCTAAACTAAAGGCCAGGTACTGACATTCAAAAAGCCAGAGGTGGATTCAAATGAACTTGGGTGGGTTTCTCTAAGTGGACTAGGTTAGTTGAGGAGAGAACAGAACACAAGTCTGTCCTTTGGAGTGGGGAGCATGCAGTGGCTGAGGCCAGCAGGTTGGGGGGCACTCCTGCACACCTCCCAGCATGCTGAGGACTGGACCCATGTCCCCAACCCACTGCTGACAGCCACATGTTGGGGAGCACCTTGTGCAGAGCCCCCACCCCTGCCAAGAGACATTGTTATAAAGATAGAAAAATACTAAGCTATAGATGTTCTCTTCCCCCTCTCCTCCCTGCCCTTCGCTCCCTGCTCCCTGCCTATGTCAGCTCAGGGTTGGAGCCAGCTGAGCAAGACCAGGGTGAGTGCGTCTCCCTGTGCGGGGGGGAGTGGGGATTGCCACAAATGCAGCTGAGATGCCAGCAGACAGCAACCCAAGTCGAGTGGGGAGGGGATATGATACAGAATTGCGATTAAACCAAACTAACCTAAAACAATTACATCGGATCCAAGGGCTGTGAGAAGCTTTGGTCTCTGATTCGATTTGACGGAGATTTGACCCAATTTTGTGGCCGAATCTCCAAATCTGAATCGAATCAGGAGACCCTTTAATGTCTCCGAATCAAATCAAAACCCTCCAAATTGATCCAGAGAGATTCAGAAAGATTCGGCAATTTGGACATAGACCCAGCTTTAAATATTTTTTTTCTACATATTTCAAGGTAGCAGGCGGCTCCTCAACACTGATGCTGGGGCATATGGAGAGTCCCATAGGAGCGGGGGGGGGGCGGGGGGGGTCCCCTGCGTGCTTGGCAGCAGACCGGGAAGTGGACCAGAAGCACTTCCAGTCCATGTCTGGGTCTGCCAGAGAGCATGTTGGGGGGGGGGCATGCCTCCCCGGCTCAGCAACTGGTGCCTCCTGGGTTTGGGGGAGCACTGGGGTCCCCCTATTGCTGATCACCAAGTGGGGGGGGGGGACGACACAGGGCCCTCTCCGTGCTCCTGTGGGATGCTCCATCCCCCCCAGCATTGCAACATTCACAAGCTGTGCCTAGTACCTCCAGGAATGTAGAGAAAACATTTAAAGCTGCGTCTATGGCTGAATTCAATCAGGGACAGTGATCTGAATCAACTAATTGAATCGCTGTCCCTAATTTGGGCAAAATCTGAACCGAATAGATTCCATTTTGCACACCCCATCTGATCCCCATTGATCCAGGTGTATCTTAGACCAAGATCTGCTGTTTTTAAACCAGTCTATATGTCCCAAACTTCTGTTCAGCTATGGGTTTAGACTAGTTTCTGATCATTTATATCGGTTTGTGTGTGATGTCTGTACCTAGCCAGAATGTTATAATCAGAAGTGAATATTTTAGAGCATTTTTACCCACAGTATATGTCTTTTAAAATGCATTAGTTTCTGTGGGACAGGTATAGTAATCAGAAAAGTACCATGACAGATGTGTTAAAGTGGACTTAGCTGTCCAGTCTTGAAGAGGTGCTCAAAAGCAAGTTCAAAAATCATTCTCCTTCACTTAATACCTGCCAAGAAAGATGAGAAGTGTGGTAGATTTTCTGCCTACCTGCTCCTTTCTTGCTAGAAACCTGTTTCCACCAGGCACACGATGTTCTCCCACAATTATCCTTCGTGCCACAGTAATACCTCAAATATAAATAGGTATCAAAACTTCAGAATGAGTTCTGGGTTTAGTTACTATCACAAACCTCAGCTCCACTTCGGAAATGTTCTGAAATGCATCTTTTTTTAAGACATTTTGCAGTGCTCTATAATAACCTCTGTCGAAGAACACTTCAGACAGCATTCGTTAGGTAGGAAGTGCTGCCTCACAATGGTTAAGTCACCTACCTACTTTTGGTTGCCTCTTGTACTGTTCTTATTTTATCAGCTTCATATTAAAGCATGCCATGCTTTTTATATATTTTTAATGAATTTCATATTTCTCTGTGTATTTCAAGTACTCAAGAAAACTTCCATTTCATTGCACAGAAGGGAGACTGGAGAGATAACATTACAGTCCATGTCTCTAAGCCCTGCTGGTTTTTTCCTATGAGGCGTAAGATGTAGGTGTAAAACACATTTAGTCAATAGTTTTCATGTTTTCTGCAATAGCAGTCCAGTATATCCACATTCTCTATTCTATGAATTGTTATATAGACATGTATGCAAATACTAAATGGCACTTATATTTTCACTTACTAAATCATACATTTATTGTATGTGCAATTAAAAATGAAGGCATCTGACTCTTAAATACAATGGAAGTGCATGCAAAAATACAATGTTATAAAGTAAATCACCTGTTCATAGGTGCACTTTTTTATCTTCAGGGTGTTGATTGATTGAGACAAATCACTACTCACATGTTTAAATAATTCGCTGAACAAAGTTAAGATTACAAAAATCCTCCGAGATGATGGTTCCATTCCGGAATAGACCTTTTCTATTGATTTGGAAAAAAAAATCAAAGGAGGTCAGTTTGATTTGCCATTTCAACTGCAAGTTTAATAATCATGTGATATTATCAATCAAAGCCTTGAAATTACTGTATATGCTAGTGCAAAATAGTGTAATTTAACTAACTGCACTTGATTATACCAAGTTGCCCCAAGTGAGGAATTTGTACTAGTAGGTAAGGTTTGTGTATCCAAGACCTGAGCCAATTATACAAAAGTCCATTGGACTCTTCTATGATTTCGATGGCAGTTGAATTGGAAAATGTTTCTAGGTATCCGGGCAATCCTGGTTCTTCATCTAATGTCCCTGTTTCCCAGGAACTTCTTCCAGGATAACCAGGGGTGCCAGACCTGCAGCTGGGTGCTGTGGTGGCCCTACCCCTCTTCATCGGGGACCCTGCCTATCTGCTCCTGCCCTGATGGATGTGACCCTACATCAGCCACCCTTGTAGAGTGTGCCTTCAGCCACCTCAGGGGCCACTGGCACTCCCTCACTGCCTGCTTCGAGGTTGCAGCACCTGGAGGCGCAGGGCAGGCTGCTGGTGCTGGGCTGCGGGCAGATGGCGCTGACCCTGCTGGTCAGAAACTGCCTGCAACTGGGCCTGTGGGCTGGCAGGCCTGGCCGGAGGCTGCAGCACCCTGCAGGCCTGAATGGCACTGTCCTGGCAACCGCGTGGCGCTGCAGTGCCAGGCAGTGGCACTGGGGTGTAGGCTTCCAGTGCCCTCAGTGCCCCAGAGCTCCAAATGCCTGCAGGCTTTTGAAGCCTGAGGCAAGAGAGCCCTGGGGCAAGAGAGACTCCTAACCCAGAGACCTAGGGCTAACCTGAGACCAGCCTCCTAGTTGCAGGGCAGACCCAAATCTATACATTTGTCGCTGCACAGTAACTAATCATGCTTAAATTTGCTTTCTGCATTTGCAGGTAGCAAATTTATGTGGGATTATGGGTTTTTACTGTGCAGTAAGCAGGCACACGTGTAGATGCATATGCTTACTGCACAGTCAACAATGCTACTGCACATTTAGGTGTCTCATGTAGATGCACCCAGAATGTCAAAAGCTTGATTTTTTTGCAGCATTGCTCAGCTACAAACTATATCTTCAGCAGAAAAGCCTTGCCATTTGCACAGAACTATCATAGCGAATAATTTTGACTGTATCAGTATACAAAGACAGCTTACAACATTAGGAAACATCATGAAGATCAGACAGATCTTTTAAACCTGTCAGTATTATGACTTGATTATGTCTTTTTAAAAATGAAAACAAGCTGCCTAGCTTCTTACCTTGTTCACTGATACAGAATATTGTAAAACAAAACCAGAAAAATTCTACTTTTTAAGGTAAGATGACAATTCCCTGGGTTGAACAGAAACTTTTTAAACTTATTTTTTCCATGTGTGGTATGCTGACTTCTAAGATGCACACTGATTGCATACCAAAGTTGATAAACTCTTCTGAAATTTATAATAATCCTGGCAGTCTGTGCAACTGCTTTGAATATGTGTGTATGTGCTTCAAAAAAAACTATGCAGATAGATTTTTGTTAGGAAGCTCTCTTATGCCATTTTCCCAGTCCTGTGATTTTGCTTTTTTGGAAGCCTGATATGCAGAAGGTTAGCTAACAAAAATATCCAATTAAACAGACATTTTATTCAAAGTTTCAAAGCTTTCAAACCTCAAAGTTAAAAAAATAAATACAATTTCAGGGTTTGGTTTGTTTTTTTAATCAAATCCTGTCCACCACTTCAGCAAGGCCAGTTGGAAGGAGTAGTGAAATTTAACACATCTTATAATAGCTTAAATGGCACCAGAAGGCAAACTCAATCTTGGTTTTCCCCTTGACTGAGATAAATAAAAAAGTGAGGAAACAGGTTGACAAAAATCATAGCAATGTAAATGGATCTCATTTATGAGTAGTTGCAGTTGATCCTCTTTCATTTTAAATTTCCATTATTATTAGGAATACCACAAAATGTCATGGTTTATGGTATAATAGGATTGTACTGATGCTATAGATTTTCACTATTAAAGAAAACTTGAAACTAATGTTATAATGGCTTATAACTACAGTGTTTAGTATATTGCTTGAGAGCTTAACCATGTATACTTCACTGGCAACTCATTCCCATTACCCTAAATAATGTATATAGTACCGATATAAGAATATTTTATATAATAGCTCTAGGATTCCAGTGTAATGCTCTATCATTTCAAAATGCACCGCGCTGTAGTTAGACTTCTATCAGTATTACTGAGTTGTTATTCATTTATATACTGATGTATTGGTAACATAATCACATTCCATAGTAGATTGCATTGAATTGCTCTTTCCTAGAGATGCATCTAGCTCTATCTTATTGACACTAGTACACTGCTAACAAGCTTTCTAGAATCCTGCATGGTGCAATATCTAAGCATGAAATGTGTCCTGTGGGAGGGAAGGATGCTAAAATATTAAGGAAAGTTTCAACCCAATATCAACCTAAAATAAATGTAGGATTGCTCCAAGATGTCTGACTGGTTTGGGGATCAAGTTTGCATTGTAGATACAAGGAGCATTCAGAAATAGGGCTGAAATAAGGGGCAGGAAAATAGAACAAAACACTTTTCAATGATATTTATTGTAAATGTTCTAGCAGTCTTTGTCTGACTTTCTACAAATATTCAAACGTTTGTGCTTGCTGGGAGTAATGTTAACCAAGCAAGCTATTTTTAATTGATCCTTTCAGAAGATTAGCTGAAGCAAATTTCTGGCGTATTGTTGCATTTGCACCAGAATGGAGACTCTCACCATTTTGCTACTAATAAAAAGACTGAATTGTAATGTACTATCAATAATAATTACTTTTGCTATGGTTGTGCCTTCAAGCCTCAGTTAGAGGTGAAGGTCACACTGTGTTAGGCAATATAAATGCATGCCGTTAAAAAATGATAACAGAAATAAAGCTTATCCCTAAAGGACGCATGTGGCAGGACACTGTGTGTGCCTGCCACTTTAAGGGCCTGGAGTTGGCAGCTGCCAGGTGCCTGATGAGGGCAGCCATTTTGGAACTGAGGCTGCCCATATAAACAGGGCAGTTTAGCTGTGAGAGGTCAGGCAACAACATCGCCTGGCTGGAGGGCTGCTGATATCATCTGGAGGTAAGAGAGGAGCTGTAGGGGATGGTCAGGAGGCTCCTGGTCCTGAGTATGACCTAAAATTGCACCCTGCCAGGAGTGGGTGGCCTGGTGGGGCTCCCAGTGGCGCAGGAGACCCCAGGAAAGGCCAGGCCAGTTACCACCCTGGTGAAAGGTGAGTCGGGGCGCCTTAACCCCTAGCCCCCACAACTGGGTGGGTTACCCCTTTGTTGGAGGGTCAGGAAGGTGGACCCCATGGTGAAAGAGTAAGGGCCATAGACTCAGGCCTGTCTGAACTTCCCCTGACTAGCCCATGCTAGGGCCAGGACTGGAAGGGTCGAAGGGCCAATGGGGCCCACCACGAGGAACATCCAAGAGCTGAGGGCCTGGGGTTCTGACTGGCCTGGAGGTAGGCCAGGGCCAGTGAGCCAAAGGTCCCGGTGGGGGGATCACACCCAAAGGGGAAGCGGCTCAGGGAGCTATGTTGCCTGGTATGAAGGTGGAAGAGACCGCCTGATGAGAAGAATCCAGGTGGGGTTCAATAGTAGGATTATAGGGCCCAGCATGGGGGCCGGTGACAATGAGAACTATAGATGCCATCTGTGAGGCTTGGGCTGCAGTGTAGGGGAGGAAAGGATCTGCAGATAGAGTCCCCTGGCATTGGGGCAGAAAATGGGCAGCCTCCCGCTTATTAACATCTACTAATTAATTATAACAACAAGGCATGGCAGGAAAGAACGTGGGCGGTTAGCCCAGGAACAGGTGGGTGGGCCACACTGAGATCCACCCCAAGCAGGTCCCCTGTTACAATGCACAATGTTGGTATGGGATAAGAAACACCAACTCAGTATAATAAACAGATGATGCAAAGAATAGGACAAGTGTACCAATGAAATGACCATATTTAATATGATGAGAGCAACTCACAGCAGATTGACGCCCTAGCCAGTTTTGAGTCTATTAAGTTGCTTATTGGCATCCATGGCCAAAGTGAATTGTAGCAATTAGTTCTATGGATCAGATTTCTTGACAGAAGTGCCATAGGAGAAAGCAGGAAAGGAAAAACGTGAAGATGATGAAAAGAAAATTGAAGTAATGGACAATGAAGGCTGGTATTATTTAAGGAGCAGAGTCAGGGATTGAATATTAAATATTGCCACAATCTGTACATGAACTATTGATAGATGAAAAAGACAAAAAATCAAATGTCTGCAAATTGCAGTAAGTTTATGAAAAGTTCAAAAATAGAAAAAGGCATAAATGGTATAAATAATTGATTTCTTTTTTTTTCCATTTTTAATTTTTTTTGCTGAGCTTCTTTACAGAGATGAAAATGCAAGCGCAGAGTTAAAAATAAGACCAGAAATTAAAATCTTTTTTGGTTCTGATGCTACAACAGAAAGCTTTTCTGCGGTACAGTCGCACTTCATGGCATAGCTGTAGTGTAAATTTCCCCCATGAACCTCATATGAAGGATAGTTGACCTCCTGTTGCTTCAGCTCTGACACTACTTACCATGAAAGGTTGTGATGTCCCTTGTGTTTACTCTGAATCGCTCATATTAAACATTTGGGACAGAGAGAGAATGTGAGAGCAGCCTGGATTCCTGTGGGTTGTTTCTTCTATTTCACGTTCAGTAAAACTACTTGAAGGAAAGGCAAATATTTTTTTTTCTTCATCACTATTTTCATCAAGGCTAAACAAGCCTTGTTTGAATTAATAAACATGCAATTTTTATATATTTACCACTTCAAGTTTTACAAAAGGATACTATGGCTTGTATAGATATACAATGCCCACGTATGTACACTACCATTTTGGGATCTGACATGTTCCAGTTTGGTTTTCTCTCTCACTGAGATCTCAGCTAGAGTTGCTTGGAAACTACAAATATATTGAGCCCCAATGACTTTTGTTTCGCAGAAACCAACATGTTTTAAAGAAATTATGTGGAATCGGAGGGAGGGGATGTCTGGCTGGTTTCAGGCAGGTTGGGCAAGTGCCACGGGCACAATGTCTCCAGGATTCTTGGTTCTGGGGCAGACTAGCCGGGTGGATCAGCCCAGGACTTTGTCTCTCTGAATACTCACCTCTCCACGTTCTTCCAGGTTCTGTTGTAGATTCATCCCCCCAAAGCCCTGGAAGCCAAGTGGAGTCACAGATCCTTAGGCTGTAGGCAGCAGTTCACTGCAATTGTCAGTCTCATCAGTTTTACTGCTGCATTGCTCTACTTCACTGAACCACTGCAGCCTCCCAACAACATTTAGGAAACACTGCATATCAGAGTCTCCAAAGCAAGATTATTTCAGAATTTTCCAGTGCGTATGAAATTTCAAAATGCTTTATGATTTTTTGGTCTGGTTCAATTTAAATAACAAATCCACAAACCAGAAGTCTTTTTGGCCAGGGCTGGCCTCAGCCTACCTAAAAGAAAATAAGCCAGGTTCTTTTGACACGTATGCATCCTGTCCAAATCCAGATCCAATGCAACTCTCCTTAAGTCAGTTAAGCAAACCATTTTTGCATTGTAATGTGTTTGCTAGCCCTGTTTCATGGATATGTGACTGGTGATTGCAAACCTGGGCTGTGTTGAATAGCACATACCAGTCGGCAGGCAGTAGCCCAGTGTTAGCAGAGAGCAGACGTGGACTGTGGATGTCACAATGCCATCATTTATTCAAGATTCTGATCCTGTCCTTACTCTTGATCAGGGTCCAAACACCACAGTGCTTGCACGCACGAGTAATGCTTGCTCAGTTTTGTTCATGCCACTGGAGGTATTTGTACAACATTGGCAGGTGTCTGCACATATGAATTAGTGCTGACCATGAGAATAAAGGCTTCAGGATGCAGTCTCAAAGGTTTCGGAAGCGTAGTTGTAATTGGAACCCCCTTGCTGCGCAGGAGCACACCATTTCAGTGCTTGTGTTAGTGAAAATGTCATGGCATCATCATTGTTATGAGAGGGAAAAGTTCAGCACTGCAAGTGAGATTAAATTGCTGAAATAATGCACACATCACTGGAAAGATAAATCATGTGTCAGAAAATCTGACAGGACTGTCTTCTTCCTGGGAAAAGAAATCCTCTAGTGATCACCATGGATTTCCAGTTAAGTTGAAACACGAATATTTTACATTTTAATTTTTTCCATGCATTGACTGATTTATTATTATTATTATTATTTACTCAAGTCTTTACCCGGAGTTTGTAGCAAAATAATATATTCTCAGTTGGCAACCTGTGCGTGTGTGTGTGTGTGTGTGTGTGTGCACATGCTTATCCATCTTTTTTTACTGCTCTTAGTCATTATGTTCCGAATTTGCTACAGACAAAATTCCCATGACTTTACTGAATTTATGCTAGCAAATTGCACGCATGGGTGTATGATATCGATATATTTATAAATGTCTACTGTTTGGATGCATTGAGAATATGGGGTGTGTGTATGCAAATTATATTCTTTCTTGTGTTGCACATGTTCTTTGTGAGTTGGCAAATTGGTTGCACTCTGACATACACTGACATCAAAAAGACTGCTGCTCTACTTTCAAATTTCTCAGCAGCATAAACATGCCAATATCCTTCCTGTATGCAGCATGTTAGATTAGAGATGTAAGGCGACTAATCCCCTTGCTAAGGGCAAAGAATGATAATTTAAGTAAAGCACCTCTGGACTTGTTCTTGCAAAGATCTCCAAACTAGCTGCTAATTAAGCTGATCGGGTCATTGGCATTAGAAACCTAACCCTGGTATCAAAACCCTATTAAGATAAACAGCTTTTATTTATAATGTATTTGCGCAGCTTTTTCTTTCTGCTCCAATCTGCCCTATGTTTTGATCCTTACAAGCTTTAACTAATCAAAGGTCTGCTTTCAGCAATAAATGTATGTACATTCAGATTTTTATAATTTCTTCCAAGACCTATCACAAACAGTTATCCAGTATAAACTGCATTGCTGTTTAGATCAATTATCTTTTGTTTACCCGCTGCAGGGAAATGACAATTTCACCCAATTTCCTGTTATGCTGATTTAACTAATTTGTAGCTTCCTCAGGGTTCAGAATTGTTTTGGATTGAAAAGACTGGAATCCAGAAATATTGGTGAATTGATGAAAAGTCATTGGCCATAATGATCAATAAGAATACTAGAATGCATTCCTTTATGTGTGACCTTCCCCAGCCTATCTCCTCTATCTTGTGGTCTCTAGCTTGCTTTATGATCTGAGGACAAAGAATGACACTTTGAGCAACAAATGTTCAGCAACTATGCCCCTTGATTTCAGACAATTCACTGGAGATTCAAAACAGTCTCTTGGAGAAGGGAAAGCAAAACTCTTGTTAAACCAATGGGAGTCATCAGGATTTTTGATTAAGCGGGAGCCACGCCATATGTATCTCTGGGACCTTGACTGAATGTTTTTAAATGCCTATTAGGACATTTGTTTAGCCTTTTAAATGAGGCTCTTCAGAATTAATGAACGTTTCCTGCAGAGGTTGTACGAAATGTCTCGATCCTGAAAAGCACAATAAATGTGAAAGCCATTAATTATTGTGCATTAACCTTAGCATTATTGTGTATTATCTAATCCCATCCACCTGCCCCAGAGGTGTTGCCTCTCTCTGCTTTGAGAGGGGCTATTGTTAATTAAAAACTTATCAGGTCTCCACATGTGAGCAAATCCTTCATCTTAGGAGGATGTGCTGTGTGCTCTTTAGTTTTTGCAATACAAGTACAGTCCACAGATGGGTAACACTGAGTGCCGAGGAGGTTTCTTGCTCTAATTAGGGAGAAATTCTTGTGATACAGTTGTTCTCTGGGAACCAGAGATTGGCATGTGGCTGAAAACTTTGCAAGGAGTAGTTTCCTGCTTGTTGTTTCACTGCTGCCGTTCCAGGATTGTGTAAATAAAAATAAGTTGCAGTTAGACTATACCCAGTTTATATTGGGAAGCAGAACTGCAAAGCCCCAGAGCTCTGCTGCTGCTCAAGAATAGGTGGGCACGGTTGTCAGAGCAGGATGCTGACGTGAGAACAAAGGGTAACACTATCAAACCCAGCTGCATAACATGGTGTTTTGGATCAGCGTGTGGTTAAAATAAGACACAAAATTGGGGTGCTCCGAGTGCTATTTAGTCAACAGCATGTTTTGCTTTTTTGAAAGAAATCTTTTATTTCCAAGAAAACCTTACAGAGGAAAGACTTTTTTAATCACAATAGAAAATGTGAGGGTTGGATGGATGCTCAGCTGGGCCTACTTTCTCTGAAATCTGCCACTAGTATGCTGATATAATGACCACCTGGCCCCTTCTCAGTCTTAATGTTGAGTGGAAGAATAACTTTGATTTAGGTTATCTTGTTGCTCATCTGTGTAAGTAGCACTGTTGCTGTGGTTGTGTGGCTTTTTTCCCCATGGAGCTCACTGGAGTTGTAGACTTCCAGGACCCTTGTAAATAAGGCTCTGGGAAGTTCTGGCCAAAGTGAAATATTTAGACAAAAACAGGATTTGTAAGTGATTCATTAATTCTGGCTTGTGTTGAACAGGATGCTTCCCTTCATTTATTCCAGAGCATATTTTTCTGATTTGGTGTGCAAGGGGAAAATCATAGTTGCCTCTGGTGTTTGACTGACAGGATCCATTCAATACTGTTTGATTTGGAAAGGATTGCTATAGAGGAGATGTCAGCACACATCAGGTGCCATCTGTTACAGTAATTGTCAGTTTTGTAATATCAAACCAACTTAATAACAGATATTTTGCCCAAGTAAAGAATATTCCATGTGACTGTTTATGGGGGAGAGATTATCATCCCTGAATAACAGAGTATGACTAAATTTTATTATTAGAAGTGACTGAGTAATCGCCCAGATTCATATGGATGCTACTAATAAAGAATTTACATTATTTGAACTGCTCCAAACGTGTGCTCGAGCTTTAGGAAGGGTAAAAATAAATACAGCCAATTTGCATTCTTCCTTCAATCATAATATTGACTTGATCCTTCTGTTTGGCACCGAAAACAACCCTCAGTCTTATAAACTAGAAGTAGGTATCTATCAACTAAGTTAACTGTGGTGACTTATTTATAGTCTTGAAATCAACTTGACAGAAGGGACAACTCTTGGGGTAATGGCTTCCCCAGATATGTTTTGGAGTAAGGTGGAAGTTAGATGAGAATTGAAGGAGGAACACACTTCTGAACAGAAATTGCACAGGCGTCAATGTGTTTTTCTTAGAGCTGAAAAATATGGGAGATGTCGCTGGACACATGTTGGTAACAGTGAATGACAAACAAAAAACCCCAAGACAGACTGAGATGTCAAGGCCAGGTTCTGCCCATAACGTGAGTAGTGCACTACTGTGTGAGAAACCCAACTGAAATAAATGCAATTTTTGGAGCAAAATGTCTCCCGTTGGTATGAGTCAAGGTGGTGAAGCCTGAAGTGAAACCTTGACAAAGAAAGTTTTGCAAAAGATCAGAAAAGTTCCTGAGTTGCTGTTCTAATAGCATGTATAGATGAGCAACAAGATAACCTCATGTATAGCAGGCATTAAACATCCTTTGCTGCTCCATGACTTGCTGAAAAAATGTTTGGACTTTGTAAGTATTATACTCTGACATGAAGCATTACACTGGTTTCAGACGTGCCTGTTATGCTTTTGACACTGTTTAAATAACAATAAAGTATGACTATCATTTGCCATCTACCTGTCGCCTTTCTTAGGTGTTCCAGAAATGCTAAAACTAGGGAAGGATACCAGCCTTAGCGGTGTCATTTAAAGACTGACAGCGTCCAGTTTTGTTTTTAAATCTTTTAAATTGTAAAAACACGAACCCTTGTTTCTAATATGTATGTCCTCTACTTTTATTTTCTCAATGGGGCAATGGCTTTTTTCATACAGATTCATTTTACTCCCTGACTTCATTTTCCAGATCGGGATGGTCAGCAATTTTAAAAAGCTTATTTGAAAATCAAAACAAAGCAGTAACTGACTTTCTTCTCTGAACCGCACAAAGACATCTACCTAAGTACTGGCCAGTAAAGCCCGACTATATTTATTAAACATGCATTATTTCTATATTTTCTGCAAGTAGGTTGTCCTTACCCATGGGACTAGCAAATGTTCTAAGCTCAGGTATTTAGGGTTAGGAAAGTATGGAGTTATTCCTTCTGAGAGTTTATGAAGAAAATAGCACGGTGCAGTGACTTCAAGAGGGGGGATACTCCACTGATACTCTACTGCTACTCTTCATTGGGATGGAAACAGAAAGAACGAGAGTCTTTTTTTTCCCCCATAAAAATGCTTGTGTGGATCGTTTTGACAACCTGCTGAAGCAGACCCTGGGATAAACTCCCAGCCGGGGTGGTACGGATACTAGGGCTGTGCGAGGCTTCGAACAGAGCTTTGGATCCAGAGACCTTTGGACATTTCAGGGTCGGAGCAGCACGTCCAGGTGCAAGCGCTGCCTCGTTCGGCTTCCCGAAGCGGTTCGGAGCCGCCTCAGTGATCTGGCCATAGGGTATAGTGGGGAAACAATAAAATATCTATAACTTTGTTGGTTTTTGTTCAATTTGGGTGAAATTTTCAGGAGTGGTAGGTTCTGCAGAGAGGATGAATTCTGCCAAGTTTCAAGAAGATCAGTGCAGGGGTTTGGGGGGAATGGCACTCCAAATTCTTGAAAGCAAGACTGTCATGTCTATGTGTTACACCACAGGGGGTCAAAGCTGCAGGGGTGGTAGCTCTTATTGAGGCCACAAAGCCTG
>NW_017728991.1:10854886-10855204 GCF_001723915.1 Gavialis gangeticus | reverse complement strand
GAGAGGAAAGAATCAATACAGACAACCAACTGCCCCAAGACAGAGAGTCTTGGCATGAGTTTTGCCTCTCAGCAGCTAGGGGTGCAGGGCCCCAGAGCCCCCCTGCACTAATCTCCTCCACAACTGGCAGGCATCATGGCCACAGCAGGGCCCACCATCCCTGCAGCTGTCACCCTGCTGCGCCTAACATGCGCGATGTCAGCCATGGCACCAGTTTTGCTTGTCCCCAGCTTGAGGTGCAGTTCCCCCCAAACCCCTGCACCCATCACCTTGAAACTTGGCAGGTTTTGTGGCCTCAGTAAGAGCTACCACCCCTGC
>NW_017728991.1:10850703-10854656 GCF_001723915.1 Gavialis gangeticus | reverse complement strand
GTTTGGCTTTCAAGAATTTGGGGTACAGTTTCCCCCAAACCCCTACACCAATCTTCTTGAAACTTGGCAGGCTTCATGCTCTCAGCAGAGGGTACCATCCTTGCAAGTTTTATCCAAATCAGACAAAAAACAACAAAAGTTATAGATATTTCATTGATTCCCCATTATACCTTATGGCTGGATCTCTGAGGCACCTCTGAAGCTTTGGAGCCGCTTTGCCCGGATCAATGCAGAAACCCAGTCCAGAGCTCTGGATCAGATTGTGCCCATCCAAAGTGGCCAGATCTGAAGCCAGATTGGATTGCTGCCAACTCACATGGGCCTAACAAATACCCCTGGATATCTTCTAAAGGAGACTGGATGCACACCTTGCTGGGGTTATTTGACTGCAGGAGTCTTTCCTGCCCAGAGCAGGGGGGGCTGGACCCAATGATCTCATGAGTTTCCTTCCAGCCCTAAATGTCTGTGAATCTTCCATGAAGCCAAATGTTTGACAGGAGATGCACTCATCTTTGCAAAAATCTTGCAATCGCATCTTCCACCATCCTACAACTTTGACAGTATCTTGCTCAATTCCTTATGTATTATATTATGTGCATATTTTAATATTTATCTTTAGCCTACAGGGCTAGCTCCTGAATACCTAAATGGTCCTCCAGAGAGGTGGATCACCCTTCGCTTTTTGTGCGTTTCGTGCAATTTCCAGTGAAGTGTGTGTTGAAGGGAAAGGGAAGGAAGTTGAGATTTTTTTTTTATTCTTTTTTTTTTAAGAGAAGAGTTATATTGTGTTACTTGGTTCCTTTCCTCAATTTTTTAAGAGAATAGGAATACAGAACCGTAAGTGGCAGAGGTTTTGTGGTCTTTGCTACTTTGGCTTCCTTCAGGTACATTGCCAGTTCCTGGTTCTTCCACAGTTTGTCAGTGACATTGGATAAGTGACTTAATCTCTCCCACCCCCTCAGTGAATGGGATTGATTATTCATTTGCTTAAATCTGTGCAGAACCTAGACTGGAGATGATGATTCCTGAGTTTTCTCTCCTTATGTGTTTGCATAATGCATAGCATTATGGGGACTTAATTGGACCCCTCAGTGCTGTTACGGCTAAGTATACTCCTACATGTCACCCGATCCAGGGCTGATGCTCTAACAATATATAGTGGTTATCTGAAAAGAGTAATTTAGGTTTATATATTTTTCAATAATTTTCCAAGCCTATAGTAAGCAAATCTCAGTTTAATATGTTTTTCTTTTAGGCTTTAAGTTTAACTCAGCTGATAGGTTGGTAATTTTTAGCCTTTGAGAAATAAAATACTACTATTTAAAAGTGACAGTCTGTTGTATACAAATGTTTTTAATTTGTTTTCTTTGAGGATTAACTACCAGTGATTGTGACTTCAGAGAAAGGTTTGAGTGTTGTCTATTAACCCCATGCCTTTATAGAGCAAATACCTTTACATACCAATATGTACCTGTAATTCTTCTCCTTGACTTAAAAGCAAAGATAGTTTGATAGGGACAAAATGTTACTGTGCTAGAAGCGCTGGCTAATTAATGCAAATTAGCAAAATCATTCTCCACTTGTTAGGTAATGATAGTTTTATAGGTGGCGTATTTGCTCCCTTAAATGAGAACAGCTTGAAAGCTGGATCTGAAGTTCCTGTGGTGGAGGAGTCAGGCAGAGGGGAGGTAATTTCTTTAATTGGTAGATTAGCTAGCTTTTTCTCTGCACTTAATGTAGACTGCCCACAGAGTGGGGAGTGCTGCAAAACTCACCTGCAGAGGAACCTGATGGAAAAAGGGAAAGACAATTATAGTGAAGAAGAGGAGAAAGGAGGATTTTTGTCTTTGTTTTTTCGGTCAGCAATTACTGTAAGCAGATAGACAGCATCTTGCACTCTTACCACCTGTTATATTTCCACAGGCTTAAAGCTTTGCTCATCCACTGGGAGGCTATCAAATCTTATGGAAACTCTGTTGCTTCTTATAGAGAACCACTGAAACAGAGTGACCTTTGGGCAGTTTCCGTGCTTTCCTGTACAGAAGGCACAGCTTAGACGGCAGAGCCCAGGAGCAGGAGACGTGGCCGCAACCTTCTCCCCACCATTGTGGCACCTAAGCGTGCAACTCGAAACCTAGCATCGGATCTCCCCCTGGGAATCTGCGTTATTTTTCAGTGCTAAGACAAAACCCTCTCGTAAAGTAGACTCTCGCTAAGGATGCTTTTCTACAGAAAGGACTTTAAGACAGCCCCAGTCTGTGGAGACCAGTGTATTCTCGCCCTAACCCCTACCCCTGTGCTTTACCTGTGTAAGGTATATTTGCTTGGGGGCAGTTGCTTTTCCCTTCCCTTTCCTGGTGTGGGATAGAAATGTCATGGTGGTAACAAGGCCTGGTCCCCCAAATTCTTCTAAAGAGAAATTCAGAATAAGAGGTAGCATTTATCTAGGATCCAGTTAGGTATGAAAGCAGGAGACCGGAGCCTAAAAGTACCAGCTCCGGTGCAAGTGTATTTTTTAGTTTCTGCTTTTTTAATGCTTGTCACAGATAAGGAGGTGCCCAGATGTATGTCAAGGCCTATATTGTCACTGGGTTGCTTCAGCACAATCAGGCAACTCATTACTGTTTGGATTTGTTTTAAATTTGGGGATTTTTTTTTCCTTACAATCTCCAGGGAATGATCCCCCTTTTAACGTATATTTAAAATATTCAGACAAAACCCTGGCTTGATTTTCAGCAGTTGCTGTCAACTTTTGACAGCATTAATTCATTTACTAACCTTGATGCTAACCTAAAAGGCTTGGATACAGCAACAGGTTGGCATGTTCCTCCACTGATTATTGTAAACTGGTAGGGCAAAGCCTGAATGGACTGTTATTTGAATGTCAGGATTGTTACCAATACAGAGAAATTATTTGTGCGAACAATATAGAGTTTAACTGTCCCCAAGTCTGTTTATAATCACTTCCATGCTGAATACAACCCCACACTCTAGTGATTGATTTTCCAGCCTGGAAGAGAAATATAACTCAGAAATGTAAGTCATTTTAATCTATATAAAACTTTTACATCAGGAACCTAGCAGTTCTCTGGGTTTCGTTCATGACTCTTCCCCTCTTGGTCATTTCATTCCACAGATTCACTGTCGGTTCAGCTGATAGAGGAAGGGGAGTGTGGTTGGGGTGATCGGGTATGGGCATACAATACAATCTGTAAACTATTGTATAACTTATTCTAGAAGTATATTTGTGAGGACAGAGTCAATCAAGTATGATATTTTTTTGAAAAGTAATGCAAGAGGCAAGGATTTCTCAGGGTGATATCTTTTATTGGGCCAGCTGCACAGCTGGGATAGAGTTAGGCAAGCTTTCGAATGCAAGGCATTCTCCATCAGGTCTGAGCAGTACAAGCCAGCCCAGCCCAGCATAACACACTGGGACAACTATGCCGAGTATATCTGTCACAAATGTAGAATTGGAAAATCTCCTTATGAGTCTAGATCATCCCTTTCATCTGAACTTTGTAGAGGATAAAACCTTGAGTGTGTGTGAGAGAGAGGAGACAACCTGAGTGATGCTAAGGCATATTCTCAGGACCCTCTAGCTGCCTGTGTCAGCCTCGTTCATGAGGAGAGTGGGAGCAAGTAGGCTACACTTATTTCCCAGTATTGGTTCCTACTGAATTTGAATTTAGTCCATCTGAACACAGAGCAAACCTCCAGCGACTGAAAACCCCTGTGTCTCAGACCAATGGAAATATTTTTACAAGTCTCTGTGGAGTATAATAGCTGAGGTTTTTGCACAAGTGTAATGCTGACTACCCGCATTTTGCTGCAAGCAGTATGTAGCTCTGCCTCCCCTCCTGCCTTTCAGGAAAGATTACCATGGTGATGACTGCATCAGCTCTGCAAGTGCTTTGATTCAGCAGAATTAAAACAAGAAAAAAAAAAAAAAA
>NW_017728991.1:10830057-10850651 GCF_001723915.1 Gavialis gangeticus | reverse complement strand
ATTCAGCAAAATTAAAACAAAAAAAAAAAAAAAAAAAGAGAGGCTTCCTGGGTTGTATCTGAAATATTTTAACACATACCCAGCATATAGAATATACTTTGTAATAAGCCTACCATCCTGCAAGCAGGGGACATAGCCAAAAAAATCCTTAGGACAAATATGGTACACAACCCTTTTTACTGAGAATGGGCATTATAATCATATATTGGTCAGAGTCTTAGGCTATAGCACGTAGTGGGTGCACCCATGCGTTCATTAATACACTGCAGTTACTGCACGTTAAGTCTAGTACTTGGATAACCAAGTACTAAATCAATGCGCAGCAATTTATGCTACTGTGTACTAGCATAGCACACCGGTTTTTCACGATGCTTCCTGCATAGTAGCCTAATACTATTGTTAAGTGGCATATTAGCATGGTTTTTGCCCGGCACACTACTACGTAATGTTATTAGGTTACTGCACAGTTAGTGTCTTACATAGACACTCCCAGTGAGTTGACAAAAACCTTATTGTTTCTTGGGAGGTGATGAGGAGTTGCTGAGAACATCTCTCCTGCTTCCCATCAGCTTCCTCACACCAGGCCCTGTTAAATAACTAATTTAACAGGGCTTCACCCTGGCCCAGGGCCTGTTAAATAACTAATTACCACCTGCCCTGTTGCATAACCATTAACACGTGAGCATGACACTTGCTTCTGTCACATTCAGGGTGGTGTGCCTAGCAAGGTCAACCTCCCCAACAATTTAACAGTGTAGAACAAATAGCACAAGTCGTAACCAAACGTGTCTTCCTAAAGTGCTGACAAGTTCCCATTAGCTGCCTTTCCAAGAGCACCTCATCCCGACGCTACGGCCTTGCTAACAAGCGCAGCCCGCTCAGGGACCTTTCCAGCCTGTGACATCTGTGAGTTTCTGGTATTTATGGCATTGTAACCTGGAGTGGTCAAGAAAAGAGCTTGAAGGTAGTGGTTTTCTGCATAGGCAGTCATTGCTAATTAGCCCTTTGATGAACTCTATGGCTGCAAAATCAGAGCATTCACACATGGTGTTTTTAAGGAATAGCTTTTTTTTTTTAAACTTTAAATTCACTCCGCCTTACCCTCAGAAAAAAAAAGCTCTCTTCTTCTGCCTTTGTCCCATTTGCCCAGCTGTTCCCTGGTGTCAGCATAAGTGGAGCTATGACCTGCTTAAATCACCCTGTTATCAGGCAATGGTCAAATGAACTGTTTTTATTGCAGTAAGAGTTATCAAGGAGGGGGTGATGTTTCCAGGGGCTCGGAAATCATAACTCATTTTAAATGGTCAAAGGAAATCAAAGAAGATCTTGCTGGATAAGCAACGTGGTAAAAACCGACCTGGATATATTTTTAAAGTGATACAAGACCAGAAATTAGATAAACCTGTTGTCAAGGGGTGTGTCTTGGTGCCTCAAGGGTATGTGGGCTTCTACTGTTTGTATGGCATAAGATGTTTCCCATACTAAGGAATATAAAGCTATGCAGCTTTTTCCTTCAGTAAAAGTTTGTGTCACCCGTGTTTCAAGGGGTTTTATCCCTACTCTGGAGTCACCTTCTTTGCAGTTCACCGTGGCTTTGGTGCAGGAGTATTTGCTAATAGCTAAGGATAAGAAAATAAAGATTTGGCTACAAAACAGGGAGGAGACTTGATCACAATTCTGTCCCTGCCGTACGTACGATGTGTTTTGGCTCAGTACCTGCTCTTGGTGATGCCTACGCTTGTGCGGTGGTGTTCCTTTAAGAGAACTCACCGGAACTCTCTGGAATGATTGGACTCTTGACTTGATGACCAGGGATCCTGGTTTTCTCTGATTAAAAAAAAAAATCCCCAATTTGAGGTTAAATAAAGTAACCCCACAGCCACATTTTCCCATGGTTTAAATGAAACAGCACTAATATAGAAATATGTCTATAGCGGTGTTTTGTTTTAATCATGGAACAATGTGGATGAGGGGTTACTTTATTTAACCTCAAATTGGGGATATATATTTTTTTTTTAATTGAAGAAAACCAGGATCCCTGCTGATGACCCAGTTTGAGCGCCTAAGCACACCTGGGGATAACTATGAAGGCGGCGGAAACTTGGGGACCTCTCGTGAAGTAAAGTGGAGAGACGACTTTGAACGGCGGCTGAATGGAAACGTGAATGGTGAAGATGATTGGGAGAAGGGGTGATTGGCATGTGGCAACTCCGGATGATTGGATGAATGTTGAAGGGGTGACAGGGCATGAAAGATAGTATTTAAGGTGCTTGCGAGCTCCTCCGAGTGAATGAGTGTGGTGGTGCGTGTGAGGGAAACCACGTGTCTGTGCATGTGGTAGGTCCGTGGAGACCGGGAGAAAGTGTGTGGTTGGTAAGAGAAGGTTGCTGGAGAGATTCTCCAAGGCAGAGCCTCCTTTGCAGATAAAGTGAAGCTGCTGCCACTTCTCGGTAGGGTGGCTGTCATAGAGGACGGTCCGGCTGTCCTCTATTGATACGAAACCCAACGCCTTTATGTAGTCTATTTTTCTCTTCCAGGGAAAAGACCTTCTGAAGAGAACAGATCTTCTGAAAAGAAAAAAAAAATTGAGGACATAAAGGCGTCAGGTTTCGTATCGACAGAGGGCAACTGGACTGTCCTCTGTGATGGCCACCCTACTTCTCAGTGACACCATTGAGTCCCCAGGGGACTACAAACTGCAGAGTGCTTGGGTCTGTGTGAGCCATCCTTCTCTTAGACACAAAAGGAAAGGCCGCTGCTCTCTTGCTGGGACGCTGGCTAGAGCGTAGGCCTCGCGGAGTACCTGGTCTTACTCAGCCCACCGCTTAAACCGAATGGTATCTTTCCATCTTGATTTGAATCGGTTTACTCCCAGTTGTCTGTACCTACTGTGCTATTGCTATTGTGGTGGTGGTGTTGTTCTTCACTGCCCTTTCTCTTTCTTTTGTTTCAATACAGCCTTCTTTTGTTTTACCCTTTTACCCTGTTATCACGACTAATTCACTGCTAACCCACTTGCCCCTCCCTTTCTGGGCCTGATATCGGGGTTCCAGCCTTCCCCCAAATACAGGCTCAACTGCTTTTCCTACTTTTCCTTTTGCCAACCTCTATCCTAGTGAAGCCTGCTTTCTACGATGTAGTTTCTCTGCTGTTCTGGTGGTAATGTTGATGGAATAAAGGCCAGCAATGGCCAATTTGCTTTCTGCAAAGAAGGGTTGAGCAAATTGAAGAGAATTGACCTGATCATTGGACTAAACTTTAGAAGGAATTGTACTGGTGTTCAAAAGAAAGTTCAGAAATCTTGTAATTTTTCATTTTCCTATGTTATTATGTAATCTCTGTGTGCTTTGCCTTTGGCTTCTCCCTATAATCTGATGCAGAGAAGGTTGCCTATTATGAGTTAAATTGCTTTTCTGTGATTTTTAGCTTTACTTTTCAAAAGGTCTGTTCTTATACAGTTCCCGGCTCACACATACAGATGGGAGGGATGGGCAGAGTGTGTGTTAGTTGAGAAACTGTCAAATATTGGGTGCTTTTCTGAAGCTGACCTCCGGTCCTGTTGGATCAAACCTTCCCTTGTCTGTGAATTTAGGCAGATGCTGTGTCTGCTGTGTAGAGGCAAGTGGTCTTAATTGGCTTCTCATAAACACACTTCAAAAGAAAAAACAGGGCTCTCAAAAATGCTTTGTGTTTATTTCTTCCATTTCTCAATAGCACAAGCGGGCCATTTTAGGGGTATATATTTGTTTTATATGTTGCTTCTTTGTGTTTGTTATATTTCCAGAGCTCTGAAGCTGTATATTTTAAAACCACTATAGTATAAACTCATGTTGTTGGACCACAAATGATTCTGAGACTTTTGAGATCTTTCTGTGGACACAGTTCATTTGCACTTAGTCCTTTTATGATCGATTCGTAAGTGTGACATGATGTAAAACAATAAATGATATGCTTCCGCTTGCGTGAAATCTGCATAGATATTTTCCCTCTGGCTATTTCAGAATTTGTGCTCTAGTCATTCTTGTCATTTCTCCTGTCCACTTAAACATTAAAAACCAACAAAGCAACAATGACAAAAAGCACCCCCGCTCGTGATTGAACACCACTTTTCTTTAGTTTTGCCAAATAAAGGCTTAATGATTTCTTTTAATCAAGATTTCACCCATGTAATATTTCATACACACATTTTTAATGCTGTTCATCTAGTTGTTATACCCTGAGAATGTCCATAAATGAATGTAATTTTCCCTTCCCATCTGTAGTCTGGAAATAAAATAAATTGCTATGCCTACTGTACTGTTTCCCCCCCTCGTATTTCATTTATGCGTTCCAAACAAATATATTTTCGTGCACTCATTGTTTGATCACTAGAGCCCTTTTAAAGCTAAGACAGCCTAAATGCACCTTTAATTATTGGCCTGAGTGAAACTCCAAAAAGCTCACTTGGCTGAGCATCAAACAGTGCAGATGTTTATTGAAACACTGAGAACCTCTAGCCAGAGTCTGAAAAAGATCTCTGAAAACCTTGCGTTAGCAGCCTTATTTTCTGAAATGTCTAGCTGCAGGAGGAAGCAATTTTACAGATTAGTTAGAAGTTTGGACTAGTCTCGAGGAAGAAGAAACTCTCAGGTATTAGTGAAATGCTTCTATTTACAATTGCATTGAAAACAAGAAGGGGAAAAACAAGCTGGATTCACTACCTAGTCCCTGTATCCTTGTATGTCTTTAGACTACTGCTTGTTTTGTTCCTGCAAAACAGACAAGCTGGATGCTTTGGTGTGCTCAGAAATGGCACAGGTTTCACTGGAAGGGATGATAGTGTCAGGAGTGGTGGTTGTGATTTGGGTTAGGATTATAGCTAACCTGCAGTAACTGCATCCTTGTATTATTCAGCCCATCATTGTAAATACAAAATCACAAATGACATTGGCTTCCTGTTGACTCCGCTAACTCTTTGTATGGAGGCTTGTGTCTGCCAGAAATACTAGACAGCTAAAATCGATTAAAGTGATGATAGATCTACACCAGTACATTTTGAGAAGAAAATTGGACCGAACTTTCAGGCAGTTTTTATGAGTTCCTAGTGCCAGTTTCCTCCAGTCCCCCACACTTGTTAAAAACACTACTGGATCTAGTTTTAAAGGAAAATACATTAAATGTTGTTGCCTGTTGAGTCATAACATATCCAGTTATCCTAGAAAATCATTATGTGAGATCATATTAGATAATCAATCTCATCCTGAGCAAAGGGAATAAAGAATGCTTCATGACCAATGAAGAAAAGGTGTAGATTTTTTTTCCCTCCGATCATTCATTGTACAGTGTAAAAATTGTCTTTGAGAACTCTCTTTCCTAAAGACATCAGAAACAAAGATGATGTACACAAAGTACATTCCTGCTTCTTTTGATGAAATTAAACAGTGTGGCATATAGCACCTGCATCTCTGCATTCAACTTGTAGAAATACCAAAAGGACTGGTGGGACCGTGGATCATCTACTTTTCAATAGCTGCCATAATGTTCAGGGGATTTTATGATTGATGCAGAATCAATATCACTACCAGCTAGTCTATTTGATTTATCTTGCAACCATCATGGGGAAATCATTTTGTGGTTATGACTCAGCAGATGTCAAGATGCAAACCTCGCAGAAGATGATTTTAAGACAGACTCGCCTACACAGCAGAAACTGGAAAATATAGACAGACAAAGTACTCTGGAAAAAGTATCAGTTTGGGGATGTCAGGGATAACAAGCCAAAGTGTAAAGAACTAGACCGCAATCAGATTAGTCCTGTCATGGGTCATATAATACTTCAAGCTGGAAATAGGTGAAAGGGAAATTTGGGTCGTTCTGCTATAATTCCCTAATTTACCTCTCTATAGGAAGTATACCCAGTCTGATTATTCAGATGTTTCCTAGACCAAGAACATACAAGGGTAAAAGTGTAATTAAGAAGTTACAGGCCTAGGATAAGGAGACTGTATGGAATACAAACAAGTAATTCTGAGGTTTGTATAGTAATAAATAACATTCAAACATACAATCATGAAAATGGGCTTTCTGGCCACTTGTTCTGTTATAAGAAAAGGTCACCTTTTTTACTGTAAAATCTGTGGATTGCAAGCTGTATTGCACACTTGTATTCAAATCCAACATCCTTTTTTGCACTTCTTTTATCTTCTAGAATCAGAAACTGCAGACGTGATCCTGAACAGTAAAACTTCTCTTGAAGCAAAATGGAAGTATAGCTGACCCATACATCAAGACTGCATCAGAGGACGCCAACTGAAAAGTCTGCTACCCCAACTGCTACCTTTGGGAATTCAGGTAAGAAAAATAATTACACATCAGTCCAATCACTTAACTTCCATGGGTATTCATGATCCTTTTATTATCATCCTAGAATTTGAAGCTGCTTCTCAAAAGTGACACTGTATACTTATGCTGTGTCATTGGCTCTCCTATCCCAACAAGCTTCGCACATTCATAAGGTCATGATGCTTTAAACATTAGGGACCATGTTGGAAGTCATTTGGCACCTACAGCTGGGACATGATTTGAACCTGGTATTCTGAAAAGGTTAAAAGATAACCAAACCCTTGTGGAAAATCTGGCTTGAAATGAGGCTGAAATATTAGAACGATAAAGTGCATAGAATGAGCATGTTGTAGCATGTTCAGACTAGCCGAGTAATCAACTCTGTGTAGTATGCCACAGTCCGTAGATGTCACTGAGATGAAATCGTCTTATTTAGAAAAGAGGGGCAGCTGGCCAGCGTGTTCTTGGTGAGGGGACTCAGCAATTTGCTTTTATATTGGGTCAAATAGCTTGAGTTTACTGATCTTGCAGGTATGCTGCAAAAGACTGGTTTGATGCAGCTTATGGGGGAAGCTTGGAGGTCTGCTTTATATAATGCTCAACAGGTGCAAAAAGTCTTCGTCTGAGTTTTTGCTGAAACAATTGCTGTACTGCCACTGGGATGCTGTAACCTTATTATCATTTATTGTCATTTTTATTATTGATCCAAGCTAGAGCCTTGGATAGGTTGGGTTTTCGTTCTTCTTACAAATAGAATTACATTTACAAATAGAAGAACATAAATATGTTCTTTCATAAATACAGCCTAGATTATAATTTAATGTATTTCAACAGCACCAAAGCAAAAAGGTAAGGAGATTAAGGCAAGGAGGGAGGCATGCAGACTTGATGCAATGCTGTTGATACTGGGAAATGATGTGCGACGTTTCTCCAGAGTAGTATTAGAGATTCTGAAATATCTGAAGAATGATCCTACTTGAGAGACGGGAAAATAACTATTGTTCAGTTTAGCAACAGCCTTACAGAAAAGCAGATACTTGCTATTGTCTACAGTTTGTTTTCAGAGACACAGTGCATGGAAGGAGGGTACGCTCATGAAAAGCAAATGAGGTTCTGACAATGTTTCCTTAGCTGGATTTATGAGACTGCTCTATCTTGGTCACAAATATCCCTGAGATTATCATCATTTGAATCAGCATATATGAATAATGGCCTCAAATTCTGTGGCCCAACAAATCATTCCTACTTCTAGTGCTCTTATGGAACAGACACCGGCATGCCATGCCTGTCTGTCTCTATAGCCTTCCAATAAGTAATGGAAAATTGTTGGGAAGGCAGGAGAAAACAGGAAGTGGCTAGTTAAATTCCCATCTCTGTGGACTTTGACAAATAAAAAAAGGCATTAAAAAGATTGTTCAGAACCAGGTACATGATAAGGTGTCTTCCTGAAAAGTGCCCAACAACCCTAGGAGCCTTGGTGTACCATTAAATATCTTTGAATTTCATGACAGTGGATCTGGTTCAGTAGCTTGTGCGATTTGAAACCAAGTGCAAAAATAGGCTCTTAATCTCCATGGTTCTTTTGGACATATCCAGCTCGTGCACTTTTCTTTCACTCTATCTTGAATAGCAAATGTAATCCTTTCATATGATTAAATCACAGCAAACTCAAGTAGTGATTAGTGTTTCTGGGTACATCAAATAGATATGGTACTTTGCCGTGACAACCCTAGACAGAAATGTTGCACTGCTATTAGCAACCCACAGCAGCATTTGGATTCCAGAGTAATCACTATGTTCATAGATGCTAGGGTTGGAAGGGACCTCAATGGCTCATCGAGCCCAACCCTCCACCCATGGCAGGAAAAAGTGCTGCTTATAGATATGTTCATTCTTGCAAATCTGCACTATTGGCAGGATGTGAAGGAACTAACTAGCTTTGAAGGAGGAAAATGAGCCTTACAGTGCAGGTTGAAGAATGAGAATCAGAGGACATGTGACCAGGTCTTTGCTTGCTGTAGGTAGTCATAGTTCCACAATAAAGTTGCAATAATGTACATTAACTGAGGGTCCAGGCCAGTAGATCAGGCCTTGGCTCAAGTACAAGGCAACTGTAATTTGGGGGTGAGTCACTGGAGATCTTTGTACTTCAGTTTCCCTATTCGAAAAATGAGATGGTAATGTTGTTTTACCTAGGTGCCGTAAGGCTGAAAACTGGATATTTCTGAAGTGGTTAGATACTATGAGGCTGTCTACAAGGAATAAAATCCCAAAAAACAAAGAAACAAAATCCCTCGGTAATAGATAGCTATCTGTAATACCATCTAATGTTTAAAGAAAGTTATTATTCTGAAGAAACCAGATATGCCTTTCAGATTTGGAGCAGAATCGTGCAGGTCTGATTTTTAAGGATTTTGTATTTAGGCTTTATACACATAAGATATGATCCTCTGCTCACTTACACAAGCACTAAAGTTCATTGAGCTTTGCGGGGTTATTTTTTTTATTTGCCCCAGTGTAGGTAGGAGGGGAATGGGAGCCACAGAGAAAACTCTTAAGTTGTGTTTCATGGTAGGTTGTATCGGAAAAGGGAGATATCTGTCATTCTTTTTTACAATACAGTCCCTTTTTTACTGCTTTGCCTGTATAAAAGAAGCTTAAGGTAGGTGTAATGCATCGATCCATCAAACAGTTGTTTTGTTTTTGTTGGGTTGTTTAAAGAAATAACTAATCCACTTCTTTCCTGTAATGGCCATCAAGGGCCAAGTACAACTTCTGAAATGAAATGCTGTAGGTCGAAATAGATTCATACAAGTATCAAGATGTTCTTATCACCTACAGTGCAGATAATTTAAATAGTATAATAAAAAGCTACTTAAGCATAATATGCAATATATATCTGAAATATGAAAGTAAAGAACCCAAATTAATAGTGCAAGAATGAGATTCGTTCTATTTTAAACAAACGGTTTCTATACGACCTCTTGTATTAAATCATAGACTCATTTGGGAACTGCGGCATAGTAAATTTTTATCAGGACTTAATTTTGTTTAATTTAAAGCAGGGTTCTATGATAGCATTTATCATGTATTACTTAAATTAGGTTAATTATGTGTATCAATCTTCTCCATAAATCACTTTTAAAAATAGACTGGGGGCACAAGGTGGGTAATGCACTACATTAGCCTTAATGTCTTTTCATAGCGGCATTTTTATTGAGACAATGCACGCTGATGCTGCTGAAAAGCATTTGTTTGTAAAGACTGTAGATGTCAGAAGTAGAATCAAAATAAGATTTGAGGAAAGATGCTGGAATATTACAGGGCATGTTCTCCACAATGTCTGTAAATTGTAACCAAAGAGGGGATTAAGCTATGCCTTGAAAATGATGCACAAAGAGTAGCAAGTGTATATGTTTCTTCACAATGACTGCAAACAGGTTTTATTGGAAAGCAAACATCATTCAGTTTGTATCACAGTAAAAATCTTTTTCCATAGTGTGGGCATTTCACATAGCCTCTCTCAGCTCCTGTGTAACAAAGGGAAACCCGTTTGAGCTGCAGGTATGCTCTTATTGATATAGCTGTCTAACCAGCAGTGTATATAGTGTATTTGGAGAATGAATTGATCTACCAAAATGCTCTTTATTGAAAGATGTTTCTTTTCATTGAGGACACAGAATGTAGTCTTTGCACAATGAAAACATCCTCAGACACTCTCTCCCTCCTTCCAAACCCCAAACCTGCATTTTGTGTGTGTGTATGCGTGTGTGTGTGTAAGTGGCTGACTACAGAGTGCCTATCTGCCACATCATTTACAAACCTTCAGAACATAACATCTAGAAAATGTTAAGGGCATCATAAATCTTAACACAGCCCACATAATAAAACAAATTGGATCGGGTTTAATCCTTGCATCTGGCATTTTGCAAGTGCCCAAGGCATGCAGACCATAGGTGGTGCTCTGTTTTCCTGATCCTGTGCTACCTCAATCAGCCTCAAGGCGATTCAGAATTGCACCTGGTTAGCAAAAGACCCAAAGGGACATCCTAACAGTTCAAGCCACCCAAGAAATTGGGTCAGCCACCCGTCCTCCATCAGTGATGCCCTAGAAATTGGGGGTGAGGTTTTGTTGTACAGCTGACTCTACAGAAGCCTCCTTGTAGAAGACTCTGCCTATAGCATACCTGGGAGGCTTTTAAGATTGGATTTATGGCCTCTGCATCACTAATGAGCTTTAATGAAACGAAGAATCTGGCCCATTTTTCTTATCAAGTGTTTCCTTAAAAAACAAAAACAAGCCCTAAACTCTGAAATATTACTGCTTTAATGAGGCATGATATTGTTACCTTTATTTCAGTATTAAAGGGTTTTGTTAAATGTATTTGGCTTCAGATTTTCTGACTTAAACGTAACCAGACCAAAGACTAGTACTTATATTTGACAGAGGTAACTGCGTCTGAGCAAGCTATGGGATGAATTCAAATCCATGTAGTAGGAAGTCATTGAATTCATAAAAAGATAAATCTGGTATCTGACTTATGGGTCATCTAGCTATTGATTTATCTGTCTGGTTTGTCTAATCTATTTTATCTACCTAATCTTTTAAAATCTAATCTTATCTAACCTATCTCTGGTTTTACGAAGGGAACTGTCACTGTGCTCTCTTAGCAAAGAATCTGAAATCAATAAATAAAGTGGTAAAAAGGAGTAATTGATTTTTTTTTTTCTTATTTTACTTAATTTTAATTTAATGCGTTTTTCTCTCTTGGTTCTTATTTTGCTTGCTGCTTCTCTTCTGTTACAAATCTGAGTTGAATAAACAGCTCTATTTAACAATACATTTGTCAATGCATACTGATATGAGTTCTGCCCTCACTTTCTGGCTGCGTCTACATGAGATGCTGACTGCACAGTCATCACTGCACTGCAACTGGAGTTCCTGAACAGTTGCACTGGGAAATGGCTTTTTTGTGATGCTGACTGAGCAGTAGCTCGTGATTAATGCTCAGTAGGGCTGTGCGAAGCTTTGCCCACTGATTCGATTTGGCCCAATTTAGCGGCCAAATCTCCGAATCCGAATCGAATCAGGAGACCCTTTAATCTTTCTGAATTGAATCAGAACCTGCTAAATTGATTTAGCGAGTGTTGATGATTCAGACATAGACACAGATTTGAATGTTTTTTCTAAATACTATAAGGTACTAGGCAGCTCGTGAACGCTGAGATGGTGGGGTGGATGGAGCATCCCACAGGAGTGCGGGGGCATTCCCAGTGTGCTCAACGGCAGACCCGGAAGTGGACCAGAAGCACTTCCGGTACACTTCTGGGTCTGCTGCAAAGTGTGGGGGGGACCTCTCCCCCTGCATCCTGGCTTGGCGGCTGGTGTCTCCTGGGTTGGGGGGGGGGAGGGGGCACCTGGCATCCCCGTGTGGCTGATCACTGAGTCAAAAGGGCATGGTCAGGGCGGGGGGTCCCCTGCATGCTCAGCAGCAGATCTAGAAGTGGACCAGAAGTACTTCTGATCCACTTCCAGATCCACCACTCAGCATATGGGGGACCCCCCCATGCTCCTGTAGGATGCTCCTTCCGTCCCACCATCGCAGCATTCACAAGCTGCACCTGGTAGCTTGAAGCATCTAGAAAAAACATTTAGCTGTGTCTACGACTGAATCTCTGATTCTCTGAATCAGCATCGAATCTTCAGATTCGGATTCGGCCAAATCGAATTAGGACAGTGATCTGAATCAACAAATCAAATTGCTGTTCCCCAGTTCAGGCCGAAGCCATATCGAATACACCCCTACTGTGCAGTAGTGTTGCATCACACTTTCTGCCATGTGACGCTACTGTGCAGTCACTGTCTCTTGTAGAGACAGCCCCTGTTAGCTTAAACAAGATTGTGTGAGATGCAGGCAGGATTTATCTCAGTGTCTTGTGCTAATGATTTTGTGGAACGTACTTGTCGGTGAGGTACATAATGAAAATAAACTGTCTACCTTGAGCAACTATAAAAAAAATGTTCAGTTTGCCAGAGAAATGAGCATTGTTAGTGCTGTAATGGACTATAGTACGTGAAGGAAGAAGTTGTGGCAGAGGCCTCAGTCTTTGCATACAAGACTAGAACTTAGTTCAATGACATAACTATAGCAAAATTAAAAACAAGTGCCTCTTTAAGGACAATATTCTCTACTGCAGTCCAGCTAGCTAGATTATGACTAGTGTGACTATTCGTACATGTGCTGCAGTTGCCTCTCTGAATGCATTGGAGATGTACCTGTATGTTCCTTTTGAAAGTCTACCTGATAATTTATGCTACAGCAAAGGTCTTTTTAATTGAGCAGGCAAAGGCAAAATAGGACCTGATATCTGGAAATTGGTATAAGAAACATTCAAAACAATGGGACAATTTTTAGTTGTGACTAGAACTGATGATGGGAACTGCTTTGCCCAACTGGCCAATTCTGCATTCATTAAGGCAGGCAAATTCTTCCTGCAGTCATTAAATCAGGATCATACATATTCTGTATTTTAATGATAAACCAACAGATCCTTAGGTGAAAATTACTTCTGAAGTTAATAGAGTCATTCCAGTTTATACCAGCTAAGGATCTTGCTCATGTTCTAGTTCAATAACAAGTTGTTGGTCTCTGTGTCATGCAGGTCAGATTATGTGACATCAGTTGTCCTTTTGGATGAACGTGTATAATACGATACATTAACCACAGCATGGACCAGGAAATAGGTTTAAAAGAAGTTACTAAACCTTGACTTGCACATCACCTGTCAAACATCTCACCAGAACAATAATCAGAGGCATAACTCAGATGTATGTGCTGGCAAAAAATGCTACTTGAATCCAGAGAAGCTTTGGACGTTTTGGCATCTGAAGCAGCATGTCCAGATCGAAGAGCTGTCTCCGTTAGGCTTTCCAAAGCGGTTTGGAGCTCCTGAACCGCTTTGGAAAAGCTTTGGAGGTGCTTCAGAGATCCGGCCATAGGGTATAACAGGGAATCAGTGAAATATCTATAACTTTGTTGTTTTTTGTCTGTTTTGAATGAAACATGCAGGGAAGGTAGCCTCTGCTGAGAGCATGGAGCCAGCCAAGTTTCAAGATCGGTGCAGGGGTTTGGGGGGAACTGCACTCCAAATTCCTGAAAGCAAAACTCATGTCAAATGTATGTGTTACACCACAGTGAGGTGAAAACTGCAGGGGTGGTGGCCCCTGGTAAGGCCACAAAGCCTGCCAATTTTCAAGAATATCAGTGCAGGGGTTTGGGGGGAACTGCACCTCAAGCTGCGGACAAGCAAAACTTGTGACATGGATGACCCTGTGTGTGTTGAGGTGCAGCAGGCTGAAAGCTGCAGGGATGGTGGCCCCTGCTGCAGTCACAAAGCCTGCCAGTTGTCGAAGAGATCGGTGCAGGGAGGTTCTGGGGCCCTGCATCTCTGGCTGCTGATAGGCAAAACTTGTGACATAGGTGCTTGTGCAAATTTGTCTGTCTTGGGGCGGCTGATTGTCTGTATTGATTATTTCCTCTCCATAGTTTGTAGTTCTGTAAGTGTTAATCATTGCTCGTTAATTCGTTAACACCTGCAAAACCACATTTTAAGGACAGGAAATAATCAATGCAGAAATTCAACTGCCCCAAGACAGAGACCGTCATGGCCACAGCAGGGGCTACCATCCCTTCAGCTTTCATCCTGCTGTACCTTAACACACACGGAGTCATCTATGTGATGAGTTTTGCCTGTCAGAAGCTTGACATGCAGTTCCCCACAAACCCCTGCACCTATCACCTTGAAACTTGGCAGGCTTTGTGGCCTCACCAGGGGCAACTACCCCAGCAGGTTTGACCTCACTGTGGCTTAACACGTACACGTGACATGAGTTTTGCTTTCAGAAATATAGGGTGCAGTTTCCCAGAAACCCCTGCACTGATCTTCTTGAAACTTGGCAGGCTTTATGCTCTCAGCAGAGGCTACTATCCCTGCAGGTTTCATCCAAATCAGACAAACAACAACAAAGTTATAGATATTTCATTGATTCCCCATTATACCGTATGGCCGGAGCTCCGAGGTGGCTCCGAAGCTTCGAAGCTGCTTCGGCTGCTGTCACGGGGTAGGGCGCAGGAGCGGCTGTGATCTTGCTAGCGCCCCCCGCCATGTCAAGTAG
Organism: Gavialis gangeticus; assembly: GCF_001723915.1. Taxonomy (NCBI): domain Eukaryota; kingdom Metazoa; phylum Chordata; order Crocodylia; family Gavialidae; genus Gavialis; species Gavialis gangeticus. The sequence goes on along the minus strand of NW_017728991.1, from coordinate 10,836,154 downwards.
GCGATCCAGCACCCTCTATTCTCGCCCGCCACATCTTGTTGGTTTATAGTTTTATATAGGAGGCTGCCTTTAGTCCACCTGGACACGGTGCTATAACTATGTGGGTTCCTACTCTCTATGGCGTGACCTGGAGCCCCCCCCCAGCCTTATGGGCTATGCTCGCCTCCTACCTCCCCTTTAGCACGCCCCAAGCCTTGCAGATCTTCCGGACGTTATCAGGTCTTCTTCCTTACAGTGCCCTGCCTGGCGCCCCTGGGCTTGCCACGCTACCGGCGCCCCTTCTCCAGCACCCCTGGGCTAGTCACGCAACTGGCGCCCCTTCTCTAGCACCTCCTGGGCTTGCCACACACCCGGCGCCCCTTCTCTGGTGTTTGCCCCCTCAGGCTCACTAATAATACTTGTCCCCCATGGGCTCAGGCAGCCTACGCCTTACCTGGCCCCTTCGACCCTTCGGGGTTCCCACCACTGTGGAGCCCCTATGGGACTCCTTCTAATTGGGCTCAGGCAGCCTGAGCCTTACCTGGCCCCCGTGACCCTTCGAGGTCCCACCCCTGTAGATCCCTCTGGGACTCTGTCCAGTCCGCACCCCAACTGGGGGTTTCTATCAATCATATGTGCCCCCTCCTGGGGCTTCTTTCCAGTACGTGCCCCCGCCTGGGGCATCTCAATGGGGTTGACCCCCGTCGGGCTTCACCCTGCCAGGCAGCACCCCACTTGGCCTGCCTTTGTGCTTTCCACGGTCGGGGCTCAGGTGGCCATAGCCGTGCCTGGCCCCTTGACCCACTGTTAGGGTCTTCTGCCTTACTCGGGCTCCTCCAGTTTTCGCCCACACCGGGCGGGGTTGACACACCCCAAATACAGTGCCGCACCGGCGCCCACGAGCTGTGCCTCCCTGGCACCACTCACTGTGCCCCTAGAGGCACCAGGAACCCCCAAGTCACTGGGGAGCTCCCGTGAGGCCTCCTTGCACCCCTACAGCCTCATCTAGTCCTCCGGTCTAACAATCACAAACCAGAAATGTAAAGCCATGAGCCAACCGGCTATAACAGAAAATAAGCCTCCTGGCTATAACGTATGATCTAGGCCCACCTGGCTCTCTTGCCAGGCTTCCCGGTCAAGGTTCCCTTCGCCCCGTACCATGTTGCAACAGCTCGGGAGAACAGGCCGCTCTACTCTGCTAAGCTAGGCTTGGCTCAGCTCCAATCTGCTCTGCTCTGTTGCAGGGTCCCTGCTCCTCCAGCTGCCAGAAGGGAACTGCCCGCTAGGCTGCCGCCTGGCCTGCTTATAAAGGCCAGGCCCTGCCCTGCCCCCTTTTTGGTCACCTGACCCATGCGGTTGCCCCAGCAACCAGTACCTGAGCTCCCCTTATTCCTTCTCAAGGCACAGGGCACCTGGGTGATCCTGTGACAGCCGCATCTAAGTGGGAACCCAGTCCAGAGCTCCGGATTGGATTACTGGCATCTGAAGCAGCCAGATCCAAAGCCAGATCAAATAGCTTCCCACTCGCACAGGCCTAGCATTTACTACTTACCTCTCTTGCTTTTAGTGAAGCATGTTCATGTTGTTGAAAGATTCTGCACTGGAACTGAATGAAAGGTAAAATGGGGGGTGGGGAATTCCTATTCGTATTAAGTTTTCTCCCCGTCCCCAAACCATAAGTTGAGCTAATACGCTAATGTATTCGCTTAAGTTGCAAACCCTATTCATGTTATTTCTCACCTTTTGTTATTGAAACCTCTGCATATCCATTTATTATCTCTCCCTTTGAATACAATGCTGGCTGTTTTTCAGATACAAGGCTTTACTACTGAATTAATATTCTATTTATTATCAAAGGCCTGATAACAGACAAGAGGTCAGTCCTATATGAAAGTGGTTTTGGCCTTGAAGAGCTGTGATCTTCAGTAATGAATAATTTTTGTGAAGTTACGTAATATGACTTGACTGACTTGAAAGACATATAAAAACCCTGGATGCCAGAATATGCAGCATCTTAAAAACATGGTTCCCTGGAACTATGTTGACATCTGGAGGGTGAGATTTCAAAGCAAAATCTGCAGGCAGCATTCACTCTGAAAAACTCCAAGTTTAAACTCTTTGTCCACACTGCTTCTACTCACACTCCGCACCTTCTCTCTCTCCTTACCTTGTACCTGTGCCCTGGCCATGTTTCTGACTTTTTTGTCTTTTGTCTTTTCCTATTACAGTCATGCTTGTGTTTCTTTTGGTTTTCAGATGGATCTGCATTGCCTGGCCCTTCCTCTTATAGTCTACCCAACAAATATCACTTAATTAATAACTTATTTTTTTTCCATCTTGCTTCAACCGCAGATTTTTTGTACCATTTTACTTCTCTCCTCATGCTCTCAATATTGTAACTTATGACCATATTTAATGTACCATATGACTCTCAAGATTTCAATTTTGTTTTACTCTCGTCTCCCTTTCGCTTTGCCTCTAATCTTCCTGTACATATATCAACTATATGCTTTTTAGAACAGGGCCTATGGGATTTTTTTGTTTGTTATATTCCGTGCAAACTTATGACACTCAATGGGCACATCTACGTGAGATGTCTACTGTGAAGCTGACTAATTAGCTCCACAGTAAACATCTCAGCATCTACAAGTACACCCCTATAAGGGCTCAAGAAAATAATAAACTCTGCAGCAGGCTAGTACTTGTCAATAAAATTACTACCCTGCTGGGGAGTTTTTTCATGCGCAGCAGCACACATGTAGATGCTGATGCAACTGGCTGGGGTGCAAGGGTATTTCAGTGCGGGAGCTGCCTGCTGGCTAGCCCCATGCTGAAGCCCCTCCATGCCCCAGCCAGCCCCTCTGCAGAACACTGAGCCCAGTTGGAGCAGCCCTGGGCTGGCAGACTGAGCCCCTCAGCAGCTGAATCTCCGAATCAGATTTGGCCAAATCGATTGGGGACAGTGATTTGAATCACCAAATCAAATCACTGTCCTCTGAATCGGCCAAATCCAAAGTAAATACTAGCCGCTTCACAAGGGCCTACTCAAGAGCAATAAATTCCGGAGTTTATTGCTGCTCATTAGTGGCCCATGTAGATGCTCTCACTGAAAGTCAGCTAATGATTTTTAATACCTGCACTTTTTGCACATGCCTCTTTGCTGTGAGTGAAAATCTCCCTGGTACATTAAACCTATGGACTGAAGTTCTGACTCCTTGGAAGCCCAAAAATTGCTAATTTCAATAAAGCCAGAATTAAGATCCTTAGGATTTAGATGGTATGTAGATGTAGTGTCTGCACTTTGTATGGGGATGGATTCCATCTCATCAGCTGTCTTTATTTTCTCTCACGTGACAATTATAATTTTGAACAAATGTAACATTTAACAATACTAAGTCCAGTACATTGGAGAAAGAGCTTTTCATTTGGAGGTAGATCTGGGTAATGAGAGTACTGCAAGAGTAATGAGATCAATTTGTTCTGGTCTTTAACTGACTTTCTGATTACTTTTAGCCCTGGCTAAATTCCAACTTGGATAATTACTTTCTTCCTACCTAATTCCCCCATAGTTTCAGTTGCATATGGTACTCTTTGGTTCTAGTTCTGCAGCATCACTGGGAGCTATTTAAGAATTGCCACATTTCACCCCAGAGTTGGCTAAATTTCAATAGCAAGTGAAGTGTTTCATGTTAGTGTTTGTTAAGCACCCTGGAATTAATTGGGATTAAGCGTTCTCTATACATGTAAGAATATTTCGTTCCCATCCCTCCACTAAATTGATATTCCTTACCTTAAACATTTTAGGAAAACCTTTACAAATATTAGATTATGTTCAAAAGTCCCCCTCATCATCTGCCCCCAGCCTTCCCTCCTCTCCTTCCCCCACCTTACCCCGTCTAGTTAGTGTACACGCCATAGTTTTCCCTTTGTGCTTTGTCTTCTGAACTATTTAGCAAGCCTTATGCTGGACCCTCTGTGCCCCTGTTTCTTTCTTTCTCTCTAACCACCATGCTAAAGCAACATATTTAATGGTTGGTGTTGTAAAGCTGTGAGAACTAGGAGTGCTCGTTCTCTCTCTCTCTCTCTCTCTCTCTCTCTCTCTCTCTCCGTTGATACTTTATAATAGGAGTAGGAAGAATGATTTAGAGAGCAGAACACTGGAGTATGATACAGAAAACTTAGCTTCTCGTTCCATCTCAGCCACAAATTTCCTATGCAACTTTGGGCAAGCCACTGGTTTTCCTGGACCCTAGTTTTTTATCTGTAAAATGGATGCGGGGTGGTGCCATTCTTCCCTATTTCAGCTGACTGCTTAGAGAGTAAAACAACATTAGTTATGTGATCCTAAGATAGTGCACTGATGTAAGCCAGATAAGCACATAGACAGAACAAAATATTTGCACAAAGTAGGAAGGAGAATAGCTGCTTTTTTAATTAAGCCACAATTATTCTTCATTTGAAATAGTTCACAGCTTGCTGGTCTCATCATAATATCTATACAAAATGGGAATTTTATTTGCAGTTCCAAATCCAGCAATAATTGAGGAATTATATTGAATCTAACATAATAAAAATAAAAACCTTTTCTCCACTATAAGAATTTTTGTCCATCCCATTAAATGGCAATTTAAATGAGGAAAAGATGAAATAAGTAGGATTATTTTGTCTAGAGAAGAGAAGACTAAGTGGGGATTTGATAGCAATCTTCAAACACCTGAAGATTAGTTATGTGGAGGATGGAGACAAACTGTTATCTGGCCACAGGGGACAGGACAAGGAGCAATGGTCTTAAATTACTGAAAGGAAAATTTAGGTTGGATTTTAGGAAGAGCTTTCTCATTTTAAGTTCGGTTAGCTATTGGATCAGACTACTCAGAAAGGTGGTGGAATCTCAGTTCCCAGGGTTTTCATGATCAGATTTAGACAGACACTTGATGAGGATGGTTTAGCTGGGGAGGATCCTGCCTTGAGTGGAGGATTGGATTACATGACCTACTGAGATTCCTTCCCACTCTAGTGTTATTCCAACTGGGAAAGAAAACATACAGTATTGGAAAAGTGACACATTTCCCATGCATGTGCACGATGACTTTTGCTGCTATGCAATAGTTGCAAGTTTACATATTTTTTTATGACCTATTGGACCCCTTATGGATATCTGTGCCTGCTTTTTGAAAAGCAAACATAATATTTCACTCTTGCACAACTATTTTTTGTCAGTAGCACTCAAAGTACTTTACAAAAATGGGCAGCATTATCATCCCCATTTTATACATGGGAAAACCAAAGCTTGGAGCTTACACTTAGTTCATGTACATATGAACCTATCCATAAAGCTTTCCAGAGTTTACCTAAACACTGCTATGGGAACCTAAGTGGATCCATTGGCTTGCACCAGCCTAAGAACAGTCAGAGGTCATTTGTTTCTATTAAGTTCAGGGAAAACAGATATGAAACATATGGAACCAAATTCTGTAGCAAAACTCCATCTGTGGATTTTGTTTTGCTTAGATTTATTATTCCCGAATTTAGTCCACAGTATGTAAACACTATGCTAATAGGATCACTGCTTTATAATTGTACAGTATTAACATCCCACCTGTCCTTCTAATGTGTGCATGGGGGGAAAGGGGGAGGATTTAGTTTAATTTAATGGAATTCACTCTGCAAACCTGGAATCCCAGATAGACGTTGAAGGTTCCAAAGCAGTAGATATGGGCTTACCTTAGAGAACTAGATTTGAACCCCATTAAACACTGAGATCTAGATGTAAATGCAACCAGAGACCCCTTTCTTTTAAAGGAACATCCAAGGAGAAAGACATTAACTTGTCTTGATCAGTGATATAACTTCTTGCCATGTTTTCAGCATTCGTTGCACAGGTTTGTCTTTGTTTTTTGGTTTGTTTTTTTTAAATACCAGCAACTCTGAAGGTCCCACCCCTCTCCCCCCAAAAACAACAAATAAAAAAACCAACCAAAAACAATCCAAATGTGATTGTTTGTTCTACCAAATCACATTGGGTAGAAAGTTGATCGTTTTGACAGTTAATTTAAAATGACAACGGGAAACAAACCCAATCCACACCAAGATATTCTAATCTGTTATTACATGTTTT
>NW_017728991.1:10822765-10825057 GCF_001723915.1 Gavialis gangeticus | reverse complement strand
ACAACGGGAAACAAACCCAATCCACACCAAGATATTCTAATCTGTTATTACATGTTGTCTCCCTGTTTGCACTGCTGGTTTGTATTGCATCCATGTCATCCCACGAAGATGGGTGTGTTACCATCTTTAAAGCTGATGTTCCAAAAATATCTCATTTTAGTAATAGCTTCTGTCACAGCTGGTGACAAGAATGGCATTATGTTTCTGGCAGTACTGGAAGAATTTAGTACACAGAATGTTAACATTGTGACTTCTATGTGCAATGCTCTTTTTTTCTTTTAGTTTTACAGTATTCATTATTGGAACCCGGGCGAATTATATTGCCATTTGCAACATGGTGTTGTGATGTTTGTGGCACTCTATATTCTGCAGGTATAAAATGCTGCCGTGGATCTTTTTATGTCTCAGTAGTGACTGTGCAATACAGTGGCGACCCTTGCACCTCGATAATCCTTAAGTTAACACTTTTTAAATTTAGCTTAATTAGCTAAGGCACTGATCCTAAAAAGAGCATGCTGCAGTTTGGGTCCCAAAGGGAAAATATTGCAATCTGCTATAATTTCTCCTTAAGAATAGACGGTCCAAAAGGCAATGGAACTAGCAGGACCTAGAAAATGTTACTGGATTTCATTATGTAATTATTATTTATTGTGATTAGTACAGTAGTGTCTATGGACTGACCAAGCATGGGGTCTTATTGTGCAAAACACTAGGCAAACAAAGAGCAAGCAAACAATCTAAAATATGGAACAACAAGCTCTGCTCTCTCATGATTAACCATCTGAAGGCTTTTTAGGAGTACCTCAGATTTTTCATCGTGAGCAGAAGCAGCGGTGAGATCACTCCAGATAAATAATCATCAGGGCCAGCCACAAAAACTGGGCAGATAGTCACCAGATAAACTGATAAGGACATTTTTGGTAATCTATTTGGCAAAATTCACTGCTTCGCATAGTGTCTGTCTACTCATGGCCTATATATTACTGAAGACGTATTTTAAGCCACACTATGAAGGCAAGCAGTCGACTTTTAAGAAGGGATTTTTAAAGTTTTTACTCAGGAACAAGGAATCATGGAGGGAACTTTTGGGCAAAATTGTTGGGGTTTTATGCAAGTCTCAACACTGCTATACAGTTGGGATAATATTAAAAAAATTTTTAGGAAATCCTGTGAAAATCTACATAGTAAGTTACAATAGGAGTTTTATTTTTCTACTGAAACAGTGGCTCTCAGTCCTTCTGCTATTCTGGAAAATTGAGAAGCTGATTGTGACCCACTGAAGAAACACCTCCCGCTGCAACAAAATAAAGTATCTCACCTTAGATGGGACTTGGGGAAAAGCCATGTTTCAGCCTTAAATAGTTGAATAGGCCCTAGCATATTTAATACACTAGGTAAAAGTCTGAAGTTGGTTGGAATTTTGTCATTGATTTCATCACTGGATTTAAGCTGGTGTGATCAAAATTGGAAAATACCTTTTACTAATTTTATATCAATAGTTAAAAACTACCACTGTATGAATGCAGTGACAACATCTTTTTTATTCATTGTGTGATTATGAGAGTAATTTTGCTTATTATTCGGGTCACAGAACTGCCTCATCTACACAGGATGATAAAACAGACGTAAGTCTTCAAATCAAAACCCTTATTTGAAGTGGATGGAAGAAATTATTATATTTGCTCTGAGTGCCAATATGGACCTATTTTATTTCTTGCCCATTCTGGGTAGTTTAAAAACAAAGTTTTTGATGTGTTTTGGAGAAAAATGTTACCGCCTTCTGATTTACATTTGGGAAAAAAGAGTAAGTACTGCTGTAGTTCAGCAAGATATTGCTACCTTGTGTACAGAGCTTAGCTTTTTAAGTAGAACATAGAAGCCTGTTGCTCACAACTAGGACATCATTCCTCACAGGTACATGGGATGTTTTCCAAGGAAATCAATAGTCTGTCAAAGTCCAGAGCAGATCTACCATGTTTTGCTTTGAAATCTGAGTAAGAGTAAAAACTGAAATGAAAGGTTGTGAGCGCATCCCTATGGAAAGCTTCAGTTGACAAGTCCAATTTTTTTTTTCCAGTTCAGGAATATTTTAAAGGTCTTTTATTTTGTTGCAATTAAGGATGGGAAGTTTTTTCAAAATCTCAAATTCTTACAGAAGCCAAAAAACCATTGTCAGAATATAATACCAGTTTGTATTCTAGATTGTATTGCAGTTTGTATTCGCACAAGGGTTTTGTTGTTGTTGTTTCTGGGGGGTTTTTGTAAAATAGGTTCTGAATGAAAAGGAAATGT
>NW_017728991.1:10805095-10817765 GCF_001723915.1 Gavialis gangeticus | reverse complement strand
TTTACAAAATAAACGTTTTGGGATGATGTAGTTAGAGCTGGTTCTGTTCTCAGCAGGGGGTTGGACTAAATAACCTCTTGAGGTCCCTTCCAACCTTAATGCCCTACGATTCTGTGCTTCTGAAATCATGAGTGTGTTTTCAATCTTAAAATGTATTGTTTTAATTGCTGTCTGAGATCAGTTTAATTAACTATTTGGGTTAGGATGTTTCTATGGTGGCCCAAATACTTCACTGCCTCTGCCAATAATATCTTTCCAAGGGACATTGTGACCTATTCCAGCAACAGATGAGTCATTAGCCATAATGACTGGAGACACTGGATACTGTTCCTCTGACATACTATGCAATTGCCATAAGCTAGGGAGTATCACCCATCTGAACCCTATTCCATATCTTTTACAGAGTCCAGAAGTGACTAATTTCTTAGCAGAATTGCAGTAATTAACATTTTTCACGCCTGTGGGTATCTATGGGTAGATATTAATAAACATGTTGTTCCCAGATGCTAGGCATTCTGGTCCTAATCTTCGCAGTGTTTAAACACACAGATAATCCCATCAAAGTAAACTACTCACATGCTTGATATTAAGCACATGTTTAAAATCCTTTGGAGCGTTGGACAGCACTGTGATGTCTGTAGGTATTATAGGGCTTGCTAGTACTGCCCTGTGCTCGTCGGCCTACAGGTGGTGACAGGGTAGACCTTGGCTCTGGATCACCAGGTCTGCCAGGAAGTGGATCTTACTTTTTTCTCTCCTGCCACGACTTTGACCTTTATATTCCTGGGAGGCAATGCTCACAGTGATCCTGCCTGGTGTTGATCCCTGTGTCTTCGGTGGGTATTTTCCTTTCTGGGCTGCAGCTGCAGCCCTGCTGGCCCTCCATGCTATATGTTCAGTCTCACTCCGTCACAGGCACCTTGCAGATCCAGCCCTGAAAGTATAATTTTATATTTTCATCCACTCTAGATCTGCACATTAAATAAATCATTCCACTTACGAGATTACAGATTGTAATAAAGCATTTAGTATCTAAAAGTCTTCCGTTTTTCATCTTATACAAGCATCATGAAATCTTAATGTTATTAGGGATTTAATAATTTATATTGCTTGCATAAGAGAAAATAGTGTCGAGTATCTATGGTCTATGGGCTTGATTTGCTAGTTGTCTCTTAGTAGAAACAAAAAATATTCGGATTGAGAAAATGTGTTTTCATCTAACAAAACCAAACTGGAGGAAAATAACCATATAAATCAAGAAGACAATTCAAAGAACAAAATAGATATTGTTGCAGAAGTGCTTGGTTATTTTCTCAAGTGACTTTGTTTTTTCCATGCAATAGAAGATGCATCAGTCATTAAGAATTACACAAGTCCTGTTCTTCCTTTCTTCAAAAAAAATGCATTGCATGCCAACTAAAATGTATGTGAACCAAGACTTTATGGCACCCTCTACCATCAGCTTGTTTGAAAGATTTACAAGGGAAGTTATTCAGGTAGAGATCTTAGTGATTTTGTATCAAGGTTGCAGTCATCAACAAGGAAGGCATTTAGACACAAGGCAAATGTAGTTTATAGATCTGCAGTTGGGCTGAGGAATTTAGAAAGTCATATGAAATATCTGAGAATAGCTATCTAAGCAGATAGTTTAAATCCCATAAATTGTGCCATAGGGAAACAAATGGAGAAAGGAGATAAACTATTTTGATGGATTCTTGACTTGCTGATTCATCTCTTTCTTGTAGTCATGGTTTTGGGTGGGTTTTTTTAAATGAGTTCATCCAGAAAATGACATCATGAAACAATAACTTAGTGACTCCCATTCACATTAGGAAAGCTTTGGATGAAGGTCCAGATTTTTCCAAATTTAGGAATCACTTGGAATGGGTTCCAATTCAAGCTCATCAATAACTTGAAGATGGTTTCTCCCTGTGAATTAAAGGTGATATTCATCACTGCAAGGAGCCAAAACAAAGCCTAAAATCCCATTAAATCCTCAAAATAGAGTTTCAGTGCATCATAAGAGGTGCTGTTAGTACCTAAGAGTGAGTTTCCCTCTGGAATTGCATTAGAGAGTGTGCAGAAGGGTCCCCCGTGGCTGAAAGAGTTTTCATAGTTTCATAGTTTCTAGGGTTGGAAGGGACCTGAGTCCAACCCCCTGCCATGGCAGGAAAGAGTACTGGGGTCAAACGACCCCAGTAAGGTGGTCATCCAACCTCCTCTTAAAAACCCCCAGGGTGGGAGCCTGCACCACCTCACTTGGAAGCTGGTTCCAGACCCTAGCTGCCCTGACCGTGAAGTAGCGCCTCCTGATGTCCAACTTAAACCTTCCCTCCACCAGCTTGTGACCATTGTTCCTGGTCACTCCTTGCGGCGCTCGGGGGAACAGGGACTCCCCCAGCGCCTGCTGATCCCCCCTAACCAGTTTATAACAGGCCACAAGATCCCCCCTCAGCCTTCTCTTTTGAAGGCTGAACAGGTTCAGGTCCCGCAACCTTTCCTCATAGGACCTACCCTGCTGTCCCTTGATCATACGAGTGGCCCTCCTCTGGACCCTCTCCATGCTGTCCACATCCCTCTTAAAGTGCGGCGCCCAGAACTGGACGCAGTACTCCAGCTGCGGCCTGACCAGTGCCGCATAGAGGGGGAGGATCACCTCCTTGGACCTGCTCGAGATGCATCTGTGGATGCACGACAAGGTGCAGTTGGCCTTCCTAGCCGCCTCCCCACATTGCCGACTCATGTTCATCTTGGAGTCAATAATGACTCCCAGATCCTTTTCCACCTCCGTGCTGACAAGAGGGGAGTTCCCCAGCCTGTATGTATGGTGCCGATTGTTCCTCCCCAGGTGCATCACCTTACACTTGTCTGTGTTAAACCCCATCCTATTCTCCTCTGCCCATCCTTGTAACCTATCTAGGTCCAACTGTAGCCTGTTGCTCCCCTCTATTGTGCCCATATCCTCCCACTGCCCACATCCTCTCCACCATGTGCAGAGTTTTGTTTGGCTCTGCACATGGTGGTTATGCTGAGATAATACTTCCCCATCCATTGGCAAAGCATTCTTTCTTCCTGCCAGTGGTCAGCCTCACTGGCTAATGATTATCCAAATGTAGGCAGGAGGCAAATAGAGGTGGGGGAGATGAGAAACTGGAGAAGGTGATGCCTGTCACCTGTCATCAATCATCTCTTTATTCCCCATCAAGGCTGAATTTGGAATCTAATCTGTGCCTATTTGTGGTAAAAATTTTACTTCTTCATAATATATATGTTTTCTGCAAAGTAACCTTAAGTTAATATATTTGAATAATGAGATAATTAATAGCGTTAATTGCACCCTCTCATTAAAGGGATTAAAACTGACCTGTGCTTTGAGAAAAAGGAGTAATTAATACAGACCAGCAATTACACACTTTAGGGAGGAGATACATTCAATAACCACAGCACATAAGGCGATATAATTAGCCTTAAAAATTAAAGACAAATTTTAAATATTGAACTCTGACTAACTTGTAATTGAATGCTTAATAAAGAAAAGAGCCACTTAAAAATAATGCCAAAAATAAAATGCATATAAAGTAAACCCCATGACATCCAGTATTTGATGCTGCAGACCATAGGAACTATTTTATAAATAGCAGGAAAAAAAATGAATTTTGTGGTTTTTGTGTGTCAATCCCCTTCGCTTTAATTGACCCTGTACAAATAGGCAAGAGTCCATGAGAGGGAAAAAATACAGGATTTTCAGAGAGAACTCCATGTTGTATCTTTGGGTGAGATTCTTAAAGGGTGCAAAAGTGCAGAGAAACAAAGAATTGTAGCTCCATTGAATTGCAAACTATTTGTGCCCGTATACTTGTGTCCATCTAGCTCCAACTAATTGCAAGCTGTTTGTGCCCACATACGTATAAGAAAAACCGTCCCCTGTGAACAAATTCACCGAGCTAGGAAAAAGAAATGGTAAGGTATAGACAACGGACCAAGAGTCCTTTCTTGACATTGTACCTATATCTGTATTGGTTTGTCTTTCAATGTTTATGCATGTCTTAAGAGAGAACTGGTACTCGCAGTTCACAGATGCAAAGGAAACTGAAGCTCAGAGAAGGGAACACAACTAAGCCACACAACCAGTTCATGGCAGAACTGAGTCCACAAACTTCCTCTTCCTTTCCACATCTTCCACTTGCATATGGCTAAATATTGATGTATGTCTGGAATTGGATAGATTTATATTGAGACAGGAAGGTCTCTGTTTAGGAAGGGAGCCGTCCAAAATATTTGCAGTGAGGTACTGAGCCCCACAGTTATGGAGGCAATTAGTCACTTAGCGTGGCCAAGAAGCAGGGAGCCAAGGCTTGTGTGGGAAACTAAGCGAGTCAGATACCTGCCTAAGCAGAACCCTCACTGTTATCCTTTGTCAAATTGTCATTAGATAGGGAACATGACTGCTCTTCTCTGTGTACTAGGAAGTGGAGAATACCGCATGTACTTGTGTGCGTGTGAAAAGTAGCAGATCCTCTTCACGAGGTCTGCGTTGTCGGTAGAAATCAGGCGTAGCCTGAGGTGCAGAGGAAAGGTTCCAAGCTAGTTGATAAAGTCAAATGAAAGCCCTTCATGTGAGAGGAAGGAGAGTCTTGTGGTTATGGCACTAGTCAAAGATTTGGAAGAAACAGTTTCAAGTCAGTACTGTGCCACAGACTTCCAACATGACCTTAGCACATCCGTTAATCTCTGTGCACCCTTTTTCCATAGCTGTCAAAGGGGACAGTAGTATTTCCCTAGTACTAGCGTTGTGAGGATAAACTGATTTGGGCCTTCCGATACAAGAGTAATGGGAGTCACAGAAGCACCTGCCATCTTTGCTTATACAGTTTTTCCGCGAAAATCAAAAGCAGCCAGCTTCTACTATTAGAGTCAGGGGAGTTACACCAGAAATGGTTTGGGCTGTTTTGAACTTTGGGTGCTTTAATATCATCCATCTTCTCAAGAGGATGATGCTAGGTTCACTGAAAAAACAGTATCAACTGGTAGGAGAATTAATTGGTGGTAAAAGGTACTTGTTTTTTACCCCACTCCCCTTCCCCCTGGATGTCTTCGAGTAGGAGGCTGGGGAGGCAATGAGCTTTTAAAATGTCATCTGAGATGTGACGAAATCTGTAGAATCAAATTATTAAACTATTCAAAAGTAAATAGAAACAGCATGATTCCTACTGTTCAATAAACTGTAGTGCAAGGTCAGTTGATCTTAGTGATATGATTAAGCCTGAAAAATTAAAGGGAAAAAATTAAAAATCATGACAAACAAGCCAGTTCAAGAAAAGCTATCTTATAAAATAAATATATATGTATACATACATATATGTGTATGTATGTGTGTATGTGTATATATATGTGTGTATGTATGTTTGTATATATATGTATATCTATTGATAGATTGATATCTATATCTGTATCTATATCTATATATAGTTTTACCAATATACCATAGCCAGTTCAGAGGCCACTCTTGAATATTTTTAGCCCTCAACAAGGCAATGTCAGAAAAACAAGTCAATACTTTTCACTGCACTTATCCTTCAACGCCTGGTTAGTTTTTAAACTATTGCAACTGACCCATTTTAGTATCGTCTTCCTTCAAAACAGTTGGAGTGAGCTAAAAGTCACTGTTTTAACCCAATCTTTACTTGTTCCTTTAACTAACATTCAGATTTCTGAAGAGATTTGACTAGAATGGAGCAGGTAAAAGCAAGAGGCATTGCTCATCACATGAAACATATTGTCAACCAGCATACTAATTATTGAAACTCAGTTTTTGTGCTGAAATCTCATTTTAGATTGGCATCTGGGAGCAAGAGCAGAAAATTATGTCTTTACATCTTTTTTGTTTTTTTTTCTGTGGTCTACTATTAGCCAACACAATGCTTGAAAGAATGGGAGATTGTTCCGTACACTCTTACTGTTTTTTTAAGGCAATCATAGTAGTTAAGCCTGTTTGAATGGATATTGGGCATCAATCATTGTTAAGTTTATCAGTGGAAAAACAAATTCCCCATTTATATATTGTAGTTGAAATACTATTGAGGTTGAAGCCTGCCACCATGTAGGAGGGTGAAAATAAAAGACGGCAACTGCGCACATTTAGAGAGAATGGCGTATACACAGACATGAGACAGATTCATCAACCATTGCAATAGGCATTAATTTAGCTTCCTGGACGCACCACTTGGATAATTCAGAAATAAGCCTGGTGTGGAAAATAACATGTACATTGCTGTTGGCTCTGCCTACTAAAATGTAAAAGCAGTTCTTTCCACTAACTCAATCAAGTGGTCTCAAGTTATTAGAGGCAGGCTGTCAGCGTTGTGCAAAAGATAGTGTTTACTGATGCAGAAACACCATGTAGTTTTTTTAAACTATAAAACCCTGACAGTTTCAGCATCTTCTAGAATTATCAAAAGCATATTTGAGCACTTGTTCAAATAGCCCTTTTACTGAGGATGACATAGCTTTCATCCATTGTAGGGTAAGAGCACGCACACAGGCAGTTACTGTGGGAAGCCCCTTGTACCTTGAGGCAACCCGTTCATCTGCCTCTTTCTTCAGAGTAGCAGACCTAGAAGAAAAGGCTAAGTTGCTATGAGGAGCAAGTGCAGTTTAGAAGAGCAGGTGAAGGACTAGGTGGGTGCAACAGTGAAAAAAATTAAAGTGAGGGGGGGACAGAAGCTTGATCTTGCAGTGGTAAAGGAAAACAGAAATCAATACAGAGATTTTAGGATCATATCGTGCTTTTTATCTTCAAAGTGTTTTATAAATATTAAGGCTTCTATCATTTATAGCTTGCATAGAGGCCTGAACAGATATGAAAAGCTTCTGTGTGCGTATAAAACTGAAAAACATTTAAAAAGGAAAAAAAAAACAACAAAAACATGATTCTCTTGTACAACAGCCTCTCTCCTCCAGCTTGAGTAAAGGAGGCCTTTTATATCTGAGATGAAAGTTGCAAACCACACATCATGATTCAGTAACAGTTTAGGACAAGAGGACACTTGATTCCAGCGTAAACTGCACAGCTGAGAACTATAATGCAAGATGAACAAACATAGCCCCATTGAGATAAATTAAATGCATAGTCAAAATGCTACAGCACAGATCATCCCCTTGGCATAATAAACAGAGACGGGAATCTCCTAAGATTCCTGAACCCTCCTTTCAGCCCTGACATTTCTTATCCCAAAGGAGTGGTAATGAAACAATATACTGTAAACTGTTCTAATTATTTCATTCATTATTGCTAATGCCAGTAGAAAAGAAAATCTGCTTGACCTTTAACTAGCTAGTTTACAACCGAGCCTAAAGCAGCTGACAATTAACTACCAATCAATAGGGGATTATCTTAGTTTGATAGTATTTTTCCCATTAGGTCTTCTGTGTCTTATTTTTAACACACAAAGGTCTGCAGTACAAGTTCCATGGACGCTTTGAGTATTTAACTCAACAGAAGCCATAAGCAATGTTGGTGGAGGCAAAGCCTCAAACCAGTGTGTACAGAAGTTGCTTCTTTTTTTTTGTTGCCATTTATAGCTTTTTATTTCCATGACTTAACAGAAGTGCACAGCTTTGCAACACATTAAAAATGGGTACAGCACTTTAATCCTTGTTAAATGAGGTATTAAATTTGAAGCGCTGTTTTTTACAGCACTTTGGCGACCAACAACGCTTTAAATAACTTCTATATGCTGGTCACACTTCTGACCAGTGGAAAAGCCTTAGGAGGCTACAGAGCACCCCCAGCCTGCAAGCCTGGAAAGTGCAGGGAGGCTCCGAGGCCCTCCTTACAAACACTGCACTCCCGGCATGTTTTAAGAGTACTGTAACTTTATAGTGCTATAAAATGTGTGCTAAATTACAACACTGTAAAACGTGCATGGAGCACTTCTGTACACACCTTCAGTATTCACAAGTGTGTCTCATGTCTCCACTTTTGGGTGGTGAGCCTGAAGTTGCTTTAACGGAATCTAATATTCAGAACGCTGATCTACAGAAAGTTCTGTCCCCTGAATTCCCATTAAGAAGCATCCAAAAACAGACGTGCAATCTCATATGTTAAATTTTGGATCTTAATGCTGTTTATGAAGACTGTAGATCCTATTCTATCCTGCCTGACTAGACAGGGGACAATAAAGTAGAGGAAGAGGGCCACCCACATTTTAGACAAATAGACTAGTGTATAGGGTACTTGCCCAGAAGGTAGGAAACCCAAAGGTAGTCGGAATCCACATCTCCAACTTCCTAGCAAAGTCCCATAACCAGCACCTAGAGTAAGCACCATTCTCTGACTTTCCTCTGGAAGTGGGCCCACTGGGCAATTAAGAAGGATAAACATGTCAGGTCAGAAGAGCTAGTGAGAGAACACCTGACACTCCGTAGACCAATGAGAGATGGGCAGTTCGATGATAAGGAGAGTGCCCTGAGTTCTGGCCCCCAATCTTTGCTCTCGGCTCCCAATGTTTTTTATCAGTTTTATAATTATCGGTTTCCTCCTTGATTTTTTTTTTTTAAATGAAAGTTTCAGAGATTTACGTAAGACTTGCATCAAATCTATGTACTTTCCCAGGCAGCAAAGGATAAGAGTGCAAGTAGAGTTAGATGCATTGGTAGCCACAATGGATAACTTCTCAGCATGTGCAATAGGATAAGTCTAGTCCTACAGCGGGAAATACTATCTAAAAAATCACGAGTGGCACTAAACATTGCTTGCACATTTGGAAGGTAGACTAGGACTTGTCTTTAGCATCTAGGTAGCACTTAAACACCTAATATAGGTGAAATCTGCCTTGTGCTGTTACATTTGAAAACAATATCAGATGCAATTAAATGATCCTATACCTTCAGTTCACATGGGCTTCAGTTAAACCCCAAGGTAGTCAGTACTTTTCAGTCCCAGGTACTGTGCGTATCTTGCTTTGTTTCAGAATTGTCCATGCCGGTTCACTGCAGTGGTTCTACTGGCAACCATCCCTGGGAAACACCCCCTCAGGACACAGAAAATATGAAGGGTATATGCTGCTCTTGCTAGCAT
This sequence comes from Gavialis gangeticus, assembly GCF_001723915.1. Taxonomy (NCBI): domain Eukaryota; kingdom Metazoa; phylum Chordata; order Crocodylia; family Gavialidae; genus Gavialis; species Gavialis gangeticus. Next base: position 10,808,686 of record NW_017728991.1, on the reverse strand, counting down.
TTTTTCTGCCCCAGAGCAGCTGAGAATCAGAGCCCCAACCATCTGAAATGGGGTTGTTCAGTGGAATAATTTACCCAGGTTTGTCAAATTGGCATGTACAGGAGTGCTCTGTAGAAGGAACATGCTTGCATATATGTAGGCTATTATCCACTGGCACAAGAGAATATCTCACATTGTTTGTTAATTAGTAGGTTCAAGGGAGTTGTCATCTGCTGCAAATGCTCCTTATATTTACCCAACTGAATTGTCCTTTATCTGTTTAGGGTCCACATGCAAAGTACAGCTTAGAGAGTCTTTGTTTGGTTTTAAATCAGGTTCTTCACACTAATTGAAAGTGATATGTTATAGTTTTAGATGAGAGGTCAATCTAATTGCCAAGTAATTGTCTGAAAATTACATGAACACTAAAACATAAAGTTGCACTCTTTGTAACTTACGATGTCAGGTTGGCAAGGAATGCTTTTGCATTTAATTGACATTTAACAAAATAATTACAAGTGCTTCAGAATAATTACAGTACATACTGTATTTGTAAAGTGCTTAAAATACTAGTTGACCTTTAGTAAGTGTGTTAATCAATAGCAAAATATAACTTGCTATTATGCCAATTAAATGCGTGTTCATTGCTTTCAGATATTTAAAGGCGAAGGTTAAATCATGTTTAATCATTTAACTATCGGGATCGGTATTTTGCAGTGATGCAAATCCAGAGAAGCCCTGCAAAGAATCCTGCAAAATGGCCCCAGGGATGCATGATCACTTGTGATGTTTACAGCAGGGATGTTTAAAGGATATTGCCATATGTGATAGCACTCTTGGGACATGTGTCAAGATAAAGTAGGATGACTGGAAAGATCACCTCTCCAGCCCTGCTCAAACTTATTTCTTTAAAAGTGTGTCTTTGAACACCCATGAATACATGCACTGTTTCTCCCACAGCCCTCATGAAAGAGGCTTTCTGTGCATTCGCATTGAAATCTGTTTTGTATGTGAGCCCATGACCCACCAGTCAAGAGACCTCAACTCTCTTTAAATAACATTTTCAATACTACACTCCTAAAGCGTTTATGGAAATTGCACACTAGCTGAGATATCAATAAAGTGACATCAGGCAGGGGGGAATGTGCTGCACCATTGTTCAAGTCCCTGTAATGCATAGAAAAACTGTTGGCAGAATACATCAAGTTTAAGAAATGCTGGGTTGGGCGGGGGTGGGGGGGAGGTAGGGGAAGAGGGGCTATATCTCAGGAGCCGTAGCTCCAGTGATCAAAAATTTGCATCACTTAACTCCAACCCAGATGCATACAAATCACACCCAATTGCAAGGTCATCTGAGAAAGTAAGCATGCAGATTTTAGACTACTTAAAAAGAGGGGTTCTCCACCTTAAGTTTAACAGATCTGATGTTTTGCTATAATCGTAACCATGTTTTGGGGTGTTGGTTGTAGCTGTGTTGGTCTAAAGACATAGGCAGACAAGGTTCTTTGGGTAAATGTGGTATCTTTTATAAAACCAACTAAATAGTTGGAAAAATTGTTCTCTGCAAGCTTTCAGCCACAAACTCCCTTCTTCAGGCATAGGGAGAGAATCTGCTGTTGTTTTGTTGGATGGAATAGAAGCCAATATGCAAAATGCAGGTTTGTGAAAATGCAAATGCATGGCAGTGAGGATCAGAGACCATGGGAGACGATAGGTGTGAGACAGATAAGTGGGCGGGGAACAGGGGAATGTTGACCAGCTGATAGACTGTAGCTGGTAAAACGCAGACAGGTTACCTGGGGTTATCGGATGGCAGGCAGGTCATAATGTGCCATAAATCCAATGTCTATATTTACTCCATTATTTTTTGTACCCAGTAGATTTATGAAGGCAAGTTCATAGGCTCGTCTATGAAGGTGTTTTGTAAATTGCCTTTGAGGATTAAAACTGAGAGATTGGAGAGAGTGGCTGTCTTTTAAGAAGTGGGCACCCACAGGTAATTGGGTATTTTTGTCCTGGATAGATTTTCAGTGTGCATTCATTCTGGTACTCAGTTGTTGTTTGGTTTCTCCTATATATTTTCTATCAGGGCATTTGGTGCATTGGATGAGATGTATTACATTTCTGGAGGTTCAGGTGTAAGATCCAGGAATGGTGACGGTTCTGTTGTGGGATGTACTTAATATGGGAGTGGTGGAGATGGGCTGGCAGGTTTTACATTTCTTGTCCTGGCATGGTCTGGATCCATTTGGTGTTCCTTGGGGCATAGGAAGTTTGCTTCTGCCATCCTAGCCTTTACACCAGCACCGTACATGGCCAATCTCATCACTGGAAGCAAATGGGTACGAAGGTTTCGTGACTGTATGGTAGAGCAGAATTTACCATGGCAGTGTGCCATGTTTGTTTGTGAAAGGAATCAAAAGGAAGAATGAATTGAGATTCTCATTCAAGTAAGGTGAAGTGTGTTTCTATTGAACAGTGCGTGGAACTGGGAATCCAGGGTCATGGGCTGCCACTCCCAGTCAGTTCTCTTAATAGTAGAATAGTATTGGCTCTATCTAGTGGAGGTTTTAGAAGTATCTCATTGTCTTTTTTGGTAAAGTGTCTCATGGAATTTCACATGAAAGTAACAGACATCTATAGCATTATACTGAGTTTATGAGAGGGTAACATCTTTCTGTTTTTATTCTTTTCATTTTTTATGGAAATAGCACCTAAGGGTGTCTGTAGATGAAACGGGGGCCCTAAATTGAAGCAGTGGGTTTTTCAAAACATGGCTTCAGTTTATGGCCCATTAAACACCCATGTTGTGCACACACCCAGACTTACCTGCCTCTCAGACGGCAGGGAGGGGAAGGCGAGCTGTGGGCAGGTGGAGCAGTACCCTGGGCTGCAGGGGTGGCTGGCGCTTCCCTCCATGGCAGCAGTGACCTCCCCCCCAGGTGACACCCACCTGCAGGCACCTGGCTCGGGCAGTCCTGGGGGGGGACCGCAGCCATGGAGTGGAGCACTGGACCCCCATGCAGCTCAGGCAGGCAGGCTCCAGGGGGAAAAAAAAAGATCTTGAGCGGAACTTGCTTTCCCAGGCTGCTGCCGGGTTACCTGCACGGGCCTCCTGCAGAACCCCTAATCTGCACAAAGCCTGTTGCTTTGCTCTGCGGCTGTAGGGTAGCAAACTAAAACTTCTCACAGTTTGCTAGTTTGTTGGTAGGTCTGTGCAAAGCGGCTAGTATTTGTTTCAGATTCATCTGATTCGGGGGACAGTGATTCAATTCAGTGATTTTGGCCTAATCGGATTCGGAGATTTGACTGCTGCCGAATTTCCGAATCTCTGAATCAGCTCGACCCACCCCCCACCCACTCTCCCAGCCCAGCAATGGCTGCCTTGCCCACCCCAGCTCCTGACACTTGGAAAAAAAAGCCTCGACTCACTGGGTGCTTCTGGGTGGGGGGGGGCAATCCCTGCTGCCCCCCACTGCCCTATGCTGCATGGCTCTGCCATGACACCCCAACTCCTCCTTCCCAGCCCCCCCCATGACTGCCCTGCCCGCCATGGCTCTAGCTGCTGCAGGAGCTGGTGATCCTGGGGTTTTTCTCATTTTTTTTTTTCTT
>NW_017728991.1:10800250-10804914 GCF_001723915.1 Gavialis gangeticus | reverse complement strand
CAGGGAGCAGGCAGGGGCTAGAGGCTGGGAGGGGGCCTGCCATGGTCCCTTTCCCCCTCCTCCAGGCCCCCCCTTCCCCGCCCCTACTTACCAGCTCCTAATCCGACTGCAGAATCAATTCAGACCTTTTAATTGGGCCCCTGATTCGATTCAGAGATTCAACCAACGAATTGGGCTGAATCTCCTGTGAATTGAATCCCCACCTGAAGCTTTGCACAGCCCTTTTTGCTGCACCCCAAGTCATTTAAGGGACATTAGGCCACCAAATTTGCTACAGTGGCTGGAATTACTGCACAATACACCACCAACCAGCACCATTAAAGCTGTGCTAAAGCATTTAACCCAGTTTAAAGTGTCATGTACACATGCCCTTCACTTTGTCTGTGCATGGCCCAAAGCTATGCTACCTGCTCCACGAACATACTAAATGAAAGCTTCGAAGCAAGAATGTTTTGTATTATCTCAAAGAATTCTAGAGCAGGGATAGAATTCTGTAACAAATTCAATAGGATGGTCCCAAACAGCTGTCTGAAAGCTGTCCTTTTCTTTTTGATTCTGCAAAGATAACTCCTGACAGAAAAGTCTTACAGATGAGTTTATTTCAAGTCACTTTGTAAAAGTGAATTAAGTCAGGGTTGTATCCACAGCTGGTCTAAATCTGCATCTCATTAGTGGGTGATGCTGATTTACATCACTTCAGGAACTAGTCAAATACATTTTTAGAGGAAGGAGCAGTAAACATACAATAATTCTCAGTTTCAGGAATAATGCACTTCTGGCTTTGCATAAAGGTCAATGGAGTGTTAAATTGGGAGTAATTAAAAATGGAGGGGGAAGAAAACAGTTCAAAGACCAAGAATCACAGTCAGATAGCAAATATGAATTAGGGTACAATAAAGCTAATGTAATTACTGAATTAAAAACAAAGCCACATTCCAACATTGTGAACCCAAATCTGGCCTTTCAGTGGGATTTTAGATTAGTAGTTTTTGTGCCCTCACAGAACTTTTCCTCAATAGTTGCATATGGTGAGTTGTTTGTTTGTTTTGGGTTTTTAATTAGCCAAGTTAAATATTTATGTAATTCTGAAGGCTATTGATATAGCCAACACAAAAGAATCGATTTGATGCTTGGATTAGTAAAGTTTCACTAAGCAACCAAGTCATTTAGAGCAAAAGTGCAGTTTGCACCAGAATTCTGTATTCTACCACCATATAAAACTCATGAATAGTAGCAACAACAACAAAACCAAAAATAAAGTATCTTGCAGAGATGGCTCTGATGTATTTGCCAGCAGGGGAAAACTTCTTGCATGTAGCATCTCAGTCACAATATGTCAAATGATGAAGTCCTTCTGATGCCTACCACTCATACCTTTGTGCCACATGGCATACTAAGAGAGTCACTTGAGGAAGACAGACAGGTAATCTTAATCTGCCCTGCCATACCCTGCAGCAAATCCCCAGTTACAAGGGCTGGGTTCAAATTTAGGGATTTAACATCAACCATAGTAAAAAAGGAGAAAAGTTTGATTGTCAATAAAAAGTTTTCAGTAAAAAAAAAAATGTCTTGAGTTGGCAATCCTGCTTTACTCCAGTAATAGTTTTACACTGTTCTGTTCAATTCTCTATGGGCCCACTATTCACTCCCACACTCTGATGCCCCCTGACTGTCCCCTGCACCTTGCTACCCTGTCCCTCTCCTCCTGGTATGAACCCCAAAGAAGTCTACCCATGACCCAGCAGCATCAGAGGTCAGTCTGGGACACAGAATCAGTAGCATGTAGCTGAGAGAATGCCCCCAGCAGGGTGCTATGCTCCTGTTTGGACACCAGATGGCACTGCTGTGCTGGGTCTGTTAGACCTTCAATCAACCTGCTTAATGTTTTTACTGATGGCTAAAGTTTGTTGGTTTTTTACAGACTTTACTGATAGCCCTTTTTAGCCTTTTTTTTTTTTTTTTTTTTTTTTTTTTTACTGATAGTAACTAATTTATTAACCTTTGGCAAACCTGATGGCCAGTTCCCCAAAATCTATCTCACAATAAAAGTTCCAATTTAACTTCAAGGTAAACATGTGACTAGATAAAGAAGGCACCCCAATTTATCAGAAAGATATGACTTTGAAAAGAAAGTCATAGGCCTACCAATACTTTCCAAAATATTCATGTCTTTCAAGGAACTTGATTTTTAGTTAAACAGTTTTATGTGATTTTAGTTCTCAGCTATTCAAATTAAAGGAGTTTCTTCCAGGCTTACTCATGTGAAGCAGTACCTTTAATCCACAAGACCCCCCCTCTAAGTGACATGCTACTTGTAGGCCTTAATTTAACCTCCTTTTGAGTAATTTTGGAGATTTTCCAGTGAGCCTAAAGGAAATCATATCCTGCTCATTGCAGCAGAATCTAGCCTTGAATATTTAAACGTATTTCAATGCCTTGGCTTCTATATGCAGATAAATCAAAGACACATTGTTGGTGAGATGCTAGGTCACAAAAAGGAAGTTAAAGTAGCTTATGAGCCTTGAGGCAATGAAATGTCAAGTGCTGATATCAACCAGACCCTTTGAAATGGGAGTCAAAAATCATTCTTGAAGATGATCATTGATTGTACATATTATTAATTGATAAAATATTTATGAATATCTTAAATATATATGTACCTGCTGAAAACAGTTAAGTTGCAATAAAAAATGCTACATTTTTCTGACTCAGCAAATTCATTCAGTTTTAAGAACCATTGTGCATTCCAGTGACCTTGGCCTTTTTAAGGCATGGAGAATCATTCTCAGATCTTTCAAAATAGGTTGAGAATTTTAATCAATTTACATTCCTTTTTTGAGAGCCAGAAAAGCTAATAATGGCCTACTTGTTATACTTTTTATAGGATTATTTTATGTGAACTACTTCACAAAATGTGGCTCTGCCTGCTAAAAAATAGACTACTCATACAGGGAGACTGGCTAAATTAGATCTAACTGGGATTATTTTCATTTCCTTCAAAAACTGGCAGCTAAACTAAACTACCATTCCCCAGTAACATGTTTTATTAAGCACAGAGTAGGTGCAATTATCCCTCAGTAAAGTTATTTGTACTTCTGTAAAGTTACTTGTTGTTTATATCAGGAAATTTCTGAGTGGATGACTACTCATTACTTATGTGCAGCAATTCTTCCCTTCTTTCAACCTGTGCTATGTTCACCTGGGAAAATTAGTAAGGCACAGGAATAGAAAATGGTGCTAACCACTGGTAACAGTTCCTGAGTGAGGGGCTCAATGAGGGGCTATAGTATCTTCAGTTGGATACAGTAAAGTATGGGTATCATCCTGTTTCTGGTTTTGGAAAATTCCCCCCTCCCTATCTCCCTCCAATCTCACCTTTGTGCCTCAGATTCCCATCTCACCCTGTCTTAGTCTTGTCTTTTTTTAATGGAAGATGTGAAGGCAAGAACTCCTCTGTTTCTATACGTTTGTATGATGTAGAGTGCAATGGACCATTAATGGTCATTTAGGCTTTTGGAGGCTACCACAATAAGGATGAAGTCAGTGGATTATAGAGGATGTAAGATGATCACTGAGTTGTGCCCTTTACTTCATGGTTTGTCTGTTTTGCTGGTCCCAACCTTTCATTTGTGAACATGTTTTGCCTTGTGTGGCAGAACACAGGTTGTACCTACCACTTTTAAGGGATCTGAGCAGGCAGTAAGTAGCCTGTAGGTGGGAGCAAGCCTAATTAGGTAGTTGCATGTTAGGCAGGAGGCCACCTGATTGGTGGATAGGCTAGAAGCGGATCTCCTCCGGCGGGCTTTAAACTAGGCTCATTGGGGGAAGGGGAAGATGAGGGTGGAGGAAGCCTTGGATTGCCAAACCAAGCAACACCCACAAGTACAGCCCAGCCTAGACCGATGAGCAGAACATATACATAGGTAACCACCGGGGCCAGGGTAATTCTGAAAGTAGGGGGCCGGTGCACACATCCTCAGGAGGCCTCAAATGCCTCTACGCAAACGCTCATAGTATGGGAAACAAGCAAGAGGAACTTACCCTCCTGCTAGCTGACACCAACCCAGACATAGTGGGGCTCACTGAAACGTGGTGGGACCCAACGCATGACTGGGCAGTGAATATCAAGGGTTATAGGCTATACAGGAGGGATAGGACAGGGAGGAAAGGTGGGAGCGTGGTGCTCTACATTAAGGAGGAATACACATCATTGTCAATTAGCAAAGAATCAGAGGAGGGGCACTCTGAAGTGCTCTGGGTTAGAATGCAAGGCAGTCGAGGGGAAAGAGATTTAATGGTGGGGGTCTACTACAGACCACCCAACCAAGCAGAAGAGCTAGACCAGGAATTCTTAAGTCAGCTCATGGAGATAGTTATGTCAAAGGACGTGGTCATCATGGGTGACCTGAACTTTTCAGACTTCTGCTGGGAAGAGCAGTCAGCCAGGTCTGACCACTCACGTAGGTTCCTAGCCAGAATGCAGGACCTCCATCTAACCCAGGAGGTGCACAGCCCCACCAGGGGAGACGCCTTGTTGGACCTGGTGCTGGCCACTGGCGCTGTCCTGGTGAGGGGGCTGCAGGTGCTCAACTACCTGGGCAACAGCGATCATTGCCTGCTAGAATTCACCATCCAGCGCAAGGTGGTAAAGGCCTACAGCAAGG
>NW_017728991.1:10794415-10795250 GCF_001723915.1 Gavialis gangeticus | reverse complement strand
CGGCAGGTCCTGTCAGACCAACCTGGTAGCCTTCTATGACCAGGTCACCAAATCGTTAGATGCAAGGGTAGCAGTGGATATAGTCTTCCTGGACTTTAGGAAGGCCTTCGACACTTTCTTCGACATTACCCTGGCCCCTGTTGCTTACCTGTGTATATGTTCCGCTCATCGGTCTAGGCTGGGCTGTACTTGTGGGTGTTGCTTGGTCTGGTAGTCTGATGTTTCCTCCACCCTCGTTTTCCCCTTCCCCCAACGAGCCTAGTTTAAAGCCCGCCAGAGGAAGTTTAAAGCCTGCCGGAGGCTTCCAACCCTACAAACTATGAAACTATAAGCCTGGGTATAAGGCTAGGGCCAAGAGCAGAGCTGGCAGTTGCTCCAGAGGGCTGAAGGAACAACATCACCCAGCCAGCTACTGCTCCCAGATCAGCTTGGAAGTTCAGAGCAGGAACTATGGGGATTAAGGAGGTTCCCAGTCCTGGGGAATGACCTAAAACTACATCCTTCTGTGGCTGGATGTTGTGGTGGGGCTGCATGTGGCAGGGCAACTTCCAGGAAATGCCACACCTGTGCCTCCCCAGTGAAGGGTGAGTATGGGGCACCATCAAAAACCCCAAGCCGGAATTGATTCAATCTTTGCAGGTTAATCTCAACTGAGTAGACTGAACCAAGAAGTAAGTGAATAGACATTCACTTTTAACTCCAGAAATGCAGCCACATGCCTGCAGTGGCTCAGGCTAGAAGCTGGGGGGGCACTAGAGCAAGTCTTCCCTTCCCTTCCATAGTGGTTGGAAGGCTGAAGAGAAGCCCTCTAGGCTCCCCCCCCCCCCCCCCCCCC
>NW_017728991.1:10793475-10794340 GCF_001723915.1 Gavialis gangeticus | reverse complement strand
CCCCCCCCCCCCCCCCCCGCCGCTTGAGCTTGGGGGCGGGGCATAGCCAGGCTCTGGCAGGCCCTCTGAGCATGAGTGGGGGGTTTAAATCCCACCCTGGCCTTCACAGACCCCGGCCAGGTGTCCCTAGAGGGGGAGAGGGGAAGCAGCCCCTGCCAGGTTTTTTCCCTGCTCCCTGCATGGCCATACCCCAGCCCTGGGCCAGCATGCTGAGGTGGAGGGGAAGCAATGGAAGCAGAGAGGGGGTTAAACCCCCTCTCCCTCTGGAATGGGACCCCAATTGAGGTCTCCTTGGTAGGGGCACAGCAGCCCCTGCCTGGCTTTGCTCCACTCACTGCTCCAGCAGCAAGCACACTGAGGTGGAGGGAAGAGAGGGGGTTTTAACACCCCCCCCTTCCTTCTGCCTCAGCATGCTGGCCTGGGGCTGGTGTCTGACAACACTCCCTACCCCAGGAGTGGGCAAAATGTGGCCCGTGGGCCAGATACAGCCCGCCAGACCATACTATCCAGCCCATGGGGCCCCTAAACATTTTAGAAAATGACTATTTATCTGCTCCTGGCTGCCTGTCACCCAGCCCTCAATGGCTTGCCAAAACTCAGTAAGTGGCCCTTCATCCAAAATAATTGCCCTTCCCTGCCCTACCCACTTCGCTCAAGCAGTGAGTGGTGAAGAGCGTAGCAGGGGCTGCTGTGCCTCTGCCAGGCAGACTGGAAAAGAGGGGTATGCTGCTGGAATAAGGGATTTAAGCCCTCTCCCTCCCCTCTGCCTCAGCATGCCAGCCTAGGGCCAATGTCTGGCCATACCCCTGCCTCCTCCACTCGAGCCACAAGTGGGGGTAAAAGCCTGTGAGAAACAGCTCTGGCT
>NW_017728991.1:10779119-10788475 GCF_001723915.1 Gavialis gangeticus | reverse complement strand
CGAGCCACAAGTGGGGGTAAAAGCCTGTGAGAAACAGCTCTGACTTCTCCAGACAGACCCAGTTGTGGTTCCAAACACGGTTTCTCACCTTACCCCCACTTCTACTCTCTTCTCAGCCAGCCAAAGCAGTGATAGTGCTCAGGCTAGGGTGCAGAGGGGCAGGGGCACACCTCTGCTGGAGCAGGCAGCGTAGCTCAGCTCAGGGCAGCAAAGTATCCTGGGATGCTGGGGAACTGTGAGTTAACTTGAATAGAAAGGGGTCTGGGACAGTAGTTCCATAAACTGATTTGACCTCAATCAGTTAAGTCTGATTCTACATTCAACCAGGTTTATCTTAAACCCATTTTGGCCATTTTGAAAGCAGTTTATGTGCACTGAACTTCTGTTCTGTTACAGGTTTAAACTGGTTTCTGATCACCTAAAGCAGTTTATATATAACTTCTGCCCCTAGCCAATGGGAATTTAGTGTCTAATTCTCTTTCACACTGTGCTGAAGATGTAATGACTTAAAAGGAGCAATTGTTTGAATCCTAAACAAAATGGCAGTCATGAGAGGTTGAAGGAATTTAATAAGCTAGAAATAGATCAATGGTTGCTTTAATGTGGCTTCAGGTCAGACCTCTTTAGTTTCCACTGTCAGCTAGAAGGGGCAGAACTTCCTTTAACCTCTCCTGATATCAAGATACATATCTGGTGTAAATCAGAATGACTTCCCTGAAGTTACTGTGCACCATGTGAGGATCTGACCCTATGTGGAAGTGTTCACCACTGTGAATCTACATAATCTATTACAGGAGCCAAAGGAAGAGTTTTAAGGGCTTCTTGTTCATACTGCTCAGAAATGCTCTTTCCTTACCTCTGTACTACCAATACTAAAGCCTCAAGGAAGAGATGTAAATCTTAATTATTCCTTCCATGTCTCTCCCAATAATGAAGTCTCAAGAAAGAGCTACAATCTCAGTTATCCCTCCTACATTGCTCCCAATATTGGTACTGAATCATGAAGGAAGAGCTACTGCTAATAATTAATCCTTCCTAATTTCCTAAACCAATAGTTTTAATCTACAAGCAAGAGGGCTGATTATTAAAATGGATGACTTGGCTTCAAAGCTAAATCTGGAGGCCCCCATGTAAATGCAAATACATTCTATTTGTATAAGACAAAGTGAACAGTACTGACATACAGTTTGGTTGCTTTATTATGTCAACTAGAGGATATAAGAGGAGTTCAAACTGCTATCCCAAATCCTAACACCTCTGTGTTAAGTGTGTGTGTATCCTTTCCTAACATTTTGTTTAATTGGATTTGAATAATAAATACAGTAGATGATTTTACTTGCAGGGTTAAACTGCACAGTACAGGCATGAGAGGGAGAGACTCTTTTTGACATGCTAGAGTGGTCATTAAAGATTACTAATTGCTTTTTATAAATAACTATAGGCAATTAATTCACCTCGGTATCTGCAATATTCAGGGCATATTAAAACTTCTTTAGAAATTTTCCACCCCTTACAGAATCAACTCCTATGGGCCACCTCCAGAGCCATTTGAAATCTATGGGAAGGCTGCCATTGATTTCAATAGGCTGTATGCTGTTATCTACATTTATTTAGTCTTTTAGATTTTGTAGTGCTATCATATGGTATCCTTTCTTCCTCCTTCACCACTGCTCATTCTTTCTTTTTTCTTTAATAGCATGATTAAAAATTGCATAATTTGTTGTTTTAATATTTATTGAATGAATTATTATGGACCACAATTCTATTTGATGGCATGTGATAGATTCTACAGCTAGAACTTACTCATTTATTTGTAACACACTCACCTTTTTATGATAAAATCTTACATAAAAATCTATTGGAAGGTTAGAATAGGATCTCCCATATTTCTCCCCTGTGCATTAAAGGTACACCCTGACACCTGGATTCTTAGCAGATGTCAATTAGCATAGATTCATTGACGTCAAGGGAGCTATGCTGATTTACACCAGATTGGGATCTGGCCCTGGATCCATAAAACTTAAATCCTTTATTTAAAAATTTATGTGCACATTAAATTTATATGGCTGTTTCTATGCAACCATCACTGACAGTTTATACAGCTTAAAGCAATTACACAAGATAGAGGAGTCAGTAAATTTAATCTGTACTCTAGATGTCAGATGTCATTGTTTCCAGATGTTCAAAACATATATGAATAAACCTGTTACTTTTATCGTTCAACCTAAAATTAATATTTGTCCTTGTGCTTTGCCATTAATAAGATTATGGAGCTAGAACATCATTACGGTGTAAATGCAACCATGTGCACTGAAGTCAATAGAGCATATCCTAGCCATATTTCTTTTTTCCTACTTAAAATTACATATGGAATAGACATAACATTAGGATTCAAATGTTAATTTTAAAGTGTGCAATTTTAAAATAAATTAGTTGGTATTCCTCTACAGTCAAGCAATTTCTCAGCTACAGTACATTTCGGTTTTATTGTTTGTTTTAAGGAGGGATTCCTCTGAATCTAATAGCTGGGTAAAAAGCACATAATCTTTGTGTGGGTTTCTATTCTGAACTATAATTGGGATGTTGTAACTTTCTACTTGCTTAGTTTTAAATCAGAATATAAAAGAAATATCAGCACTTACATTTTAGAAAACTTAAATGATGGCTGCTATACCTACAGCAGATACCTGGGCTGACTGGGCCAAAGTAACTTCTGTTGCATTTACATCAGGGGTCCCAAATTCATCTAGCCCCATGGGCCAGATGAGTGGCATGGGACTGGTCCATGGGCTGGATGAATAGTGTGGAACTGGCCTGCAGGCCGGATTGCGCCCATGGACCTCCCCAGCATGCGAGGAACCCACAGACACCCTCATATATCTAAATTAGACATTACAATTTTGAAGATCTAAATTATTTTGTTTCTCCAGGGGAAGAATTGAGCATCAACATATTCTACTAAAATCCAGTTGGAAATGTACCCATGTGTCTCACAGGAGTATTAAATGATCAGTAAAATAAACCCAGCCCCCCACCCATTATATTTAATATCTGATCAGTATGTCTAATTATGGAACCATACATTTCCTAACGTATCAACCAGGTCACTCAGGGCATATGGGCAGATTTTTTCTAAATAAGGTAAAATAAATTAAGTCATTATTGATACCAAAGTGTCCTTGCTTTCAGTGTTTACATTTCTTGTGGGCACGAGGTTAATTTTATCATATAATAGAATATTGAATAGGTAGATGTTCAAAGATAGATGTTCTTCTGTTTGTATGTTACTACTCTGCTTTTAAATACAATGATCTCATAAAATAAGGAAAAATAAAGTATAAAGAACTTGATTTTCTTTTTTAATTAGACCAGTTTTACAATTGTGCAACTCTATTCATTTCAATAGCATTTGTTTTTTTACTTATTAAGATGGAGGGATGCAAAATCAGGCCCAAAATGTATTTACAGCATTTTGTTTAATAATGCATAAGAAATGCATGTAATGACAAGAAGGGAGTACCCAGCAGAGCCCACACTTGCGGCCATGTCTCGGGGTGCGGGGAACACATGGGTGCGGGGAATACACGGAGTATTTTACAAAAACACAATTTTCTGCGGGTTATACATGGGTGCGGGCTGTACATAGGTGCGGGCTATATGTGTGAAAATACGGTAATTGAAGAAGACTCGAAAATATAAGAGGGTAAAGCATTTTCAAATATTGCATTTGTAGGCCTTATAATGACCTGTACATTGATGTAGCATTTTCATTTTAAACAACCGTCTGCATTTGGGTCTCATCAGTAAAGGGTTAAGCACATTTTTACTTTAACAGCATCTCTTCAGAGAGGGCATAGCCTTTCCTTTTCTACAGACTAATTATAAATACTTTACACAAAACCTGGCATTCTTTGTTGTTTTTTCCATGAATTCTGCACTTATTATAGGCTGTTACATTAACATCCTTGTCCACCGAGCACAGCAGACATTCTTTGGATTTATTAAGGGAATTCCATAAGGTTGTATTGTATGTTATTTCAGATGGATTTTTTTTTTATAGTTGATTGCATGTTTTATTGATTCTCATTACATTGGGAGTAGGAGAAATGGATACTGGTAAACTCTCTCTGGGTGGATATTTAGACTTGTAGGTGATTTTTATATCTACTCTGCTACTATCCAGTTTGAATACTCCATTGATTTTCTGTAACTTCATCATATTGTTTAGTAGTTTTTTAGTCTACTGTACATGATGTTGAGCATTGCTTTATTGATTTCCCAACAAGACATTTTAGTTTCAAAATATTAATGACTCAAACTGTAGGCATTGGTACATATGTTATCTGCTTCATAAAAGCAGAAGAGAAGGAACAATGGATAGAAAACATTTCTGAGCCTTTTCATTTTGAATGTTTTGTAATATCAGTTTCTGGCTGGTTTCTGTCTGTAAAGAAGACTGCACCTGTTATAAGATTGATTGGGAAGTCACATTATTTGTGTAAGATGTTTTAAATTGAGGCAAGGACAGTTGGCTGCTTTATGATGTACCATCTGATATTTTACACTTCCCAAATGAAACCTATTTTGGCCTCAAATTTTGGAACATTTTTTTATGCGGCCTCAGGTCATCGCTCAAGTCATCTATACCCAAATTAAAGTGGATTTGAGGATTGTGGCTGATTAAGGTGGTGGATATAAGGGTTATGATTGAATATTAGCTTAAAGAAAATACACTAGGCAATAACTTATTATGACATCTTTCAGGCTAAGTACAGAAATGACACATAAACCAATATAAGTGATCAGAAATTGGTTCAAATATGTAACACAATAGATGTTCAGTGCATATAAACCACTCTCAAAGTGTCTGAAACCAGTTTAAAATAAATCAGGATGGATGATTTAGGTGATTTAACTGATTTAGGTTAAATCTGTTGTTAAACTTCTGTCACAGATCCTCACCAGGTTCCAGTTAACTCACAGTCCCCCAGCATCCCAGGATGTTTTGCACCTCCACCACACACCTGCCTTCCAGGGTGGGCAGGCCAGCCTTCACCCAAGCTTTCCACTTCAGGGAAGCAGAGAGGTGTGCACTAGCGCCCCTCAGCATTTGGGCTGGGTCACTGCAGGCATGTGACTGCATTTCTGGAATCAAAAGTGAATGTCTGTTCACTTGCTTATCAGTTCAATCTATGCAGCTTAGACTAACCTGCTTAGACTAACCTGAATCGATTCATTCTTGGCCTTTTTGACTGTCTGTACTTAGCCTCTGTGTTAATGAAAAAATGTAATAGAACCTCCAAAAAGTACAATCATGGAAACATGTTACCAGTTATACCAGTAACTGTAGCAGTATAGGTCTTTGTATGAGACACCTGATTTCAATGTATGAGGGTGTGTGGGGTTTGTTGGTTTTTGGAGTTTTTTTTTTTTAATTATCTTAATCTTTTCCTAAAATGGAATAAGTGGAAAAATGTATCTTTTAAAAAGGCACTTAACACCAGAAGTTATGCTCATATAAAACTATATTGGTCTAAATCCAATGTTAGTTTATGCCACAATAACTTTCCCTTGTAAAGAGGCTCTTATTCTCTAACCAAAGCTTTATAATCAGAGTGAGGACTGGTCATTGAGCACAGATGAAAAGCTTTCCTATTGTGCTTGCATGCAAATAACATGCAAATATATGCATCCTTCAAATGAGCTACAGTTCCATGTTGCCAAATTGTCAGCGTAAATATACCCTCTTGTACTATTCTTCTCCAGTGATCCCATACTTCTGTACACACTTTTCTTTCTCACTACTAGTGAACATGTCATTTTTATGTAATTATGGAGTTGCATTTCTGCTTTGCATATCTCTCAAATCTGTCTATCATACTCTTCAGCAGCTGCCTGACTACTGTCAACTTGTAAACCAGATGGCTTCGAATCTTTAAAATAAAAAGAAAATGATATTTTTAGCACTGATTTCTCTATTGTTGGGCCTCTTTTCTCAGTAGTTGTTTCATTTGATTTGAACAAATTGTCCTCTTCATAAATGGTTGAGATCCCCAATGAACCTTTTTAAAATCCATTTAGGAATAATGCTAATAAATAATCATAAATGATGCAGTAGATCCACTTGGTACAATCAGTAGCACTCACTCCTGCTTCTCAAACGCAAGCTGAAGATATTTGCATGAAGTACCTTAGCACACAGGTTTTTGTTAAATAGATTGATTTCACCACAGCTCTGTACTTTTATTTCTTGTCTGGATGAACAAGTATACCATATGCTTTCAAAAATGTAAACATGAGCATTTGCTCTTTTGTCAGCCCTGCAAAACTGTATAGTTAAGATTTTGTCAGTACTTATAATTAATAGCCCTGTTTTCACAAATGCAAATTTTGTGTTAAAACAAGAAATATTTCCAATTTTAAATTTATATACGAGTCAATCTTGTAAATCAGTGGAGGATTTTTCCCCTTATATATCTGCATAAACAGCTCTATTGAAATAAATCAAACTAAAGGTTGATGTTCAAGTGAGTCTAATGTGCTGAGTGATGTTTATCTATTTCGGATGTATTTCTGGTTTATAAACAATCTGAAGTATGTTTCTGTACTGGCATCAGCCTGTTTTCATTGAAATATAAAGCCCTTGTACAATAATGCTTGGCTGACACTAACTAGCACAGTAGACTTCCACAGGGGAAATTACTATATTGCTCTGTAATATGAACACCAGACTTGATTTTTATTTTTTTAAATATAGCCTAATAAATAAATGAGCCCACTCTCTCTTTTGCATTTAAGTACTTCTTAAATACCACAGTGTATTTCACTTGCTGATGTTTGTGGAGACCTCAGATTTGTGCTCTCTTATTGACCCAGTCTGCAGAGATCTTGAAAGCATTAATAAAAGCATTATTGTTACCACCTGGAACCATTCTGCAGAAATTATTTGTCTTTGGTGGTTTTTTGGAAATACATGGGACATAATTCATATTCTGAGTACTGCTGGGTTATAGCAGTGGTTCCCAATTTTCTGTTGCTGCGACCAGCTGCTGGGAGCGGAGCGTGGTGGTTTGGGGGTGGGGGAGCTCCCGGCATGTGGTGCGGCTTGTCCTTTGCGTGCAGTGCCACTGGCATTGTCCCCGCAACCCTCATTTGGGTCGCAACCCAAGGTTAAGAACTGCTGGGTTATAGCATTGTTAACCTGGAGAGCAGGAGTTATGTCTTTGTACATGTCCTGCTCTCAAAAGTAGTGTCCCATTAACCTCTCTACCATTTTGCTGAAACTTTATTAAGAAACTCTTTGAAGCTTTCTATTCCTCAAATCTTTACCGCATAAGGAAAGTTTAGAAGAATTGGGATTGCTTAGTCTAGAGAAGAGAAGACAGAGTGGGGATTTGATAACAGCCTTCATATACAAAAAGGGTTGTTATAAAGAGAATAGGGAACAAGAAATAATTGTCTCGAATTGCAACAAGGAGGATTTAAAGTAGATATTAGATTAAATTAGGTTAGTTTATTAGATAGTCAGGATATTTTTTACTCTGAGGGAGCTTCTTTACTGCTTCTGTGCAGGAACAGATTACCTTAGAAAGGCTGTGGAAGTTTTGAAGTGCAGGTCAGACAAATATTTGTCTTTGGTGGTTCATATAGAGATGCTGCTGCCTTGAGCAGGGGGTTGGACTAGATGAACTCCTGAGGTCATTTCCAACTCCACATTGTCATTTAAAGCCTTAAAATATCACGTTTGGTCCAGGAACGCTCAGGCTCTACTAGTATCCATTTAGGTAAATATTTAGAGGCAAAAAATAATAGTAAGCAGTAACCAAAGGGTAAAGGTGCTGGTGTAGAGGTAGTAGTAGCCCAGTGACATTTGAAATGCATTCTCTGCCCCCATAAACAAAAGAACTGTTAGATTCCATAATCCTTTCAGTTCACATCTATATCCTTTTAAGTTATTTGTTTTAATTTTCAGTCCCGGACACTCATTCTAGGCTCTGACCTTACAGTTAACTTTTTTTTTTTTTTTCTTCCTGACTTGCATGGCATTAGCAAGTCGTGTGAGTTTCTGCAGACCCAAATCAGCTCAACCCGTGCAGTATTACTGCCTTTTGGCTCATGCCCTTAGCGAGACTTCTATAACAATGTTTTATGTGGTGTCATCTCACTTCCAAGGAAAGTTATTTACTTGTTTGCCCTCTGCTGGAACTTGCCAGTTAACCAGAGCTTCCCCCCCCCGTCAGAACAACGACAGAACCTAGAGGGCACTGACGCGGATCAGATATTGGCTCTAAATATATGTGCTGTCATCTCCTTTATATGGTGATTGTAAATCTTTTCATCATTAGTAGAAACGATGTAGATCTAAAGGTCTGATCCCGATCTCATTCATGCCAAGAAGACCTGAACTGCAATACTGTGAATCTTCTATTTGGTTTACATACGTTAATAATTTTATAGAGAATATTTAAATTAACATCTAAACGGCCGCAGTGATAATCTAGTTTAATGAGCTCCACAATAAGGACGGTTGAGGCATTATATAAATATATATGGTGAAATCCACTGAAGAAGTCATCTAGACATTCTTATTCCTGCGTGACAGGCTCTGTAAATCAAGTATTCATGTAATATATATTCTAAATGCTGCAGTGATACTCTAGGCTTTAAATACACATCCAAAATATCTGGAATTTCTGTGCAGCTCTTTCATTGGATGCTCTACAATGGTTATTTCAGTTTCTTTTGGTTGGGAAATATAGTTGGAGTCCCGCTTCAGTGTTAGTGCATTCTACTTTCTGGCTCAAAAACAGGTGTTTCCTTACACTAGTGAAAAACCTTTAAGAAATTATTTTGGTAGACTACATCTGTTTTGCACTGAATATTATTTCTTCTCCTCAGTTTCTGGCAGCTTATCTGGTACACTTGGGATTTTAACGCTCGCCAGTGATTACAGTATAGTGCCAGAACATTTTTTTTTCTTTATAAGGGGGAGGGTTTACAATCACTCACTTGAGTGGATATATACATATATTCTTTGTTTTCAAAATTCATTTCCAGAATCTCTATAATGCCTAAGATTTGTTGTACATATGAATGGCATCAATATTCATGTAACTGTAGTAACTGAATGATTGCTATTTTTTGTCTTTTATAAAATGGTGAGTTATATCATTCCTTCTGTTACTCTTGAATGTTTGGTATGAGTCAGGGCATGCGATGTGCATCTTTGAAACAAAATGAAGACAGCTAACTTAGTACCATTACACTGTGCTGGTTTTGCTGACACTGTGTATACCTTAATTCAGTACTTAAAACATACTATGTATAGGCTTATGGCAAAAAAAAAAAAAAAAAAA
>NW_017728991.1:10775243-10779045 GCF_001723915.1 Gavialis gangeticus | reverse complement strand
AAAAAAAAAAAAAAAAAAAAAGTCCATTAAAGGTCATCTAAGATGCTCATTTAATACTCTAGATCAATTAGCAATGTGAATGCCTGAAGTTAGGAAAATGGTACTTTTACAATTAAGTGCTTTTCATACTTCCAGTGCATCATACACTATATGTTTTATGATGTTTCTAACAGCTTTAGCCATTTTCCATTCACGGTAGTGTTTTCATTTCCCACAATGCTGAATACACTCCTGATTATTAAGAGCCCAGGGTTCCATTTGTTGGCTATTCATAAGACAGCAGCAAGAGAAGTGAAAAAAGAATAATTATACTACTCTGCACCTTTCAGTCATGAATCTCAAAAATCAAAACACCATCAGTGAGAGAAACTCCTAATTATGTCTCTGGCCTGAATACAGGCGGCTTTTTGCAATGATCTTGTCAGAAATCATTAACTAAGCTAGGCAGGATTGGTAGCTACAAAGCAACTTCTTGGGTAAGTGTGCTGGTTATTTAGGAAGTTCTGTATTGTCTTGCGTCAGAACCAGAAGCGTTGCCCTTTCCTGGAAATGTTCTTTGTGGCAGGACATAAAACCAAGGACCTAAGGCACTGCTTGTCATTAAATATCTTATGAAACCTTTTATGGGAAGATCAGTGATAAATGTGCTGTCCCGGACAGATTCCAAGTCAGTTCATTCCATTTTGGCTTCTTTAACTCCTTGTGTGGTTTTAAATTAATAAAGTTTCCCTTGCTTCTTGGACTAAATTGCTTTGTGTGTCTCGTTCTATTGGGAGAGGTTGAAACCCCACAGACTTCTTCTATAGAATTTGCTGCATTTCAGTTGTGAATGCAGAGATTCTTGCCTACTTTGCTTCACGGGGATATCGAGGAGCTTAATCGATTTGTAAAGCACTTTGAGATCTTTGAATGAGTGCTGAAATACTGTATGACTTTGATTTTGCTTCCAGAACCCAAATCGAATCAAATCTTCTCCACTGAGGTAATGCCATTCTTCCTTGACTTTTTCTGCCTGGCCCTCCACTTTCAGAGCAGCATTCATTTTTAAATCAGTAAACTGAGGCAAGAAGAATGTAAATAGGTTAGCTCGGGCAATACCCTAAATTAGTGATAGTTGGGCATGGAATACATGGAACAGAACACATTTTTTACTTTCACGTCCTCGCCCTAGGAAGAGAAGGAAGAAACAGAAGTAGCTATAATCAAGTCTGACCACTGGAGGGGACATTTGCTAACAAAATATTGTTAACATCAACCAGTTCTGCCAGATTTCAAACTTGCTTTTTATCTTTAACTAGCAATCTGCTCAAAGAATATCTCCTTCAAATCAAATATAGATTAGCTTACCACAGTTCATATTCCTGACAAAAACTTTACAACAGTTCTTCTAATGCAGGCCATTTCCTAAAGCAGGGATCACCAACCAGTGGCTCTTGATCCACCAGTAGATCTCAGAGCCTCTTGCAGTCGATCTCGGAGCCTCTTGGAGTCGATCTGAGGCAGGGGTGGGGGGCGGAGTGCCCGTGTGCATGCATGCGTGCGACCCAGCACAGCAGGTCAGTCTGTGGGGGAGGGAAAGGGCGGGTATAGATTAAGGCCCCTGCGGTGAGGGACAGTTGGCCCCTGCGGAAGGGACCAACTTCCAAGGGAGGTGGTGCTCACTCCTACCCTGGGGGTCTTCAAAAGGAGGCTAGATAATCACCTATCCAGGGTCATTTGACTCAAGCATTCTTTCCCGCCCATGGCAGGGGGTCTGCTCAGGTCCCTTCCACCCCTACTAACTATGAAACTATGAAACAGTGCCACAGAGGCAGGAGCAAAAGTAAGTTGAATGGGGAACCGGGTGGGTGGGACTTACCTGTTCGGGAGACGTGCTCCCAAATATTTTTTTCCCCCTCTGCCTCAATTTCCCCCCTCCCCTCCCTTCCCCTCCACCTTCCCTCCCCGCAGACTTACCTCCTGGGTCACAGAGGGTGCGGAGGGAGGAGGGCAGCATCAGTAGACAATAGATCTTGGGTTGCTTTTAAATGCCAAAGGTGATCTCCTACCTAAAAAGGATGGAGACCACTGTCCTAAACCCTCTGAATCAGCCATTTTCTGTTTCATCCTACTATTGAAATTCTACTAGGCCTCCTTCTGGTTATCCTTTGTATGCATGAAAGGCTAGAGCCTTCCTTTTTCATTTGCAATACTGATGGCATGTTTGCTATAATGACAGTATTAGCGCTGTTTTAAGTCCACATTATTTAAAGATTTGTAAAAGACACTAAGAGGGGGAAAAAAAGTAGGTACACAATTTTTCATTCTTTTCCAGCTTGATTATCATTTTTTTACATCTGCCTGCAGTAGAGGAAGAGCCTGAGGCTCTGTTGAAACATCTTACCCAAAGTTAAGGAGAAATAGTTGATACATGAAATATATTAGGGGAGCTGAATAATCTCTGATTGGAGTGCAGCCTCAGACAGCTGTTTAAGAACAGAGCTGTTCATATCAACAATGCAGCTGCAGCTTATTAGAAGTACATTGCCCTTTAGAGAAAACAATCCTGTCTCATGAATAATATGGTAGTGAATTTTATTTCACATAAGCCTGCATAAGCCCACTGGCTCAAGGCAGTTACATCTTTACCATTTTTCCGTTTGTTCTTTTTAGTTGTCCCTTACTCTGTCACTGTAAACTTGGTAGGACAAGGACATTCTCTTCTTGCATCTGTGCACAATACCTAAGACAAGGTAGCCCTGATCTGCTAAATAAAGTCTATAGTTAGTTCAACAATCCAGGTAAATAATAGTAATCCTGATTTGAATCAGTTAGGATAGATAGACTTCTTCACAGTAAGGGTTGCCAAAATATGGAAGGGGCTTCCAAGGGAGGTGGTGCTCTCCCCTACCTTGGGGGTCTTGAAGAGAAGGCTGGATAGGCATCTGGCTGGGATCATCTGACCCCAGCGCTCTTTCCTGCCCATCCAGGGGGTCGGACTCAATGATCTGTTGAGGTCCCTTCCGACCCTAGCATCTATGAGTCTATGAAATCAGAGTCAGGCTCATTGTTTCTTAGAAACGCAAAACCTGGACTTTCTTATCCGTTCTGCACTGGGGACCAAGTAACACATACAGCTTTCATTAGCTCAGATGTGATAAGTGAATAAGAATTCAAACAGCTCCATAGTATCTATGTGTTCATTATAAAATTGTCACAAATGCCTAGTACACAGCCAAAGTCAAACTGTCTTCTCAAATGGGAAGAAACTTAGTGGTGGCTTCCTAGAAGATATATTACTGAGTTTGTGTGACGTTATTTACTGGGGAAGAACTTTCTTGAAGCGAATAATTTATTCCCTCTTCTTTTCAGTCCACCACATTATTAAACATTTCTCTAAATATACACTGTACTAAAAATTGACACCTAGCAGAATTATCACTGAACTTTGGCTCTGTTTTGTATTTGGTGTGAATACAAGTATGCTTAGGAAAAGAAGCTACTCACTGCATTTTGGGAATAGGTACACAAAGTTCTGCTTGTTTTTGGCTCCAAACAGAAGTAAACATGATATCAATCTTAACAAACAGGGAAAATGAAAATTCAGAATAAAAAAAAATTACAAAAACATAGTTTCATAGTTTCTAGGGTCGGAAGGGACCTGAGCAGATCATCTAGTCCGACCCCCTGCCATGGCAGGAAAGAGTACTGGGGTCAAACGACCCCAATAAGGTGGTCATCCAACCTCCTCTTAAAAACTCCCAGGGTGGGAGCCTGCACCACCTCACTTGGAAGCTGGTTCCAGACCCTAGCCGCCCTGACC
>NW_017728991.1:10754910-10774841 GCF_001723915.1 Gavialis gangeticus | reverse complement strand
GAATAGTCCTCCTTAGTGATGACCCCTCCTTTCCATTGGGAGTAAGCCTCCTTTTTGGCAAGGAGACATTCCCGGATGTTTTTAGTGAGCCATGGAGGCTTATATGCTCTCCTGCCCCCTTTGACCCTCCTGGGGATTACCTTCCTCTGGGCTTGGAGGATCGTCTCCTTAAGGAGCGACCACTCCCCTTGGACACTGCATTACTGCATTATATTTTTCCTATCAAGAATGATAGAAACATTTTGATCAGTCTCCAGTTTCCACCACTAAGTAGGAAGTAATTATCTTACTGTGAAGCACTTATGGAAAAGAGGACTCGTGGATAGAGGGGAAAGGTGTGGATGGATATATATATATTTTTTCCCCTCAGGTCACTTTTTGAAGAAAAATGACTTTTCAGGTATAATTAATTTTCTGGTGAAAAAAAATCACATTGGTCAAAATGCTATGGAAGAAAAAAACATTTTTCATTGTTCATTTCCAGTGGAAAAAGTGAAGTATTTGCAAGAAAAGTAACTGTTTTTGCTTTAACCTGCTCTACAGATCAGTTTGGTCCTAATAGGGACCTTTTCTTCTCTGCAAATTCACCTCATTTTTTTATAAAGTATGTCTATTCTACAATAGGCATCTTGAATACTTGTTGGCCATTCAGCAAACTGCCACAGTGAAGCACCACATCAGTGTGTGGCAGAGTCTACAACCTCCTTTTCTCTCCTCTGCCTAAATAAGAGCTGATGAGTAAGATTTGATTTGGTCTGGGTTTGCCTCAACGCTGCCAAATGACTCAGTTCATCTCCAGGGACTACTGGCTCAGCATCTGGTGTATGTTTGCCCAAAGTTTAATGCAGCCTTACCCATTCATCCTGGGAATGATACCTTTTGCGTTCTCAGGTGCTCCAGTGGTTCTGCTCCTGAGAATGCCCAGGTGTGTAAATTGTCTATGCCCGTGTGCTCAAAAGCTATACTTCTCCACATTTGCATGTTTTTGAATTTTGGAAAACTAGAAGTAGGCTAGTTTTGAGGGAAGGGTCCTTGATTCTGAACTCTGATTTCCTAAAATATAGCTCTGATCCCAGTAGATCTATCTTAAGGGCATCCTACAATGTTTATCCAGTCGCTCAAATCTCATGGGAATGAGTTTGAACCCATGACAAGGGACTAGTGCCCTTTCACACTGGCTGCTATTGTATATTGTACCTTTTGATTACTTTTTTTTTTTAAAGTACAGGTGGGTCAGAGTAGCGTATTTGAGATGGCCATATGTGCCTAAAGTCTAAAGAATGGGTGGATCCAGGAGTTGACATGTTGCATAGATAAGAAGCAGGCACAACATGGAGTTTATGTTTGAACTCGTTGAGATCTACATCCAGGTTATGGTTTCAACCCACTTTTATGTTATTATGTAAAGGCACCCAAATGTTTAAGCAAATGGTGGTAATGCTTTTACATTTTAATAGAAATAATCCAGGGCAGATCCAGGTTTTCCCTAAGTAGGAGTATGGGAACACCAACCGACACTGTAGGGGAGGCTGCACCCCTCCCACTCCCAGCCTCCTCTGCCACACCAGTGAGGGCGGACCAAGCTGTGGGAACCTCTGGGAAGTCTATAAAAGCCAAAAGTAGGTGAAAATGTGCCCTCCCTTCCCCTTCCTGCTCAGAGGCAGCCTCCTCCCCTCCTCTTTCCCTCCACTTCCCACTCCACTGACCCCCAACCACGGAGAATGCGGCAGGAGCAGGCAGGGAAGTGCCAGGGTCAGCTGGGCTGAGCGGGAACTGGGCTTAGCTGTGGAGGCAACAGGGCACCTATTTCCCCCAGCCCCTGGTCACAGTGCCACGTCCATCCCTGCTGATATTGTCCCCACCCCCAGCTGAACCTAGCCCGTGTGCAGCAGGCAGGACTGGCTCTGGTGCTTCTCCATGCCCAACAGCAGGGAAAGGCAGGCGGAGGAGGAGGGGCAGAGATGGGGGCATTTCTTTGAGGAGGGAGAGAGTATTTTCACCTGAAATGTCCTCGGAGTGCAGTCCAGTTCAAAACCAGGGTGCAGCCACACCACTGCATCCCCTCTGGATCTGCCCCTGTAAATAATTATAAAAATATAGATACAAACACATCTTTTTTTAAATGAGTGCTAAGTAATTCAAAAGTGTAAACAGAATCAATCAAATATTTTACTGCAGAAATTCTAGTATTAAATTCTGGCCTTATTTTTTTTCTTAAAGTCACCTTGTTTAAGATAAATTGTTTGACTAAAGTAGAGCCTTGCTGAGTGGCCTGTACTTGCTAAGTACCTTAAGCTTGCTTGCTCACACATGCTTGCTCTCTCTCCCCTCCTCTGCCTCACTTTTTAAGACAAGTCTGAGCCTAAAAGTGGGTCCGTTTGTTTCAGGGCAGAGGGGAAGCCACCCTGCTCATCTGAGACCAATGGGGAAAGCCTGACTTTTTAGTCCCTGTTACTCAAAGTTGCAGTTCTCTTCACCTTTGCCGAGCTGTAATCTTAACCCAATGGTAAGGGCAGAACATAAATTCATAGTAATAGGCCATAGAAATTGAAGTGTTGTAGAGATGAAGATGAGCCAATAACTTGTACATCCTTCAGCCTAAACATTTAGTGACTGCTGGACAACAGATATCAGAAGACAGTACACTCACAGTGCTTTTAAATTCCTGAGATTTTGTGACAGGACTTGGAAGCTTAAAAGACCTAGCACATTTAGTTTTTTCTTTTTCCTTCAAAATGAACCCTGAAGTAATGAGCAGCTTTATCTCCCTGCTCACAAGGAGATAGGATAAGACATCTCAAGCCATGCCACATCATGCTAGTTTATTGTAATAGGAATTGAGGGCAGTAAGCAAAATTTCTGCAGCCAGTGGCTAAAGCGAATCTTCCTATCAGCACCAAGTTCATGTGCTGGAACTCACTTTATAACCATATGAATAATGAGTATTTCTTTCAAACCACAGGTGGGGCTATTTGTTTTCTGTCATAAACAATAAAACCATAACTTAAACGGGCAATGTTAAATACTGTGGTAAATCCTAAAGCAGCTCCTTTCACAGCTGATAAATGAAACCTATCTAAAATGAGAGCCATGTTCCCAAAAAAAGTCAAGACGATGAATATAAATATAAGAAGTGTTCAGAATATCAAGATGCTTAAATTTGAGGAGCAAATTTTGCATTGTTCTTCGACTCCACCAATCTCCGCGATACCGGTTTTCCATTGTATTTGCACTAATAGAGCTAACCATTTGGCCAAAGGAATCTTTTCCTTGCTAGACAGTAGTCTAAATATGACTCGTGTTGGTACTGGTCAAGGACATTACTGTCCACTGATGGAAGAGGATGAAACAATTGTTTGTACACTGTCCAGTTCCTAGTAGACAATGTCCATGTCTCAAAAAAACCACACTCCTGTTGTAATTGTTGTTGACTAAGGCCTAACAGAGAGCACCCAGACTGAGTAAACCATCCTTTTCTCCCCAGCAATGAAGCCTCCAATCATGGTTGGGGGCAGCTTGTACTACCGTTTGCTTCTAGAAACTGAGTATCAGATGGAAACCCAGCACCACTTTCCCAAAGTGTTTGCTCTATAGGTTTGGTATAGAAAGATTACCTGAAATGTGCAGGTTATTGGACATCGCTCTACATGGCCACCCTTACTTCTCATTAGGCATCACACCACTGGGCTTCCACTGGTAAAAAAAAAAAAAAAAAAATATTTCCTTCATGGGACTGGCTTTCACCCCCCATCTGACAGAACTTACTTTATCGGCAAGTCATACCCTATTGATTAGCAAGTAAATGAACCAGCCCAGCATACAAAGTGCTTAAAACAAAATATTCTTTATAATCTACTAGACCCATCATGGAAACAAGGCAGGAGGAGGAAAAAGCTTCTTCCCATCAAATCTCAGAGCTTAGAATAGACTTAAAATAAGCTCATTTTTTCCAGAATATGGCCTGATATGTGCATCCAGTCTTGTCTGAGCAATAAGAATTGTGTGCTTGAGCAGGGACCCTGGAGCAGTCTGGCTCCTGCAGTCATGGCAGAAAGTAGACTGTCCCTATGGGAAAAGAATTGGGCGGGAAAGCCGCACTGCGTTTTAGCGTGTGTTCGTGCCATTCACAAACACTTACGCGGCATGCATAAAATTGCACTCAGTGTGCCAACAGCGCAAATAATTCTGCATGAGGAAAGGCAAATTGCATAAGCTCAGATAATTACTAGTGTCGAGAGAGCAAGCTCTAGAGAATATTTACAATGGGGTTTTACAGTGAGAAGGGGAAAAATAAAAAAATTTTAAAAAAAGAAAAAAAATGGGTCATAAATACACTTCAAAAGATCAGAAAGGACAATAACAAGAAAACCCAGAAGCTGCATCGCCATGGTTCAGGATCCGAGGACACAGAACACAGAATCCATGTAAGAAGGCATGCTGTTTTTCCTACCTTGAGCAGAAATGAACAGACCTCCCAGGTTACTTTAAAAGACGCTATGGTTGATCCAAGAGCTTTCTCAGGTACAGCACCGTAAATGCTGCAGAGTATGCTCCAAATTCCTGAAGCTTGATTTTTGACAGTATAAAAGCTCTTCCTCCTATTAAGCAGGGCAGATCTCTGACCTGGGAAAATCCTTAATCCTAGTGGTGACAGTTCTGTTCAGCTGCCTGGGTCAGGCTTAAAATAGAATTTCGGAGAGAAAGGGAACTTGACAGATGAACGAACTGTGAAGCTGCTCCTCACCTTGTTGTGCTTGGCAAGCACTTGCTTTATTATGTTTTGAAACACCAGTTTCCCAGCTTCTGTTTCTCCAAGACAGTGTGATGCATAGAGTTGGCCCATAGCTGTAAAGAGAAATAGGTTTCTGTTGTGGGTTTCAGGTGTCATGCTATTCTGGGGTGCTGATTTAAAGCAGGACATTTGGGGGCTGGATATATTATCCAGGACTATAGCCAAAGGAGAGACTGAGCGCACAAAATATAAAGGGTTAGGTTCTGACCGGATCTGTGTGGGGCTTCACAAAAAAGTGACAAACCGTTTTTTCCAACCCTGTTCACTGTGAATCACAGTTTGGAGGACGGTATTGGCTGCAGACAGGACAAGACATTTACCACTGCTTTCTTCCCCCTGCAGTTCACTGTACATGCAAGTACATCAAGGGGGATACCTAATACCACGCCCCCCCCAGGTAGGAAGGGAAGGTGCAGGGGGGAGGCTGTGAGACGGTTTAGTTTTTATTGCACAAGCACAGGAGGCTTGGATTCAGTTCTTTGTTCCATCGCAAACTTTCATATGACCTCAGGCAAGTCTGCATTTTGCATCTCCATGCTTCAGTTTCCCACTGTTAAACACTTCTGTCCCTTCCAGAGGTTTACAAGGTCTTGGCTAATACAGTTATAAGTTCCATAAACAGGTGATCAAGTGATCCACTGACCAGTGGTGGAACTACGCCTCTGATATGAGGGATCTGGAATCTCACACCTCCTGCTATTTATCACCCAGAATCCTCCTTGGGGGCTTCAGGCTGAGGATCATAGAATCATAAAAGTGAGGGTTGGAAGGGACCTCAGGGGCCCATCTAGTCCACCCCCCTGCTCAAAGCCAGATCATCCCAGCCAAAGCTTTTCTAGCCAGCTTTTGAAAACCTCCAAGGATGGAGCTTCCACCACCTCTCTGGGTACCATTCCAGTGTTTTACTACCCTCCTAGTGAGAAAATTCTTCCTAATATCTAACCTAAAGCTCCCTTGCTGCAACTTAAGACTGTTACTCCTTGTTCTGCCATCTGCCACCAGTGAGAACAGTCCAGCTCCATCTTCTTTCAAATTACCCTGCAGGGAGTTGAAGGCTATTCTTAAAACCTCCCTCAGTCTGGAGTTCTCTAAATTAAAGAGGTCCAGTTCCCTCAGCCTCTCCTCACAAGTCATGTCCCCAAGCCACCTCACCATTTTTGTTGCCCTCCACTTGACTGTCTCCAATTTATCCACATCCTTTCTGTAGTGGGGGGCCCAAAACTGAACTCAGTATTCCAGATGTGGCCTCACCAGTGCTGAATAGAGGGGAATAATCACTTCCCTTGCCCTGCTGGCAACATACCTACTAGTGCAGCCCAGTATACTGTTAGCCTTCTTGGCAACTAGGGCACACTGCTGGCTCATCTTGTACACTGTAACCCGCAGGTCCTTTTCTGCAGAGCTGCTGCCCAGCCAGTCAGTCCCCAGCCTGTACCAGGGTACATAGGATTGCTCCATCCTAAGTTGCAGGACTTTGCACATGTCCTTGTTGAACCTCATGAGATTCTTTTTGGCCCAATCCTCCAATTTGTCTAGGTCACTCTGAATCCTAGTCCTACCCTCCAGCATATCTACTACTCCCCCAGCTTGGTGTCATCTGCAAACTTGCTGGTGGTGCACTTCATGCCATCTTCCAGGTCGTTGATGAAGACATTGAACACAACCAGCCCCAGGACCGACCCCTGGGGCACTCCACTTTGATACCAGCTGCCAACTAGATATCAAGCCATCGATTACTACTCTCTGAGCCTGATGCTCCAGCCAGTTTTCTATCCACCTTACAGTCCTTTCATCCAACCCATACTTCCTTAGCTTGCCTGCAAGAATGCTGTGGGAGACTTTATCAAAAGCCTTGCTAAAATCAAGGTACACCACATCCATCCACTGGTCTCTCCATCCACAGAGCCAGTCACCCCGTCATAGAATGATAACACAAAGCACTAGCTTATCACCACTTCCACTATATCTTCTAAGCTTAAAGTGGCTTATAGCATACTGCCAAATCATATATCTTTATTCCACCACATGACAATTATGGAGAGACTTTAAATTGCAGTGCAGTATTTCCAGTGCTCCTGCATTTTCATTCTAATTAAAGAAAAGTTATGATCCTATTAGCAAGGTATTTTTTTTTGCCTACAAGTTATGGCTCTTTGATCGATGTTTTATGTATGTACTCACTGATTAAATATGACAGTAATTAAAATATATTCAACACAGGCATTAGATGATAGCCAAAATGTGCATAGATAACCTGAGTGTGCAAATGAAAACCTGTGGGTGCGGACGCAAGGGTTATATACTCAGCTCTGGATCCTAGAGCTCAAACACATTCTTGTCTACCCTGCTAATGGGATT
Organism: Gavialis gangeticus; assembly: GCF_001723915.1. NCBI lineage: Eukaryota > Metazoa > Chordata > Crocodylia > Gavialidae > Gavialis > Gavialis gangeticus. The sequence continues at coordinate 10,767,691 of NW_017728991.1, read as the reverse complement.
TAGGAGGGTCATGCCTGCAATGAACTGATCTATGCTTTGATAATATATTTGTGATAGATGTGCCATGTGTATTTCTTTAAGAGTCCACTTTGTTTGGTTTTAATCACAGTGGCTTACTCACCCCCTGAAATCAGTGCCTATACCCCTGACGAGTACTACAGCACTAATCTGCAGGTGTGGGCCTACCTAGTAATCCAGTGGAAATGTTCCTTACGCCATTTGCTTGGAGCTTTTAGATTTATTGACTATGTTTCTATGTTTATGTATCTACAATTTAGATTGACTTCAATTTACTCCTCTACTTCAAGGTTATCATGGAATTGTTGCTGAAGTCTGCTTCCTCACTTTAAGTTTATGAGAGTCATATAAATCCAACAGGAACTGGTTTTCCTTGGGAGATGAATAACTGAATACTTGAGCGTCAGATGCCAAATAGTTTCATCTATTTTGGGTTTATTCAAAAATATTAAAATGTAAACATTGGAAAAATAATAACAGGCTACACTGTAGGACCTCTGCTTTTCCCCAGCCCAATGTAAAGCCCTCAAAACATCTGTAGACAGATGAACTCTAGGTCACTATGCCATTTTACCTTTCATTTACCTCATTGAACAAAACATTTAAGCATGTGCTGCTAATCAAGAACGGCCCCTAACTATTCATACACACGAAGTGCATTTCTCTCTCACTTAAATGCAGTCACTGCTGAAAGATAACCGCAGCATCTCCTTTGTATTTCAATATGATGGGACACCACAGAACAGGCAATGAAGATCATGCAGTCCTATTGAAACTACAGAGCAGAGACATGGGGAAGGAGGATGAAATTACTGACTTGGATTTAGGCAGTACACCTCATTTAACACACTCTTAGGAAAAAATGCTTTAGTTTTTTTAATCAGTGCAAATGATCCCTGACCTCAGTTACACATCCCCTACAAAAAACAGCCCCTCCACGAAAAGGACAGAGTTCGAGTACTTGTTGCAAGGAGCTGGTAGCACGCAAATCCTCTGAGATATGCCTGCTCCTCTCAGCACTCTGGCCAGCTCTCCAGGACCAGGCTGGGTAGCTTTTCATAACCACTTCTCTTTCTGTGTGTTTTCCTATCTATGATATCTCATTATCATCACCAGAGTTAAGAACAAAGCTCAGCCGAGGCTCAAACATAGCAGAAAAAAGGGAAAAACCATAAAGAGAAAGTTAATAATCCTGAAACTACTATTGGAAACACTGCTGAAATGAGCTCTGCAATTTCTGCCGTATCAATCACCTCTTGCTTGCAGAGTCCATGGTGGCTACCACATTGCTGTTGTTACTGAAGGAATACTGAGCACAAGAACGCTTCCCTAAGCACCATCTGCTGTCAAAGTGGCTTGTTAACCTGAGAGAACAAGTGATATTTATCCCAGTCTCACCCCAATTCTGATCTATACTCATCCAGGAAACTAACTCTATCAATGTCACTGTCTTTGGAAGAAGTAGTTCATTTTAAATTAATGGAAGTTTGAGTGCTGACAATTTGTTTTGAACATGGTGAGCTGACCAGCATCCTGTATAGTACAAAAGGTTATTGGCAGGGACAATAAAATATACACAGGTTCTGTACTCCAGTTCTTTCTAGAGATTTTGTTTTGCTCTTGGTTTTCATTTAAAAAGCTGCTAGCCCTTGTGGTGCAAAGTTATCTTCTCCTCTCTCTGTCAGTGTCTTGGTCTTATTTACAACTAGCCTGAAAAAAAAGAAAGAAATGTCTACAGGCACTAGCCGGTTAACTAGAATTTGTGCATGCTAATATAGTTAGAATATAATTGATAGATTTTTGCAATGTAGGTTTTAAATGGCATTGTGTTTAAAACAACTTAAAATCACATTTTTGTCTGAAAAAGGCACCCTTTTTTTCCCTAGCTGACCTCACTGTGGTGGGATTCAAACCGTAAACATGTTATGCTAATTTTTTACAGTGCAAACAGAAAGACAAGGTCCCAGTATATCCAGTTTGTGAGCTTTTGAATATTGAGATTAGATGTGCCGAGATGATAGCATAGTATTATTTATGCATAAATACATCTTGTATACCAAATATCCCTTTTTGCATTCCTCTGAAGCAGGCATGCTTACCCAGTCAATCTGTAAATAAATCCTTCTGTAGATTATACAAGCTTGGGGGGGAATTAAACCCCTTTCTAGGTTTTGCTCAAGATTTCTAAACGTTTGCATTGGTTATGGCATTTTTGTTTTGATGTTTCAAGAGTGCAATTCCCCATGTAGTTCTACGTGTATAAGAATTTGATGAGAACTGCACTAGTACAACTCTATTGGTTGACATCCATCCTACGGCTTTAATGTTAACAAACATGAGGTTGAGCGTATGCAAATATTTGTCTACAAGCTTCACTCCCTTTCACTTTCCAGTTTCACTGGGATTTAATTTCTAATAGCTTGCTTGGTCACACTTCTCTTACCCTAGCAAGAACTATGAAATCTTATTGTATATTAATTCATTCAAAAGATTATGGAGTTCTAGGCCCTAAACCTTCATTGTCCTGCATGTTATGTAGTCACTTACATCAGTGCAAGGCATAATACCCTACCAATTTGACCCAGTTAATGCTTTATATTTACTTTGTACTGGTGTAATTAACCATAAAAAGTGTCAGGGCTATGAAGAGTATTATAGTAGCCTCCTAGTCTGAGAAACCAAAGTGGGTAAAGCCACAGATATTATTGCTAAAGATTTTTTTCCAATGAGAAAAAGCAGTTTGGAGTTTGTAAAACTTGCAAAATATTCATTACTTTTTCTCTCTGTCCAAATGCAGTGCTGAGGTATGCGCAGACCAAGATTTTAAAGAAACTTGACCATTACAAAGTGGCTCTGTAGAACTGGCATTGTGAGCTTCCAGATCAGGTGCCCCATAATCATAGTCTCTTCCAGATCAATGGTGCTCATTTTACAAATAAATCAACGTTTTTTCCTACCTGACGGCTGCACATGCTTGATCTGGAGTCTGCAGATCATGCCAGTTCTTTACCATTGACACTACAGATGCTTCTTCAGGCTAAATCATGTCATCATTAGCACCTGTATTATGCCATTAATTCTTTTAGGGGTGCTTGGATGTCAAGTGCTTGACCATCAGTGACAGACTGTGCATATCCAATGCCAGACAAGGCCTGTCATCTTTAAGACATTTAATTGAGTTGAGTGAGATGGGCTGACCTGGACTGACTTGTCAAGGTAGAGAAGGAAAGGTAATTTTTGGTATCATGTCAGGCAGTTGTAGGCTTACCTAAGACATACCTGCCTGACATGATTATGAATGTGACCTGCCTTTTGACCTAACAAGTCTGACAACTCAACAGTTAAGAAATTCTAGTCATAACTAAACAATTTTTTTTAGGAAAGAAAAATCCTGCATGTGTTCATGCTGCATATGTGCATGTGTGTCTATGTGTGCGTGTATGTATAAAAGACCACCAGTCTTACTCAGATGGGGAATACCTCCTCTCTCCAAAGGGAGTACTACTGCTATACTGAAGGAGATTTTGAGTAGTAGTGACTAAGAGGGAAGAGAATGCCTTTAAAATCTGCCTACAGAGCTGAAGACTGAATGCCAAAAGAGGCTAGAGACCTTGGGGCAGATCCTCAACTGGTGTAAATCATTGCAGATTCATTGTCTTCCCTGAGGGTACCCTGATTTATACTAGGGAGAAAAGTTTAGAAATGGTTTCTATTTGGGGAAAAATTGACTAACTATAAAAAGTTCCACTCCATGCCATGGTAAGAACCCACAGGCAGTGTTTTATTTTATTTTATTTTGAGGGGGAGGAAAATACTGTTTACTTAGAAATAAACAAATAAATCATATTTCTTAAAACCTCATTGAGCTGTCATGGTGGTCCGTAATTTTGTGCCAATATACTAGACAATATCCTTCTTTGTTTCCTATTCATTGTTTGTATTGCCTGCCGACTTGATGTTAATGTATTAAGACAATTCAGCGTTACTCAGTAGAGGCGTTTGCTTTGCACCAGGCAAAATGTAACTGTCTTTGGAACCTAGATGTGGGGAGTGACTCTGGGGGAAAATATGGCAGGTTGCCTGGTGCCCAGACTGCAGTTAAGTCTTACTTAAAACGATTGAGGGGAAGACTTTACTCATATAAATGGCTGAAATACAATGCTTAGGGTGGCAAGTCATCATGAAAATTAGAAAATATATTTGGCCATTACTAGGATGCTGCATTTAGTGCATTATTATTTTGGTCTCTTTGTAAGCAAGGTGCATATTGCTTTGCAATCCTTGACATTTTCATTATTTGATTCTGGTAGCAGGTATAAATATTACCCCAGAATACAGAAGATTTACCTTTTGTGTTTTAAGAACTAGTATTTCTGTTTATATGGTGCACTATTTCTTTCTAATCGAGTCACTGCTGTCTAGGAAGTCCAAACAATGAAGAATTTTGGTTGATTCTAAACAGGTAGTAATTACTTCTCTGTAGGTGTTGAACTTCAGATGTGTCCATCAGGAATAGTACAGGAAGAGACCCTGGATTATTGAGAAGATTGTTCCAAAGTTGTAACTTCACGAGGGATCGAGCACTAGGTCATGAGCTTTAAGACTTAAGAGGAGCTATCGTGAACATCCACGCTAGTCTCCAGCACAAAATTGCTTCTTAATGTCTCATTCCAAAGTGATTTTCTGCCCCTCTTATCCTTTGGCTTTCATACAGATGGAGAAGTCTGGCAGTGCACACAGCACTGATATTCAGTGGGAGATGTACAGGTACTTGGCATGGGGTGGCACAGTGTGGAAGTTGCACATGGAGAGATGCCACCCTGCCAGGGGTTGCCTCTGGCATTCAGTTGGGGGTTGTACCCTCTGAAATAATAAAAGTGGGATAGGAGATAGGTAATCAAGGAGCTCTTGGGGGAAAAGGAGAGAAATGCATTCCTTGGTATGTGTACAATGAACCAAGCTGATAGATGGAACATAGTGTGCAACTCCTGAGGACAAACGTATATCTAGTCATGCTCATTTGGGCATTTCTTACTTTATTTATTGCTAAATAGGCATTTTATTGTCAGCTGATTTAGTCAGGAGGATTATTTTTTTCCAGCATGAGTTTATCAAGGTCTCTTCCCATGCAGTAACATTGACAAGTCAAAACATAAAACGGAAAAAAACCTGAGTCCTCCACTAAATTACCTTAATTTTGTAAAACTGATTTATGCCAGTACATTTAGGAAGCTTATCCAGCTCTAAAGTTTTTGGCCAGCTCTCTTGCTAATTTCAAACTTCCCATTGAAATCAGGGGAGCAGTGTCCCCCTATATCCAGTGAGCATTTGGCCTTTAAGTCCATTTGCTATCAACTTTTGGTTTGGATGGTTATTTTGGGGGGGGTGGGTTGACTTTAGTATATTAAGCTTCCTTGCTAATAAACGTATCAGCATCTTTCATCTTTCTCTCTTCATTTTGAGCTGAACACAATGATCCATATTTATGGTTCCTGCTACGTCACTGGAGCAGCTTCTGTGTAAACTGCATCAAGAATACAATAAAGCAGGATTTGTGCTTGTACTCAGCACTGAAGGTCCACCTACTACCAGCTCCCGACCTGATTTATGTTAACTGATAATATTAATCAAGCCAGAGTGCTCTCCCAACTAATTGGAATTTTAATACATTTTTATAAGGCTCCTTGACTATTTCGATTCATCAAAAATATGAACCACCTTCTTCACCTCTGATCTGCTTACCCGACCTCTGTCCTTTTATTTGGATTCTTGAGCTCACTATATCACCGCTAGGCTGGAATGGTTAAATGAACTGCTGTCAAGAACAAATGTTGATAGGAAGTGTTAATTTACAACCTAAATTGAGGCTTTTTATAGTGTGTCACTTCTGCTTATAAAGGTCCACATGCACTACATAAGGTTAAAATTAATATGACAGGTGGACTGTTATGAATTGAAAAACTAAGTGCAAATCTGTTTAACTGAAGACCCATAAATATGTATCCCTGGTGGTATGCGGCTGGTACCCCCTCTTCAGTTGAAGGGATGCCAGCGGGTGCATGTATGCTGTGGGAGCGTGATGGCCTAGCTGCAGGTCAGCTCATCTCCTTTCCCTACAGAGCAGAGACCAGGGACACCCAGGGATTCTTAGCTATTTACAGGTTTAATTATACAACATTATATAAAACTTATAAACATTATTTATACATACGTGCACACGCACACATACATACATACGCTATTTACAAATATAGGTTTACAAAGACAATAACTCTTGTCAACCCTGAACTCAGGCACAGGCCTCAATCCTCTGTGGCCTTCTCATTAGTATGCAGCCTCTGCCCTCAACAGGGCCCTCCAGGCAGCAAGCATGGGGACGCTCAGTGATAAAACACAAGTTAGACAGCAAATCAACAAAGGAAAATCTAGCAGTGATGGAACAATAACAGAACATGCACCATGATATTACATCAAATGGGATACCAAGACACAACAATAACCAGTGCAATAAATTCAGGTATAGAGTTGGGGTTGCGCTAGCAGACCTTGCTAGCTGGCTAAATAAAGCAGCTTACAATCCTCTCCTAATGCAATGTTAAAGACACAAGTTTACAATGAAAATCCCAGCAACATAAGGAGCCAAAATGCAACAATGGCACACCAGCTGTGCCCAAAGAAGAAATGGTACCAGAGAGAAGGAACCTGCTACCTTCAAGGAACACCATCAGTCTCCCCTAGCCATGGCCTCATAAAAACGGAAGCCACCCTTAACAAACAGAGGGGGCCCTAGGTTCTCTCTACTCCCAAAGAGAAGTCATTCCCTCTCCTCATCAGGGACTTCCCTTTGATCACCCAAATGGGGTAGAGCCCCTCCTCCCTTGTGGAGACCTTGGTCTCTCCCCCCGTGTGGGGACCCCAATCCCCCTACCCAGGCACTCATGGCTCCTTAACCCTCCATTGGGTCGTGGCTCATCCTTCTCTCTCCTCTGTGGGTGGGGCCGGTTGAAGCTCCAGCCTTTCTGGGGACTGCAGCTTCATCCAGTTGCTGCTCCCAGTGGAAAGACCTGAGCTGCCTTGTGCAGCTGCCAGGGCCTACCCACTCTCCTGGATGCTCCATGCATGCTCCAGTGGCCCGGGGCCTCTGCCATCAGCAGAGATGTGGGCCTGTGCAGCTTTGTGCAGCCACAGAATTCTCTTTGGCTTTCTCCAAGCCCCGTGCACCGATGGGACCATCAGCAGTTACAGGGTCAGGGACCTGAACTGCCTTGTGCAGGTGTGGAGCCCCTTCAGCTCTTCCTCAGCTCTGTGCACCAACCCACACACCAAGGGCTCCCTCCTTATGCAGGATTGGGGACCTGCACTGCCTCATGAAGCCACAGAGTCCCTTCAGCATTCCCAGCCCTGTGCATTGCTCTGTGCACTGTGGGGCTCCTGCCTCTTGCGGGGATGGGGACCCGCACTGCCTCATGCAGCCATAGAGTCCCTTCAGCTCTTCAGCCCTGTGCACCAAACCATGCACCTAGGGCTCCTGCCTTATGCAGGGTTGGAGACATGTACTGCCTCGTGCAGCCGCTGAGGTCCTATCCACTCCCTGACCCTCCATGTACCAATCTGTGCACCAGCACTGCAGCTCCCTCCACAGTGGGGCTGGGACGCAGCTGCTTGCTGCTTCCCACTCGGTGGAAGTGTCTTCTGGGCACTTCTGGGGCAACTGCCCCACCCTGCTAGTCGGCTCCACCAGCTCTTCTGCAGCCCTCTTCATTGTCCCTTGTTGAAGCCACTCATGTGCTGGGCATGTGGGCTTTTATCCTCTCTGGAGGCTTCACCCCCAGATTGGAAATAGACCAATGAGAAAGCCTGAGGGGTTAGTTCCCCCTCAGGTCCTCTTCCTTACCTCACCCCTGGTTCAGGGCAGGGCAAGCCTTCCTTCTGCCTTCTGTTTGGTGGGGAAGGGAAATGCCCCCACCAATCGCCCTGAGCTATCCAACTCAAGCCATCAAGCTGGGCTGCCACTGGCCAGCCTGCCACGAATAGCCCAGTAGTTCAGTTAGGTATGAATGTAGCTTGGAACCACTGCCCTCCAATCCTTAGAGCTGAAGCAAGCACAAGATCAGTTTGTGTTGAATTAAGTCTAAGATTTGGGGTGGGGGGTTTTTAAGCCTGGTTTAAACATGGTTGGTTTGCTGACAAAATTCAGATGGGCAGAAGAATATCTCTAAATTTAATACAATGATAATTTTTAGAACCATAGAAAAAACAGAGCTGGGAAGAATCTCAGGAGGTCTTTGCTCTGACCCACTCGTTGAGGGAGGATCAACCCTGTTTAAACCTTGCCATCCACGTGTTTCTGTCCTGTGCAGTTAAAAATGTCCACAGATGGCATTTCCAAAGCTTCCCTGGATGATCTATTCCAATGTGTAACCCCCTTTGTAGTGAGAAAATTCTTTCTAATATCTGAACTAAATTTCCCTCACTGCAGTTTAAGACCTTTTGCAGTATCGTTTGACCAAAAGCTGCATTTTATTTCCTGCTACTGTTTCATGGAGTATAGGATTGAACTAGTGTAAGAATAGTCTGAATAAAAGTGTGTTCTTTGTTTCCTTGTCCGTGATTCAACCTCTTTATATTGGCCAGGACTTCATTTGATCTTTAACCTTGTCCCATATCTGAATATATTTTCATAAGCAGTGTCCTTGAAAGTGGAATTTAATTATTGTGGAAAACCAGATGTGTTTGGCATCCTAAGTATCACACAGACTAGCTCTTGCCAAATGACTATTATATGCAATAAGGTGACAGAATGGCGGCTGCAAACACTCTGTATATTAGAGGATAGTGTATATGTATGCTTAGCTCAAAGTACTGGGCCAGCATATCTACTTCCATCATACATTCTTTTTGCAAAAGTAATTAGCTCCCTTCTGAATGTATGGTACGTACTGTAGAAGATTGTCTGATAAACTTGTGTGTAAAAAGTTTGGATAATGCTATCTTAGTTAAGGCCTAGATGTCATTGGTAAGTAGCTTGTGATGTTCTCATTTGTGTGAAGAAATGCTATAAAGTGAGTTAGTAAAAATATAATAGATAAGATAGGGCTAGCATTCAAAAGGATTATAAAAAGATAAATTGCCTTGTGTTGTTGTTACCCTCTTGCAGAAAGCCTGACATGTATAAGCTGGCAGCTGAAGATCTCTCGCCAGTCTCTCTGCCAATATCAATGACATCTATCTCTACACATATTAACTGAAGTATTCTATATGTCCCTGCATTTTATTATCTCTAAATTGTGGCAGACTCTAAGGAAAAGAAATGTATGGAATAAGCTTCAAATTAGCATTAACTTCTTAAACTTTAACACAGTAAGAAATCTACCACCAAGAGCAAATTATCAAAATCACCCATCCCTGACTTTGATGGATGTTCCCCTCACAAATTCACCACATAGTGTTTTATGAACTAGGTTGTTTGCCTAAGTCATCAGCATACAATTGATTAAAGAAGAAAAATGAGTGTGTAATCACTTCTACAAATCATGCTTACTACAAAAAAGAAAGTTTTTAGAACAGTCCATTAAAACCTGATTAGATTAAAGTAAGTATTAGAGTCCTGATGAACACTCATTTCATTTTGTATGAAACACTGTGGAGTAAAATAGCATTACCCAAGTAATTACATCAAAGAAGATGGGGGATTTTCCCCTTTCTCCATATACCTATGCACCTCTTTGAATTTCCAGCTATGCTATAAAAATAGACATGGCCTTGTCAACAAAATACTGTGGCCAGAGAAATATTTGTTCTGTGAGTGACTAGAAGATAGTAAGTGAAGTGATTTCTACTCCCCCCCCCCCCGCTATTTATCTAGGACCAAACCATACTGGTATCTTTAGAATAATGATTCTTTTGAGGAGATAGGGAAATCTGAATGAATATTTTGATTTGCTGAGTCCACACTTAAATAAATGAGAGCAAGGTTAGGGTGAAGAAGGAATTAAAAGAAAATCAAAGCTCAGATTCTAGAAGAAATTGCTGTTTGCAACTCACATAAGCTATACTGAAAGAAGTATATTTATATTTTGTAACGTGCTTTATGTAGAATATGTAAGTGCATACATTGGGATGTATATCATATAGGGAGGAGAATATGTGAATAAAACCCACTTTTAAAATGGAAATCTTTGAGGTAGCCTCAGATTTCCAGGAAAGGATTTTGGAAGATGTTCTACTAAGGCACTGCAGTAAGTATTTTATCCTAAAATGTAGGACATATATAACTGTGATCCTAAAATTACTTGTTTATCAAAGCATGGAGAGGGAGGAACCCCAAAAGTGGGTATGCCAAGTGAAAGGGATTAGACAGAGAAGAATGCTTATATTTTAAGATAAACGTACTACTGCAACACTGAAGTCTAATCCACCTTAAAGTACATCCAGCATTAAATAACAGGGAAATATTGATGTAAGAATGTTATGTGGATAACAACATCTCAGGGTGAGGTCTTGACCTTATCTGAACCCTTTAAAGTACTAAATACACAGGCAAAGATTAGCAAATAAAAATAATTTGATGGTTTTAAGGTGGGGGAGGTGGTAGGGAGTGGGAATAAATGACAGGTAGTATTTATTGTTCAACTAAAGGAAGAAAGCAAGACTGGTAGGTCAAAAAAGAATAAGCCTCGTCCAGGAAACACCAGCTCTAACTGTTGCTAGCAACAAAACAAAGAGAACGACGGATGGTTTGAGAATAATAATGAACAGGAGGCAGAACTGGTATGAATGAAGCAAATATGCTATGGATGTCACTCAACATTTTTTTCCCAACTCATAAATTTTCATAGACCAAGTTACTAATCCAAAGGCAAAAGCAACCTCCCTAGTCAACTTCCAGGAAAAGTCAGACCATTACAGGAACAAGCTTTTAAGAATAATATTTAGGTTAGATCCTCCTTTCATTGGCTTCAGTGGATTTTCTGTTACTGACCCACCTAGGTTTGTGAGACTCCACTAGAAAAACAACTATACAGATAGGTGAGGCATTGATGTCTCCACATAGAGATACAAGGCACCTCTTGGTCATGGATCCCAGGATGTATTTTTAAATGAAAAGGGAAAGTAATTAAAAGATAACAAGGTAGTATCATGCGTCTTCATTGTCTCACCTAGTTTAACATTTCAGAAGGGGATTTTAAAAGTAAAAAGGTCAATCAAAAGTCAATGGCAGTTAGGTGCCAAAGTCCCTGGAGCACTATGGAAAATCCTACTGATAATAGCAAACAAAATAAATGGGGAAAAAACAGCTTATCTTGCTCACTGCCCCATTCAGGTTCTTAAATCACCCCAATGTAATTTGTCTCATATTGTCTCCTAATAGCATGGTAACAGACATAACACTTGTATTTTACATGTGTTTGTTTCTCCTCCCAGCTGAAATTCACATGGATATACATGATGGATAGGATCTTCAGAGGCCTTGACCTAACACCATATTCTTTAAAGACAATAGGCACTTTTCCTCTGAGTCTACTTAGAACAGAATTAGGCCACGATTGAGTGCTTTTGAAAATCCTTCTTGATATGTGTTGTGCTTCTATTTGGAAAGCAAATCAAAGCCCTGTCCTTTGAACTGAAGGTGATTTTTGTGCGAGTTGCTAGTTCCTATGGGAGTGAGTTCTGTAGTCTTGAATCAATCCCTAAGAAAGCACTCTTTCCTGCAAAAATAAGCTTTGCCCTGGCACTGGTAATTCCATTTTGCCAAAGGAGTACAGTCCATTTTACATACAGGGCATCACTGAAATTAATTGAATACATGGAAATAAGGTGAGCAGGATTTGGTCCATCACTGCAATAGAACAACCTAATATATGCATAAATGGAAGATTCAGCTGCCAGAATCCAAAATGAAATGTGACAGAGATACAATCAAAGTAAGCAAGGTATTCCTTATATGTGTGTGACTACGGCTGTGCAGAAAAGTGCCTTAATGACAAATGTTAATGTCTAATTATGGAGTGTCCACAGATCAAGCAGCATTTTCATTTCTGGGGGAAATGAAAATTAGGATCACTTACCATGACAAACTTATTTCCAGTTGTGTTCTGACTAGAAATGCCACAATATTTATAAATTTTTCTCACCGTGTTGCATCAGTCTCTTCCATTCTAGTTCATTCTGGTTGTAATAATTTCCAGAAGTAAATAACAAATTGGTGGGCAGAAGGATCATTACCTAGTAATTAATTATTAATATTTAATTAATTATTTAGTAGTTAATTAAAAACTTCTAGCACCCCAATGCAGCATAGCACATGAATATTAGGGGTGTGCGAAATGGGCCATATTCGATTCGGATTCGGCCTGAATCAGGGACTTGGATTCGATTAATTGATTCGGATCATTATCCCCAATTCAATTTGGTTGAATCTGAAGATTTGATGCTGATTCAGAGAATCAGCAATTCGGCCACAGACACAGCTTTAAATGTTTTTTCTACATACTTCGAGGTACCAGGCATGGTTCATGAACACTGCAATGCTAGGGTGCATGGACCATCCCACAGGAGCATGGGGGACCCTCCCACATGCTTGGTGGTGAACCCAGAAATGGACCAGAAGTACTTCCAGTCCACTTCTGGGTCCTCCAGGGAGCACACTGGGGGGCCCTCCCCACACACCCCTGGCTCAGCGATCAGCCACAGGGGGATCCCAAGTGCCCCCCCAGATGCAGGAGGCACCAGTTGCTGAGTCAGGGGAGCATGGGGGGGGGCT
>NW_017728991.1:10748135-10749910 GCF_001723915.1 Gavialis gangeticus | reverse complement strand
ATCAGCCACAGGGGGATCCCAAGTGCCCCCCCAGATGCAGGAGGCACCAGTTGCTGAGTCAGGGGAGCATGGGGGGGGGGGCTAGGCCCCCCCCAGCACACTCCCCAGTGGGCCCGGAAGTAGACTGGAAGTGCTTTTGGTCCACTTCTGGGTCTGCTGTCGAGCACGCTGGGGACCCCCTGCACTCCTGTGGGATTCTCCATCTGCCTCAGCATCGCAGCATTCATGAGCCGCCTGGTACCATAAGGTATGTGGAAAAAACATTTAAATCAATTTGAAGGGTTCCGATTCAATTCAGAGAGATTAAAGGGTCTCCTGATTCAATGCAGATTTGGAGATACAGCCACTGAATCGGGCTGAATCTCCGCTGAATTGAACCAGGGACCAAAGCTTTGCACAGCACTACGCGACGCTGGTCAGGCCACAGCTGGAGTATTGTGTCCAGTTCTGTGCGCCCCATTTCAAGAGGGATGTGGACAACATGGAGAGGGTCCAGAGGAGGGCCACCCGCATGATCCGGGGACTACAGGGCAGACCCTACAGTGAGAGACTGCGGGACCTGAACCTATTCAGCCTCCACAAGAGAAGGCTGAGGGGGGACCTGGTGACCGTCTATAAACTCACTAGGGGGGACCAGAAGGGTTTGGGGGAGACGCTGTTTCCCCTAGCGCCCGCTGGCATAACAAGGAGCAATGGGCACAAGCTGATGGAGAGGAGGTATAGATTGGACATCCGCAAGAACTACTTCACAGTTAGGGCGGCTAGGAGCTGGAACCAACTTCCAAGGGAAGTGGTGCTGGCCCCTACCCTGGGGGTCTTTAAGAAGAGGCTGGATGCCTACCTGGCTGGACTCATTTGAGTCCCGTTTCTCTTTTTGGGGTTTTTTTGTTGTTCTCCCGCCCTGGTGGGGGGTCGGGCTAGAAGATCTACTAGGTCCCTTCCGACCCTTAATCTATGAATCTATGAATCTAATAAATGTGTTCTTAATATGTGCTTAACTGTATAAACATGTTAGTTCCATGGTTCCAAATGCCAAGCATATAATTAAGGGTTTTGATGCATTGGTTACCACTCATGTGCATGTAGTTAAGCATGTGCTTACCCTTTTTCAATGGATCAGTGTCAATGCATTCAATAGCTCCCTGGTTTAAGGCTTTGTCTCATGTCCATGAAAATGAAAGAGTTAATGTGAAGAGTCTATATAAAGGAAATAGCTATATAGAGTATTGAATCTTTATTAAATGATGGCAAATTATCACTGGAACTATTTGTTAAAATTCATTTTCTAATATTCTCTATTAATAGAAGAGAAATATTGGACTGCAGTGTTTGATTCAGTTTTGCAAAATAGCTACCTGTTATCCCTAATAAAGAATCGAGGCATATGACGTGCACCATGTAAAAGACAGACTTATTAATGCCCCTGTGCTATAGATTGACATGACATATCATTAAGGCTCAGACATAGTCATTACATAGTGCCACAGTTCTTTGTTTTATTAATGCTTTCAGTGGGATGAGGATATAAGAGACGCATGCACCAGCACTCTGTGCATTTCTAAGCACCCTGATTGATTTAAAAAGAGATGCCTACGTCCAAAGCCACAGACTATATAATTGGTCTTTTGAAGTGATTCCTTTTCTCTCTATGAGGGTTTGATACAGTTGCATGGGGTGCTCATAAAACAAACAGGAGTTTGATGAGAGGACAGAACCCTTAAATGAGTACATTACACACAGAATAATATTAAAGTGTTTTTAACTGTGTTTTATAA
>NW_017728991.1:10738398-10743135 GCF_001723915.1 Gavialis gangeticus | reverse complement strand
TCTCTCTATGAGGGTTTGATACAGTTGCATGGGGTGCTCATAAAACAAACAGGAGTTTGATGAGAGGACAGAACCCTTAAATGAGTACATTACACACAGAATAATATTAAAGTGTTTTTAACTGTGTTTTATGAACCTTATTTAGGTAGTTTTTAAATAGCCTGCGTTGGTCCTATGCTGAGGGATAAATTTCACCAAGAAGGGGCAAATTTAACTCAGAGACATTTGCAATATTGAACAATTTTTGTAACCCACCATCTTATATATAGTAATTGGTTGCAAAATTCTGTATATCTATATAACAGATAAAGTGGAATATTTGACTTATTGAACTTTTTCATAATGCAACAAAGGTTGTGTACATAATATTGATTGCCTGGTCCTTTTCAATATTTCATTTCATTGCCTTTTGCTGACAAAGTTGGCTATTATGCCAGACTTTTAACTCCAATCCTTGCCGCAAATCTTTCATGAAAGTTTTACATGTATTCCTTCTAGAACTCCCTTTGATAACAGAAGTTTTATGAATGGAAGGTGAGAGTAAACTAAGAGGCATGTATAGAATAGAAAGAGAACGGTACCCTTAGTGAGCATGAGGGAATTGGAATATATTCGGCTGCATTTTACACAGTTGAAAAAGTGATTGAGTTTTGTTGATTTTTTTTAACTTTCCACATAAGTATCTGCTTTCTACACAAGTCCACTGACAATTAAGCTAAACTCTTATATGTGGTGGTGTTCAATCTCATGTAAAAGCACTTAAAAGAGCAAATTCTCAGTTGAAACTTGGCATGGTATACTCAAGTCAGTAGATTTATGCTGATTTTTAACCAACTGAGAATCTGGCTCACAATATACAATAATATGTATAGTCTGTTTCTATCTATTGTCCATGCAGACACACATGCATACACACACGCACATGCGCGCGCGTGCACACACACACACACGCGCACACGCACACACACAGAGTACATTTCTTTTTCACTGAAAGGCATTTATTTGCATTATGAGTTATGGAGTTGTCATTTTAATTGAAAGTATAAATAATGACCAAAAACAATCTTTCTGTACTGTGACTTAAGGAAAGTAAAACAAGAATGTTAACCCTCATGTGTATGCAGAATGGGAGAGTAGAAATTTTGCAGCTGGTTAATCAAATCACAGTGGTCCCTCATGCCCAATTCCACAAAGCCCGGTCACTGAAAAAGAGGAAATGGAGCTATTGGAGAGCACTCACTTGCATCGTGACCCTCTTCATGGATTCATTGAACCATAGTGTGGAAGGAACTTCACAAGTCATCTACTCCAGTGCCCTAAACAGATGTAGGATGTGCTATTCTTAAACCATAAGATAGATGTGACTTTAGTTCAAACTATAGTTGCTGTAGCTATGACCCAGAGTACCCATGCTACACAATCATGGCTGCTGACCGCAAAGCCTTTTCTCCACTTAAAGGTTTGACTGCCAAGGTACACAAACTCACAATTTGCATCCTGTTCTACCTGCTGAAGCCAAATGCACTCTTCAAAGTGCTGAAGACTATCAGGATTGTGAAGTGATTCTGCTAGTCTCTGTAGATTTCCAATCTCTGGAGCTTTGAAAAGCAATCCCTTGAAGACAATGAACAGCATCATGTGAATCTCAGATTTCCCTTGGATTCCTGTCCTCTTTTCATCTTTATTGAAGGTAAAACTACAGAACTACAGTTTCTGCTGGGATTTACAAAGGGACCTGAATTGATTTTGAGATCTTCCACCGACCTTTGTCTTTATCTGTTTTGGTTAAAACTAATCATTACATCAGTAGTACCAAAATGGCTTGCATTGCTGTCAGTTTTTACTGGTTAAAGACATCTTTAGAAATGTTATCAACTGTGATTCCAAAGGCTCAGCAGGTAGTAAACATTCTCTTTTAGTATAACATATTGAAGAAAATTTGTATGCAAGTCGATTAGCAAAGCTTGTAAACACTTGACTAAACTATGTAGCTCAATTAGCAAAGAATAATGGACCAATAAGTAAAGAGCGTGCAATTTTATCAACTCTTTGCAGCTCAGTAAAGTCTGCAACATAATCAGGAAAGCATAAAGAGTGATTGTCAATGTATGTAACTGCATATTTGCTTATTGCCTTTGACTAAATCAAAAAGGTGTGCCAGAAAATCAGAAAAATGATTAATGACATCAACAAGATATACAGCTCAATCAGATGCACATATGCATTAATTAGCAACATGCAGCACTTGGTTAACTAAGTATATAAAAACAAGACGTCTGAAAGATGCTATCAAATTATTGAAGTAGCAGGCTGGATCACTAGCATACAGCACACAAACAGCCCCTTCCATTGAACTATACACAGCTTAATTTTTAAATTACATAAATATCAACTGGTAGCATCAGCTCCATAATTAGCATGTAAAATAGTTATTGTCTGAGGAGCTTTTCTCTTGGATCCAGAACAAGTAGTTTTGGAAATTGAATTTAAGATGAAGTTTTGGACTCGAGAGCAGTAAGATCCTGGTATCTTCTCTAATGAGGTTTAATTGTAAAATGCCATCATTTGTCTAAAAATGTTGTGGGATCCACTGAATTTTCTAACGCTGTTTGTTAATCTGATAAAAAAAAAAACAACAGATCATTTCTAGTCTTGACTCAAGTCATCAGAAAGGCAGCTTTCTGGGATTTGCATCATAATCGCTTGTACACCACTTTTTTAATGTAAAATGAGGTGTAAGGCAGTGTTCTGCAGCTCTCTGGTGTAGTAGGGTCTGATCTATATTTAGGAAAATACCCAGCTCCATTAACTTGCAACTTGGTTGAAAAGGAGTCACAATGGCATGAATGCAGGTTCTTAGGAGAGGTATACCTCCTAGAATCTATAAAAGGGCACAGATTAAAGAAAATAAGAGTAGCATTAAAAGGTGAATTTCTACATAGCATCCATAGGCAGTAACTTAAAGGAAAAAAAAAACCAAGGCCTTTCAAAGGCCCACAGTTCAGATTGGAATAAGATTGTCTTTAAAAAGGCTCACTCACTCACTCACACTTGTGTGTGCATTTATATTTATATATAAATATATAGGTGTGCGTGCTTATTTAATAGATTTCATAGATTTCTAAGGTCATAAGGGACCTATTAGATCATCAGGTCCAACCCCCTGCTCTGGGCAGGAAAGAGTGCTGGGGTCAAGTGACCCCAGTCAGGTGCTTTTTTAATCTCCTCTTGAACACCTCCAAGGTAGGGGAAAACACCACCTCCCTTGGAAGCCCATTGCATATTTTGGCAACCCTCACCATAAAGAATTTCTTCCTGATGTCCAGTCTAAATCTATTCTTCAGTTTATGGCCATTGTTTCTAGTAACCCCAAGGGGTGCCCTGGTAAACAGAGTATCCCCTATTTCCTGCTGATCCCCCCCACCCCCCGATGATTTTGTAGACAGCCACAAGATCACCTCTCAGCCTTGTCTTGCAGAGGCTGAAGAGATTCAAGTCCCTCAGTCTGTCTTCATAGGATCTTACCTGCAGGCCCTCAACCGTACGAGTAGCCCTCCTCTGAACCCATTCCAGGTTATCCACATCCGTCTTGAAGTGTGATGCCCAAAACTGGATGCAGTACGCCAGCTGCAGCCTCACCAATGCCTCATTTTGTTATACGACTCACTGGTTTTTGCTGGTGCTGTATGGGAAGATTTCCATAGCAAACATTCTGTAAGTATTGGAATTTTCTGGTCAATGGCAAGAGTTTAGGGGGGGTAAAGTGAGATTAAAAAGAATATTAAAAAAGCTGAAATCTTGTGCTCGTTGAAGAGTTGTCTTTGTGTCTTTGAAGTTTACAAGGGTCTTAATGCCAAGCGATATCTTTTTACACAAAACTAGACTCTAATGTGACTATGGATCTAGTGGCACCGTTAAAGTCAAAGGCTTTCATCTAGTATGGTATCTTTTCATATTTGATTTTTTTTTTTTTAAAACATCTTTAAAAAAGCATGAACTGATAAACAACACATGGATTTCATCAATAGGCTTTCTGGGGACACACAAAGCCTCTGACATTGATCTAACTGCTCAACAAAGTGATTCTGCGTGCAGACATTGATATTGTATCTTGCCAGCTGTTCATCCAGGCAGGGTTAAGTTAAAGAGCTCACACTGAAAAATCAATATATTTTCATTCACCTGGACATTTTGATCCTAATATATTTTTTTCTAAAACATCACTTTTTGGTATATAGGAAAAAATGGTATTTAGTCATGGCAAGTATAATAAAGTCACAATGAAAGCTTTTGGTTCATTTGTTAAAATGGAAAATATATTATAAATATATAATTCTGGCCTACCACCAGAAGGATCAGCTTAAATATATGATTTTTAAAATCTTACACGTTCTAGGGGACCTGACTCATGGTTTTTTAATTCTCAGCTTTGTTTCATTGGATGAGAAACCTCAATAGTTAAAATATTATTGAACCACAGCATGTCTAAAATGAGTGTATAGCTTGAGTGTGCAAATAATACATATCTCAGTATTTCTGTATGTGGGTGATCTGTTATGCACCCAGTTGACCACCAGCAGATGCTGGTACATAGGCTGCATATGCAAGCACAGTAATGATGTTAGTCAAATTAGGCACCGATCTATACACTCATTTCTATGACAGCAGTTACACTGTGCTACTTTTCAATCAAGCCTTTGTACTTTCTTCAGTCTAGCGTGCTAATTTTCTTAATGT
>NW_017728991.1:10732060-10733398 GCF_001723915.1 Gavialis gangeticus | reverse complement strand
AAATATTATTGAACCACAGCATGTCTAAAATGAGTGTATAGCTTGAGTGTGCAAATAATACATATCTCAGTATTTCTGTATGTGGGTGATCTGTTATGCACCCAGTTGACCACCAGCAGATGCTGGTACATAGGCTGCATATGCAAGCACAGTAATGATGTTAGTCAAATTAGGCACCGATCTATACACTCATTTCTATGACAGCAGTTACACTGTGCTACTTTTCAATCAAGCCTTTGTACTTTCTTCAGTCTAGCGTGCTAATTTTCTTAATGTTACCAGGAGTCTGATGTTAACAGTTTTTTTTTTTTCTAAAGCCTCAGTTGGTAGAGCCAAGGAAACACTTGAACAGCAGGTTTCAGATGTTTAAAACATTTTAGTCCTCGTGGTTGCAGAGAAAGACTGCAAGCATGGCCTTAAGCGTACCTTAAACCATGAGATGAATAAATAGCCTCATATAAGTCTTTACCATGTCATCTCTTTCTTTCTTAGCCTGCCTCATGATGTTTTAACACTCAAAATTCATAACTCTGGTTTGACTATTTCTAAATTGTTCTGAGCATCTAGGTCTAGATGCCTGGGAGTTTTGGATTCCTGCATGTGAATGATTTTCTCAGTCCAAGCTGATGACACTGCCTTGAAACAGGATGGCTAAGAGAAGCAGGCAGAAATCAAAACAAATCTCTAAGAATAATTTACCAAAGTCATCCTGGGGGGAGTGACTACATTGAAGTCAATAGAATAGAAAGAACCTAGCCCAGAGTGTTTATTTTCATTCAAGACTGATGATCTTTCTTGGTTATGACTGAACTAAATATTACTGCAAATAACATGGCACAGTATTGATTGCCAAACACAGCCTGCATTCAGTGCTGTGTTCCAGGTGGGCAGGAATTCATTATTTCATATATCACTCAGAACTTGCTGCAGTGGTTGTATAAATTCAGGAGGCTTTACAGAAGTAAGATGCAAACATTTTTTTCATCTTTAAAGAGTTCTGATATGCCCTATAATGGCTAGCAGAAGCATTGTTCAATAGGACATCAGTGTGCTGCTACTGATTAATTATGGTTTATATTGCCATAGCATCCAAAATTATGCTAGGTAGTGTATGTGCAGAAAAGACACAGTTGGTTCCCTGAGAAGCTAAGAGTTGGTTTGATTTATCTATCATGACAGAGTTGTCCCTTAAAATAGACAGCACTTTCAAAGTTTCGTTATATATACACACACTCTATACTATAGTATATCCATTTTCTGTGTGTGTGTGTGTGCGCACACACACACTAGTAAATTGCACGTAATGAATGTGGGGGGGGTGGGGGGCAGAGATGGAGT
>NW_017728991.1:10729410-10731886 GCF_001723915.1 Gavialis gangeticus | reverse complement strand
GAGCAGTGGTAGCAGCAGAGGGGGTGGGGGGGCGTGGCGATGGCAGGGGGGGCACTGCCACCAGAACTCCCCCATTCCCATACCCCCTCCCCTTCCCCTTTCCACTCCCCTCTTTCCCGCTGCCTACCCCTCCCTGTGGCTGTTGTTGGGGGCAGGCAGTGCGGCAGCTCCTTTGCCCCCTTTGTCCATAATGCTCTGGGCCCTCGCAGCCAATCGGCGCATGCCCTCTCGGCAGCACATGCGCAGTTGGCTCAGAGCATTACAGACAGACAAACAGACAGACAGACTAAGGCTTTTATTATATTAGAATACACACGTAGTATCCCTTGAATATATCTAAAGATGGCAGTAGCCTCAAGTACAAAGCTAGATAGTTAAAAAAAAACGCTGATTGGTTGACTTTGAAAAGCATGCTCCTAGGCCCATCTTTTGACCCTCCCGCTAAAAAAGACTGGTGCTAATAGGAAGTAAAATGGCAAAATTAGTGTTTTGCTTTCTTCATTAACGCCACCATGAAGAGTTTCATTAGAGTCCCAAAGAGTCACTTCCATATTAATGGCCAATTACATCAATGTAGAAATTACTTCAGTGTATTTATTTCAATGTTTCTGTTCTGTTGTTAAATAGAAAAGTATTTATTGAACTCCTCAACTGTTAAAAGCATCCAATTGTCAAAGCAGTGTTAGAAAAGTGGAGCATGAGCTCATTTGCCTTTTTAATGTTTTCAAATGTTCCCTTTAATTGACAGGCCCATTTGGGAATCTTTAATTGTAGAACTGTAAAAGCAGTAAACAGTTCAGTCACCCTCCTCCTGTCACTGAAATGGTGTTGGGGAGGGGGAGAATAAGTTATGGTTTCAGTTAGTGATATCTAGGTTCATTACTTCAATTTGGTTTAGATGAGCATATAAAAATGGATGTTTAACTGAATTGCACAAAACATTCAGATCTTAAATATACTTGATATCACCCCTGATACCAGTTCATCCACCAGTTCAAGCACAAATTGGTGTTTGCCTGAACATTTTAGTGTTCATGAGCTTTCATTTGAGCTTGAATACAAATGTGTTTTACTCTGGGTATCTCTCTGCAAATTGTTTGAACATCGTTTATGAAATATGCCACCTCATACCTTACTTAAGACCTTCATTGGCTGATCCATCTTCACGTGATAAGGAACGTTAATGCAAGCCGTTCCTCAGGGCTGGAAGAATGTGTTTGATCTGTCCTCTCTGGTCCAGTTTGCATAAAATACGTGTTATAATTTATTGCACTGGAAAGAATCCTGTTAAGCGTGTTATTAGGGAAATAACAGACAAGCAGAGGAAAGCAATGGAATATTTTTCCTTTGACATAAATTCCATGTTTACATTGCACAGGTGGAAAATATACATTATTTATGATAAGAGTTACTATTATTAGGGTGCTTATACATCCCAGTTTGGCCAAGACACTCTAGGATTCTGTAGCCTAATCTTGGGCAGTTGGTCAAAAGTCCCGGGCTAGAGTGTGGCAGGGAGGTGGAGTAGCACGGTATGCCAGGCAGGCGGCTGGGCAGGCACTGAGGCTCCTGTGTGAGAACAACGATGTGCCATCTGTGGGAGGGGTGGCACCTGCTTCAGTCCACCCACCTTTCTTTCGCACAGGAACAGTAGTGTCTGCCCAGCCACCTACCTGGCAGACCATGTTACTCCACCTCCCTACCAAACTCCAGCCTGGGATTCTCACTAACCAACCAGGACTGGGCTATGGGATCTTGGAGTGTCCTGGCAAAACTGGGATGTATGGTCACCACAGTAGTCAGAAGAAGAGGAGTAGTTGTTGTTATTTAGGGTCCAAACAGCTATTTTTGCAGTGTACTATTTCATGTAAAACTAGAATAGACATGACAGGATAGGGGTCAGTCTTGCTGAGGATGGATTAGATGACATAGGAATGCAAGGGTTTTTGAAGGGTCTGAAGATGAGAACGTATCTTGCTAAAGTTTTGTTTTTACTATCCGGAATATTTGTGGAATTGTACAAAGGACTGAGACAGCAAATCTTTACTCATGATGTGAGTGCTTTTTATTTACACTTTTTATTTGTCTCAGACTAACACAGCTACCAAGTAAACCCCTGAAACATGGAAGATGCTGAATTGTAGCCGATTTTTGGATTTTAAACTTCGTTGCAGAACAACAAGGATGTTTTTTTTTTTACCTCCCTGCCTTTCATCTGACACCTCCAGGGAAGGAATTCTACCTGATCAACACATCAAATTGCTACTCAATGCAGCTCTCACGCGCTTAGGGACCCCAAGGGACAGCCTTCCATCTTCAGCTCCCTCTGGGCAAAAATTAAGTTTATTTCCTACCTATGGGGACTTTTTACTATCTTCTACCATCTACGCTTTTCCCAGAGCCTGACGAAGGGACTTTGATCCCGAAAGCTTGCAGAAAAGGACAATTTTCTTGCCATTTTCCAGTTGGTCTAATA
>NW_017728991.1:10714597-10724410 GCF_001723915.1 Gavialis gangeticus | reverse complement strand
GTATCCTTTTGGAACCAAGAGTTCTAGTTTTTTGTAAGTCCTTTTATTTACACTAGGCATTACATCAAAGCTCAAGTCATATAAATATGGACTGCAGCACTGGGACCTCCCTAATTTTTAATAACAGTAATAGTAATAATGAGATGACATCCATTTTGGCTGACCCACTGGAGATCGAACCAGACATCTTCACAGCATTAGCAGCTGCCACACCATGAATGGAAGAGCCAAAGCTGCCTAGCCAGGTCCCTAATACAGTCATATTCTCTGCAGATCTGGCACAGAAGGGGCCCTGTAACATTGAACAATGGCTTATGTCCTTTACACCCACTTAACAATAGGTTACAATAACTATTACGATTTTGATAATTATACTTCTTGCTAAAACAAGGGTACAATTTTGAAAACTACATGGAGCCTTCAGCAGTTTTAAAATTAGTTTTCCCATGGTGAAGCCTTTGAGGAAAACTGGGAATGGAAAGACCGTCTGTTCACCTCTGTTGTGTCGACTTATCCAAACCTTTTCAAGTATGAAACATTTCTTACTAGAGCACAGCAAATTGCATGGATGAGTGTAGCTCATAATGCAAGGAAATTCTAACTGTTCTATCAGATCTAGATAACATTAATCTGATCCTTGCAAGGAAAATACATATTTTAGGAGTCACTGCCGAACATCACATCCTTGTCTTATTTTAAATTATAACTCTGTGTGTACAATTAATGGAAGCGAGAATTATTTTTAAACATATAAAGCAGATGATGAATATGAACACATTTTCACATGTTATTTTCTGTCAGAAAACATCTGTGCAAAAGAAAATATAATATGAAGAATAATAATGAAGACTATTGTGTTCCTTCAGTGATAAATTTACTTGTGGGAATATAGTACGTCAGTAGAATAATTTAATTACATTTTTCATCCCACTGGTTTGCACTTGACATTTTAGTCTAAGAAACCAGGCACAAGAATTCTCTTCCATTTTGACAAATATTATCAGTGCTTTTTTATTGTTGATCCTAGTCTGTTGAAATCTTGGCCACAGACACAAATCTGAATGGCCATTCAGAGCTGTATCTTTATGTAGGAACATTATTTCATAAGCCCAATGAAATTACCAATCATTTTGCAGGCAGCAAATACCATGTGACTTTATACTAGGGTTGTGTGAAACACCATCTTTTCATTTTGACATTCATTTTGCCATTTCAAAGGGACAGTGTTTTGTTTTGTCATTTTGTTTCGATGCATTGTCCCATTTTGTTTCATCGAAACTGTTTAGCTGTTTTGACAAGGTTCAATGTTTTGCCCATAGGCTATAATGGGGGGTCATAAAAATGTCTATAACTTAGTCATTTCTTGCCTGTTTTGGATGAACATTGTAGGGATGGTAGCCCCTTCTGAGCTCATGACATCTGCCAAATTTCAAGGAGATAGGTGCAGAGGTTTCTGGGAAAACGCACCTCAAACTGTTCAAACCAAAAGTCCTGACACTTGCTGGCAGCGGTAGCCTCCTCTCATCCGGCTTGTAGATCCGGGGGCTCACACCCCCAAAAGGAGTTCAGCACAGCCCAGCATCCCTCTGAGGGGTGAAAGCCCCCAGATCAGCACCCCAGATGATGAAGCTCAGGCAGCTTCTCCCACCTGCGACTGGCGCTGGGTGTGGGCTGCACCCAGCACTGGACAAGATTGCTGCTGCCGCAGCCTGAGCCTCCTCTCATCCAGCCCAGTTCTGGGGACTCGCACCACCAGGAGGAGTCCAGCACAGCCCAGCAGTCCTCCCAGGGGTATGAGCCCCCAGATCTGAACTGGATGAGAGGAGGCTCAGGCTGCCTCTCCCACCAAGGACCGGTGCCACCTGCTCGCCTCCCACTCACCCTGCACCTGGCTCCAGCCCTGTCACATGCTCCCCACCAAGCTTTAACCCCCCCATGCGCTCCCCACCCAGCTGCAGCCCCCCTGCACAGCCCCTACCTGACTCCAGCCCCACCATAGCTTTTCAGCAACAGCAGCTGCAATCTTGGCCTTGTGGCACAGCCCCCCTGCACAGTGAGGGGCAGCACAGCTCGGCCCCACCTGCCAGGTATCCATGCAGCCTCTGCCACAGCATGCTGCTGCAGCCCAACTCAGTGTGGCACAGCGTGGGGCCATGTGCTTTTGGGCAGCTCTGGGCTGTCACACAGGGCTGCACGCCACTCATGGGGACCACTGGCCACACCAGCCCAAGTCCTGTGTGCATGAACCCTGCACTATCCAGCTGGGCTGCTTCTGTGCAGCCTCGCAGCCCTCCTGGGGGTGTGGGCAGTTCCCCAATCTGTGTGCTAGATGTCAGGAGGCTGCTACTGCTGGCTGGGACTGGCACTGAGTGCAGCCTGTGCCAAGCGCCAGGAAGATTGGTGCTGCTGCTGGCCCCAGCAGGCAGCGACAGCATGCCGTCATCCCACATGCAGATTAGGGGGCCTGCACCCCCAGGAGGCCTGCACCAGACTCCTCTGGGGAGGTACAGGCTCCCGGATCTGTGCACTGGATGACAGGAGGCTGCTGCTGCTGCCTTGGGCCAGCAGCAGCACCAGTCTTCCTGGCATTGGGTGAGGGCTGCAGAGCTATGCCAGACTCGTCCTGCATGCCAGATGACAGGAGGCTGCTGATGCTGGCTGGGACTGGTGCTGAAGCCAGGTAAGCCCGGCTTTGAAAGTTGAAACGTTTCAAAACTTTCCAAATATTTTGAGTGCCCTTGTTTAATTTCAAAGCTCTTTTGAAAGCTTTTGTTTCATTTCAATTTTGCTGTTTCAAGCTCAAAACGCATCGAAACGACTTTAAAACGAAATACCCGGCTAAATTTCACATAGCCGTACTTTACACCATCTCTTTCTGACAGAAGTAATGAAACAGGCTATACAGTCTTAGTCCCCATTTCACAGATTATTCACATAGATTATTGACATAGGGTTAAATTCAGCCCCAGGACAGAAGACTGGGAGATCTGTGCAGCTTGTGTGTCCCATTTAGAGTCTCAAAACAAAGCTTGCACATGATGGTAAGTAGTATTCACATTTTGTGCATAGACAGGCATCTGTTATGCTGCAATGACCGCTTTCTCCTTCTTTTCTTTCCAGTAGTCTTCATCTTGGATTTGAGCTACCTACAGGAGCCAGCTCACTTGTGCCACACATTCCTTATGTTTGCATAGAAAGGGAGAACTGAAAGCATGTAACAATCATATTTTATTCTTTCCTTCATATACACTTAACTCTTTCCTTAAACACTTCCTGGAAATAGTCTCCAAGTCCTGCATACAATCGTATTACAAAAATCTCCATTGGGAGCATAACATGGGGCCAATTAAATACATAATTATTCACCAAGGGACCCCAAAACAGCTCCATATATATTTATCAACTATAAACTGTGTAACAATGTATTATATAGGATGCAGTCACAAGTGAAAAACTTAGCCAGTCACATGTTTGATAAGCAGACTTATCTGAAGTCTGGCTGAAACCAGTAAGAGCTTGCATTTGACACATTGTATTTGGTAGCTGAGTATATTTTTTATGATAAACACAACAGGATTCCCTAAGGACATAATAGACTGTAAGAAAGACCTCTAGAGTCCTGTGCGTCTTGAGGATAGTCATTTTTTCGTAACAAAGCCATTAAGTATGGCATTAACTGCAGCATATGAATAGGAACCAGAGATTACAGTCATAAGGCTGTATCAAGAATAGGCCTCATTTTGTACTTTTTGTGCAAAATGTACTCATGTTTCATAGATTTCATAAACATTAGGGCTGGAAGGGACCTCGCAAGATCATTGAGTCCAGCCCCCTGCCCCAGGGGCAGGAAGTCAGCTAGGGGCAAAGGATCCCAGCAAGATAAGCATCCAAACATTTCTTAAAAGAGTCCAAAGTAGGTGCTTGCACCACCTCTGGAGGGAGTCTATTCTGCCTCAATCTGCCCTGCCTCTCCCCCAAGTCAGTTTACCAGCCTGGATGGTGCTTTCCAAGTTGCCATGCTGTATATTGGTAATCAGACTGGTGTTGGCTGATATGGCTGGTCAATAATCGGCCATCGTATCAACCCAAAACATCTTTATCGGTGAACCCCTAAGAGCATCCCTCAGTTTTCAGGGCATTTAAATGAAGGATTTGTGTATCTAAGGATTTTCCATTATACTTTTTGCTGTGGTGAGACAGGGCTTGATAGCCAGATGTTCACAGATGTTGTATCAGTTTATGTTTTCATTACAGAACGATTCACATAATAACAGACACTGAAATGTGAATGTCTAGTATGGATGACAAAGCAATGAAAATATTGCTAATTTTGATTGGCTGAAGACTCACTTTCTCTTATAAGGTTTGCTTTATTAAGGTATGCATGGAGAAGTGAGAGAGGACATTAATATCAGGCTGCAAAGGTTACATTTACTGCTGGTTGGAAATTTTCTGATGAAATATTTTTCCCATCACAAAATGCCGAGTTTATCAGAATCCACTGCACCATTTCACTTTTGATGGAATCCATCCATTACCTGTTTACCCAATTCTTTTCCAGCCTTTCTGGCAAGCTTTGGGGCTTCTGGAAGCCTTTTCCCCCCATCAGTTCCAGTTAGAGTGGTATGGTGGTTTTGTTACATGACATAATGCATAAAACCTATTCATATTCAAAACTGCTTCCAAGCTTTCACATTGTTCAGTCCGAATGCAGAACTAAGGAGTGTGAGGGGCCTGTTTCATGCAGTCTGAGTACAATGGATCAGCTTTGGGTAGCATGAGCCTCACTAAAATAGACTCACCAGTTCCAGCAGGCTCTTCAAGAGCTGTTTGGAGATACTGCTTGCTGCCCAAGGTGTTGACTACTCTGGCTCCGATGCGGCAGACCACTTAATCAATAGACTTAACTTTAGACACATCTGTATAGTCAGATTGGTTTTACCCTGGCAGGGACATAAAACTAAGGAGGTCCTTAGGTCTGTGAGAAGTGCCTAGTATTCGCTAATATTTGGAGAGTATTCGCTTCAGATTTGGATTCAGCCAATTCAGGGGACAGCGATTTGATTTGGTGATTCAAATCACCGTCCCGAATCTATTCAGCTGAATCTCTGAATCAAATAAGCTCCATCCCCTGCCCACTCTCCCAGCCCCATCAATGGCTGCCCTGCCCAGCCCCAGCCTCCTGGCTCTTTAAAAAAGGCCTGGGGGGCAGCGGGAATCCCCCCCACACCTGTCCCAACTGTGTGGGGGGCTCTTCCATGAGTCTCCAGCTGCTACCGACTCTCCTAGCCCCACCCCATGGCTGCCCCAGTCCTGGTTCTTTAAAAAAAAATGCCCCACACTCACTGGCTGCTGCCAGGTGGGGGACAATCCCTACTGAACCCCACTTCCCCATGCTGCATGGGGGCTGTGCCACGAGCCCCCAGAAACCCTGAGGGTGCTGCAGCAGCTGGTGAGAGCGGGGCTTTTTTTTTTAAAGATCCAGAGGCTGGGGCCAAGCAGAACAGCCATGGAGGTGAGGCAGGAAAAGCAGGTGGGGGGTAAGGGCTCATGGCAGAGCCCCCCCATGCAGTGTGAGGCAGTGGGGATTGCCCCCCAACCTGGCAGTATCCAGTGAGTAAGGGCCTTTTTTTCTAGAGCCAGGACGCTGGAGCTGGGCAGGGCAGCCATTGGCAGGGCAGGGGTTAGGGGTTACTCCAGGGGGCTGGGGGAGAAGGCAGGGGATGGGACCTGGTGGGGGTCCTCTCGTGGTCCCCTCCCCTCTTCTCCAGGCTTCCCTCTGCCCCCTACTTACTGTCATGGAGTCCGGGTCCAGCATCGTGCAGCAGTGAGTGGGAACTGCCTGAATCGCCGAAGCTCTCTGAATCTTTTCCGAATCAATTCAGAGAGCTTTGAATTGATTCAGACCTTTTTATTGGTCTCCCAATTTGATTTGGATTTGGAGATTCGGTCACCGAATCAGGCCGAATCTCCTCCATATTGAATCAGCACCTGAACCTTCACACAGTCCTAGTATTTATCCCAACTGAGGCCAGGCCATTCAGTACTTGTAGCATTAATGCATAAAGGCTAAGAACAGACACTCAAAAAGCCCATGGCTGAGTCTATTCAATCTTCACAGGTTAGTCTAAGTTGCATAGATTGAACTGATAAGCAAGTGAACAGATACTCACTTTTGATTCTGGAAATGCAACCACATGCCTATAGTGCTCCAGGCCAGAAGCAGTGGGGGGAAGAGGGTGAGGCTGGAACAGACAGCTTGGGCCAAGCCTGCCTAGCATGCCTAGCCCACCTGTCCCACAAGGTGGGGTTTAAGGAGGAGATGCAAAGCATCCTGGCATGCTGAGGGACTGTGAATTAATTGAATCTGGAGGGGATCTGGGACAGAAGTTCAATAAATGGACATAACCTAAATCAGTTAAGTCTGATACTATATCCAGATTTATCTTAAACCATTTTTGGCCATTTTGAAAGCAGTTAATGCACACTGAACTTCAGTTGTGTTACAGATTTGAACTAGTTTCTTTGCACTTTTGTACCAGTTTACATGTAATTTTTATCTCTAGCCAACGTGCGCAATTAAAGCAGAGTTGTTTTTAATGGACATTTTAGTATGGTTATGAATGGGAAATGGTATCAAAGTAACTGAACCATTACTGATGAGTCATTACAATATAAAGATCCTCTAATGCTATTACGTGAATAATTATCAAGATTTTGTTCCCTTTGACAATGTTTTGTAAGGTTGGAAGTCCTGTTGAGGATGGATGAGTATCACAAAGCTGGGGGTACTGAAGTTTTTTAAGAACCTTAAGAACGAATTCTCATTTGGCAAAGAGTAGTCGCTGCTGAAGAGCTAGCTCAGTTTCCTCATTTCTCCTCACCCCCCCCCACCAAAAAAAATAAAAAGTTTAAGAACCAGAAATAAGCAACTAACAAATGTTCTCCTAATGCAGGGGTGGACAACCTGCAAGACACATGCCACAAGTGTCCCAGGCAGCTTCTGTGTGTGACACCTGGTAGATTGGGGAGTGAGCAAAGAACAGGCCTGGGACAGAGCAGGGAACAAAAAGCAGAGCAGCAGATCAGGCAGAGAACTCAGGGAGCGGAAAGCAGAGTAGGAGTTTGGGTAGAAGAGGGGAATTGGAGGGGTATTTGGAGAGGGTCTGAGGCTTGGCTTGTGGCACACACTGGCCAAAAAGGTTGGTACCTAGTGCCCTAACTAAAGAAAAGCCTGTAATATGTATTGCTAGAATAGTACAAAAGGGTAATACTTTATCTTTTCATCTACATTTTTCTCTCAGACACTCTTTTTTTATTTTACCCATTATTTCTCTGTATTTGTTGTTCTCTCTGTCCTTTGTCAAATATGTTTTTCACCTGACATTTTTGCACTGGATTTTTTTTCTTTGTTTATTTTTTTCCCTCCATCTCTATTAAGTAAAACTTTCAAGCTCAAGATGAACTTCCAAGCCAGCAATGTTTAAGTGTATTTGGAGAGAATCCTCCCACATCCAACCCCAAGTGTGAGTTTTCATAGCAATTTGCTGCTGGTTTATCTTTCATTTAAGTTAGTAAATGGCTCCTTTCCCCTGCTGTTATACTGGCAATTTTTTTTTCAATTATCCATCAGTTTGAGTTGTGGTCTGTCTTTAAAATGAGCAGCAAGAAATCCATCCAGAATGCTGTATTAAATTATTTGCTCTGCACTCTTGATTGGCAGTCTATTAGTGCAAACTCTGAAGAAATGTATAAACTATCTAACTTACAGATTTGAAGTTTAAGTTTAAAGCTTTCCTGATGGTAAAACTATGGATCCAATAAATAAAAAATAATGAGTCATGCAGATAAATTTCATGAAGTGTCAGCCCTGCTATTTAATAAATACTTCAAACCGACATATTTCAGATTCAACAAAATACTTGGTTACCATGGAATACCAGAAACAACTGATTAAAAAAAAGCATACATTGTACATGACACCTGTATTATTGTCTGAATTCAATGCAGTGTTCAGATTACACATTATCTAGGAGCTTCTCCCATTACTTGAATTTATGTAGCCTCATTCTATTTATCTGCATCATGCACGGTAGAGGACTTCCATGGTAACAAGGTGGCATGGTTAAATAATTGTAATTAACAGTCTTACAGTTTAGGCAGCAAGTCTTGTCAACTCAGTGCATGTTACCAGAACATTTATTGCCCCAACTAAAAGGCTGTACTTGGTGCTTTATTCATGTTTCTGACAAGGCCCAAAACACCGCTGGAAAAGTGTAACATGACGTGAGCATATATTAGCTCTAATTCTACTCAAACATCTAGAATATCCTATGCTACAGCATCTTTCTTCACTCTTGCAAGAGACTTCAAGCAAGATGGTTTCAACATATGGTCAGATAGTTTGCAAAAGGAAGAGTATCAGATATATTCTGTTCATCTAAGAAAAACTGCCAAATTCCCTGCTGGTACAAATATTTAAAGCCCAAATTCCAAGATATGTATTATACAATTGATTATCAACTAGACACATGATGTTCTCGATCACTATGTTAACTTCTATTATGATACAAATGAATGTCCTAATCCTGTTTGACATCCTTCAAGTTCATGCAACAGCTATGTGTGATAACACATTTGCAGTGGGAAAAACTGCATGAGAGAGAGACCTACACCAGAGTAGCCAAGACCCTGGGTGGTGTTATTCAGTGGGAGGAAGGGAAGAGGTTCAGATGCATTGCCTGCCTGATTGAGAGCAGAGACTTGATGCTGAGTCCCCCACATCCTAGATGAGGGCTCTAACCATGGGGCTATTGACTGTTTTGGAATAGGTCCCTCTCTAAGGTTCTGTCAAGAACAATTTTGGAAGGTCTCGTTCTTGTTCTCCATTGGGGAAAAACAAATTGATAAATCTTGACATCTCTTATGAATCCAGATTCTTCTTTTCTGTCTGATGCTAGTGTCAACATGAACCACATTTCCCCAGTTAATATGCTTACTACTAAAATCTGCGGAAATGCAAAGAACAAAATATGTCTTAACTGCTATTTCACCTTTAGAGATCTCTACTCAAAATCAAAATTAGGGTATGGTACAGAAAATCTTGAACTGCTGTTGATGTCCCTTGTTTGTGCATACATTTAGGATTTCTGTCCTTAAGCATTACTAAAGGCCTGTTTTGAGAATCCTGTGTAGTTTACCCTCACGTACCGTAGGCAGTATGGTCTCCACAGAATTAGCAAAATGTTCTTTTAACTTTGCAGAAATCTTCTCCATAGATGCAGCTCCACTCATCCTACACCTCTGAAGTTCTTTGACAGAAATAAAATAGCTGTGAGGGTAGGTGAAAAGAGCAAAAATGTTGGGAGTGCACATCCACTCAGCCCCACTGGCAGGTTCTCACATGAAGTTTCATACTGGTTTGTTGTTAAGGATTTTCCCATGTAGAATGGTTGAGGATGTGCTTGAAGATCTTACACACTTAGGATGCAGCAGAGCTCTTCCCTCATGCAGCAGCAAGGTACCTGAACTCTACTGCTCACCCTCCCATCTCAGCAGTATTTCCCCTTCTTGCGTAGGATTTAGATTTGTCCTTCAAGCACTTGGAAGAAATCTCTGTGGTCTTAGATGAGGATATAGTTAGGTAATGGGGGATTCTTACTACAAAGCTGTTTTAGAACTCTTTCAAATATAAACTCAGAAGGCAGCTGTCTGATGTAGTTCAAGCCATAGAGA
This sequence comes from Gavialis gangeticus, assembly GCF_001723915.1. Classification (NCBI taxonomy): domain Eukaryota; kingdom Metazoa; phylum Chordata; order Crocodylia; family Gavialidae; genus Gavialis; species Gavialis gangeticus. Next base: position 10,714,675 of record NW_017728991.1, on the reverse strand, counting down.
TCAAGCCTGATGAAACATGCTATCTTCTCTGTATAAGACCATCATAAGCCTTTATTGTGCATGGAAATGCATTGTCTT
>NW_017728991.1:10701576-10709597 GCF_001723915.1 Gavialis gangeticus | reverse complement strand
GTCTTAGATGAGGATATAGTTAGGTAATGGGGGATTCTTACTACAAAGCTGTTTTAGAACTCTTTCAAATATAAACTCAGAAGGCAGCTGTCTGATGTAGTTCAAGCCATAGAGATCAAGCCTGATGAAACATGCTATCTTCTCTGTATAAGACCATCATAAGCCTTTATTGTGCATGGAAATGCATTGTCTTATTAAGTTTTTATAAAAGCTGGGGTCTGCTAAAAGCAAGCCAACTTTATTTCGGTGTTTGTCTGTTTTGTTAGCAACAGGTGAAGCTCAAAATGGCTCTGAGGTCTAGCTCAGAGATGCACCCAGACTCTTCATGAACTATCTGTGTTTCTAAATCTCAGACCTAGAGCTGGCAGTCCCTCAATATGAGAACAATCTTCCAGTAAAAAGGGAGTCATCAATAGTCCAGAGATGGTTGAGAAGGCCAATCTGAGATCCATGTTTGACTGGACACATGAAAAATAGGTTTGGGAAGATGGAGTGAGTCCTGGTAATGTCAAGTTACAACTCTTTCCTTTTGTCTCTCTCCTCTATCCACCTCTATACTGAGGTGAGTTTGCTCAAAGTGATCAGCGCCTTGTCATACATCACAGCACCACTGGGGTTGATTTGGTGCTCGTCTTCCGAGTGTTGACATTAATACCAAAGTTCTTCGGTTTGGCTTTTAAGGTGTCCTCAAGTCTCCTCTTTTTCCCAACTCTAAAGCAATGACCATTGGTGAGTTTGGTGTATAGTTCCCATTTTGGGAGCCAGTTGGAGTCCAATGGAGCTGGTGCTGAATAAACTTGGTTTCAATGCTGATAGAGTTTGACTGAGCCAGAATGCTGACATTCAGTCTTCTGTCCTTCCAATTGATATAGGGGATTTTTTCAAAGACATCATTGATGCTTTCAGACCACTCCGCGATACAATACTAATGATTTTTTATGCTAGACAGCTGCAGCAAAACTGAGAAATGTACATGGTCTGCATTGACCCGAGTACAGACTTTGATTCAATCAACAGAGAGGCCCTGTGGAAGTTCCTGGTGAGACTTCGGCATCTCTTTCACTTTCATATTTTACAAGGAACATTTGTTCCATCATGGAGAATTAAGAACCTTTGTTCTAACCACCTCTCTCCCTTTTATTCTTTAAACAGCTCTTAATATGGCCATTTCTGCCTCTTTTGGCCACATGTCATGCCTTCTTCTCAGTTTGCTATACCTATCTGCTGTATTGTTTATGTTCTGGTAGTGTGTCATCTCCAGGCAAGAAACACAGTCCCATAGTGCTAGGCGCAGTATAAAGTATAACCAAAGAACATAGACATTCCCTGTCCCAAAGGACTTACAATTCATCTTCATCACAAAGTTAGCTTGGGTAGTAAACTCTCGGGTTAGCTTGACCATAATCTGAGCATCACTACTGTAGAGACCTACTCATGTTCCCGTGCCCTTTATTGTTTTTGTATTTCCATGAGTGCATGCTTGGGCTTAGCTCATGTTTCTCTGTGCTGTGATGCTCTAGTTGCCTGTGTATGTTACAAGAGAATTGGTCCATCCTTCAGGAAAACTGTAGGAGGGCATTGAAGACCTCTCAGCACTTGAGTGGTTTTTAGCCTGAATTTTCACAGGAGAGTAAGTGGATTCCAGCATGAGTAAAAGCAGAGCCTAGCCTTTGACTGTACCCTCAGGGATCTTAAAGGCCTTCCAAGCCCAGGTAAAAGGAGTTTTTGTGTAGACAGCAAGACAGTTTGGTCTAAAACTTAGGTAAAACCCCAGGTTAGCTCTTCAGTGAAGGTATGATCTTATGACTGAAGTGCAATATAGTACAGAATTTGCAATGGAGAAAGGTTTGGTATGACACTTAATCAAATATCAGTGAAAATGTGTATGGTTTTACTTTTTTGTTTCTTTCCCATCCTCCACCAATCCCTTCTCACATTGCAGAATTCAGGGTAAACTGACAGTTTGTCAGGAAATGTATAGAAAAGAAAATCTAGTGATTTTTGCCAGGCTGTTTAGATGGGTTCTGTACTGCTGAAGACAAGAGATCAATACCTGCCAGGCCCAGAAAAGGGGCAATGCTGAAAGCTGAACTGATTGCCTTTTCTGGACCAACAATAATTGATCATGTTTTACAGAGTCTAAGGCTGTCTGGTGATGCTGTAGTAAAGTCATTGTACTGCAGTGGATACACTGAGGGTGCCATTGTGTTTAGTACGACGCATGAAAAATCAAATGCTTCAAAATTATTAGTGCTCTCATTAGTGCTTCTCTTCCATTCATAAAAAAACATGTAGTTAAAAGTTGCTGTGAAATCTTTGTGGATGACGAGTGGTCAGGCATTGAAACAGGCTACTTAAGAGAAGTTATGGGCAGGTTAGATGCTTAAGTTGGCTGGGATGGTTTAGTCAGGGATGCTCCTGCCTTGAGCAAGAGCAGCACTAGATGACCTTGTAAGGTCCCCTTCAGTCTGTGGTCCTGTATTGCATAAGCAGGATTTCATTAGCACTGTTCATGGAGCAAGCTATGACTCGCTTGAACTAACGTGAGCAAAACCTGCCTCATGCTCGTGAAAGGCAGCCATTTGTAATGGCTTTCCCAGGCATTACCATGACTTTTGAAGTTTTTACCAGTTACTGATGCAGCAATACTGATGGAATTAAATTGATATACCGGTATATGTGCTTCTACGAACAATCTTTTTCCAGAATAAGAGCAGCTTTTTCTGGTTTAGATTAAATCCCTTCCAAAGTAATACAGTAAAAGCTCTGTTATCCGGCATCCCCTAGGAATGGAGGATGCTGGTTAATCAAATATTCCAGTTAATTAAATGTGTACCATCTGGTGCACTCCCCGGCATCAGTGTGCCGGGGGACAGGGAGGGGGGCCCTGCGCAGGCTGCTTTGCCTTGGGCCATGAGTCGAAAAAGTGGCAAGAACTCTGCTCACAGCGGCAGCAAAACCCAGAAGTGGTACTTCGGATTTCGTTTTTGCCGCATCCCTCAGATGCCGGTTAATAGAGTTTTCCAGCTAATGAAGTGTCAGTTAACACAGCTTTTGCTGTAAATGGAAAATCAAGGCACTGTTATGCCAAGTAAGTGTGCCCTCCTGGGGTCACCACCACAATTTCAGGTTTTGCCAGTAGAGCTTTCCCATACAGAAGAATCCTAAGAAAGCTTGATTGACTAGATTTAATTTTCTTCCTCCCCCCACCCCCACTTTTTTTTTGTTTAACTTCTGCTTTCTGTAGTAGGCTTCTTGCTTCTTGAAAAGCATTGGCTATTTCTGTTCACTCCGTGGGTATATCAGCAACTCCTGCAACACAGTACTTTGATAACCCATGCACCTTTCTTTTGAAAACATACACTCTTTACTTCCCACCTCGCTTTCTTTTGTGGGGAAATGACACCAGGGCATTTTTTGCTCTTATTGTGGCCTTTTCTTCTTTCAAAGGACCCCCCTTTTCATTTTTGTGCGTGCACACAGCCCATTCTTTGGGCTTTGTGTTTGATGATTTATTGATAAATGGAATGTGTCTTGTTTTTTTATCTAGCTTTGATCCCAAAACAAAACAAGAAAAAACACCAAGAAACAAAATCAAAACACGCATGCACAGAGCTGAAAGGAAGTGGTGGATGGTAAACATGAAGTGTGGGAAATTTTCTAACAGTAATACTTTTCTTTTTCATTCTTACTAATCGTAGAACCATATATGATATATAGATGATGATCACACACACACACACACACACACACACACACACACACACACACACACACACACACACACACACACACAGAGCAGTCACTATACCTTCCACCATGAAGCAAAGTACTTAAACCATTTATTTTTCAATCCAAAAGGGTTGGAACATCTAGTTATATCTGACCTCTGACTGCAGACAAACATTTAAATGCTTTTTCAGTTTTTTTTCTCCGTTTCCTTTTTTAGTACCTGGTATAAATTGTGGTTGCCAATCTGTTGCATATCATTACAAAAATTAGAAGCTTTTCAGAGCAGTAAACAGGGTGAAATATCTAAGCTTTCAAATGAGATATTCCATGAAAGCTCCATAATAAACACACCTTCAACACATTCTGACCTCTTCATTTTTCATTGCAAAGATTAATAACAGGTAGCTTAGCAACGTTGCCTGTATTGTCAGCACATGTTAGAGACTTGGCAGCATTCAAGGTCGATCTGCAATAAGCTTAGATTGAATGCCATTAACTAGATGCCACTTTTCCTCTGGAGTTTATTGCTAAATTTTTATTCCAGGGGGAAAGAAAATACAGTGCTGACATAGTTAATATTTGTACCATCCTGGATAAGTATGGAGCTGCTTACAGGACTTCGGAAGGAAGGAAGATCTCACACAATTCAACCAATTTATATGTGTATCAGTTATCACTAAGTGAAGAAGTAACTAGTTATGGAGAAAATAAGTACGTTCTTAATTACAGTATTGCATGGAATAGGGTACATATAACAACCCTGTGAATTTGGAAAACCAGACCTGTTGTCCAGCCTGTTGCAGACTGGATTGTCCATGAAGGCCTTATGCTGCTAACATGGCATTTGGATGTGGATTTGTGTGCCTGAGTCTGAATGCTGACCTTCAAAACCCCTGCTCAGTTATAGTTTTATCCATAGATGGACCCAGAGTCAGTGGGAGCTTTGGTTTTTTAACACCAAAGTCTTCCAGGTGCCTAATGTTCTGTTTATGAGCACTCCCAGAAGCACCTCTGTTTTGACAGGGCTCCATAAACTAGGTATTTCTCCACCTATTTCACCATAAAGGTTTGATTCTCAAGAGACACCTAACAGATTGGGCTCCATGTGAAATATGGTGGGAGGTAGAAAGGGACAAAGTTGAAGGTCCTCTTATTTGATTTCTCAGGAGTTAGGGCATCATCCCACAATGTACCTTATACCTCTCACCACTCCCAGTCAGAGGATTCAAACTCATATCTCTTACCTCCCAGGTGGATGCCATAACCACAAAGGTATAGTTTGTTCTGCACTAAGAACACTCAATCCATCATGTTGAAGCCGTTACAACCTGAACAGAATTATTACATGTTAATTGGGTTGGAGAGTGGGGAAAAGAGGGAGCCTGATGCTGTAGCTTAGTAATTAGGGTACTCACCTGGGTGGGCTAGTCCTCATTCCAGCCTCTCCTCCAAGGGCTGTTCATGTATGTTACAGTCATTTGAGCTCTGCATACAGGGAAGGTCTTAAGAAATCTAAGGGTTCAGGACACAGAAAAAGAAATGGTTTTGCAGTTTTGTAACTGCATGCACCACAACTACAGAACATAAATTTCTTGACATGTAGCTTTCTCTCTTCTGTCCCATCTCAGTGTAAAACCAGGACAGAGCTTGATATTTTATGGAAAGAACAGCATGATGGGATAGGGTTGTTCTTGGAGTAGTAATTAAAGCATGCGATATTAGGCTTTCCATGAGAAGGGAAACGGAAAGTTAATCACCATACGGGTTGCATTATATGTCAGTGGTAACGGGTGATGAAAGGCTTTGAATTGGCTGCTGGTAAGAACAGGATTTGGAGATAATGGTCTGAGCTAAAAACAAAATGGTGTCAAGAGAAGATGTGGTTTCCTGCCGCGCTGGATCAGGTTAGCATTGGGTTAGTAGGCTTCCAAAATCCTGGGTTCTCAAGGAACTTAGGATCATAGGAAAGTAGGGCTGGAAGAGACCTCATAAGGTCATCTAGCCTAGCCCCTGCTCAAGGTAGGGTAATCCTTGATGCTCTGTAATAGCAACTCACAACCGTAGCTCCTAGTACGGCCCTTGCTCGCCAGGCCTCTAGTGGCAAGTCACAGCTCTGCAGGTAGGAGACAGGGAAGGTTTTTAGCCTTAAGGCAGGAGTGGACAATTAGTTCCGGTGGAGGGCCGCTTACTGAGTTTTGGCAAGTCATCGAGGGCCACATGACAGGCAGCCCAGGGCAGATTAATATTAATTTTCTAAATTTTTTAGGGGCCCTGCGGGCCTGATAGAATGGCTTGGCGGGCTGCATTCGGCCCATGGGCCACATTTTGCCCACGCCTGCCATAAAGTGTGACTGCTCTAAACTCCAGCCAGCACTAACACCAATCAACCCTGAGCATCTCAAAGTGGGAATGTAACAAGGTCTTAAGATGCGGGCTTTTTTCCCCTCGTGGAATGGGGAGGGAAAGCCCTGTCTTTGAATCAAGTAAATACAATATTGTATTAATTCCATGCTTCAGGGCTTCTGGTCAGCCGCAGGTACCGGGGATGATTTTTAAATTTTTTTATTTTTTGCCTCTTTTCAGGGTTTGGGGTTTATCAGTGCTTTCTTTCAGTCCTACAGCCCTATGTTGTGAAAACTCTGTCGTACTGAAGCTAATGGCAATACAACCAAAATACCTCATGTAGATTGGGATAATTATCCCAGGTTTGGAGTGTTTATCTGAACATTTGAACGTTCTCAGCTTCATCAGCTGCTCGTCTTTACATTGTTACTGCAACCACCCATTCTTTTAGAACTATTTACATTTAAGGATGCTCTTCAACACATTGCAGCACAAGACAAAGGGCTGGAACTTTTCAGTGAAACTTAAAGCTTTAAAATAATACAGGCTTTATCATCTACCTCTCTCTTGCATAATATCTGTCCGGTGATGGTGTGAATTAAATCAATTCCTCTGACTTCCAAAAAGCTAAAATTGCCCATTCATTTTTTTTTTTTATTTTCACAAAGCACTTAGTAGCATGTATCTCACTTCCAGTTCTCCCTTCTTCTCACAGTGTATATTTTTACATTTGCTTTCATGCATGAAGCATCATACAGCTAAGTTCAAAAGGTTGCAGGCTCGGATGGTAAGTGAGAATGGCAAACATCTTTTGGATTCTGTTTATAAATCTGCTGTGCTCAAATGGCGAATGACCCTGGGGCAGTAAAAACTCTTGGCTTCAGCTTCATGCTAAATTCTTGAAGCTGACTACAGCATAAAGCAAAGCATGACACTGAAGCTAGGAACACCAAAAACTGAACTTGAAAGCAAACAAAAGTAAAACATCTGTGCTTGCTAGGTAGAGAGTGTTAGAAGGGAAGTGTTAAAAGCGTGTTTTCTTTCTTTTAATTCTTAAATTTGGTAATTGTAGGAATTAGAATTGCAAAGAACCCATCTAGTCCATTCCCATCCCCCTCTCCTTGCCCAAGGGAGGACACTATGTGACATTTTTTGGTACTTTGTCTTTTTTGATACAAATGCCCATAGTGATGAAATGACTTGAATTTCCCTTGGGAAAAATTCTGCAGTCTGATACATCTGATTGTCCAGATGTTTCCTAGTCATTCTGTCTATATTCTCCTCCTAGCTCTGCCTCTTTGAACCAATATAAATAATCTTTCTCCAGCACTGGTGTTCACACAATTCGGATATTTTCTAGACTGCTGTATCCCCTCAGGAATGATTTAAATAACTAATTCTTAGATTCTGAATTGGAGTCTGCTGGTTTGGATCAAGCATTACCAGTCACACAAGAGATGTATGACATTAGATATCAATGAACAGCCATGGTCTAAATGGAATTAGAAAGAGCTGTATGAGAATTTGTCCTGTCAGTATAAAAAGAGACGGGGCTACTGGATAGGGGATCTTAGTTCTTGACGTTGGAAAATATTCCTACCAGGGCTGGAATGAAACATTTTTTCATGAAAATTCAACTAATTGAAAATGTCCATTAAACAAATGACATTTTAATATTTGTTTCATATCCAAAAGAATGGACCTTCTATGGACCTCTAAAAATCAACTTAATTTGCTAGATCAAACTGGTAAAATATTGGTAAATTATTAAATTAGTAAAATTGTATAGCTATATTTTTTTTCCAGCTTCAGGTTTTTTGATACAAAATTTAAAAGGTCTGTGGTGAGTTTTTAAATGATTATTAAAATCTTTTTTTGAAAACAAAAGATAACAAAGAATAAAAAGAAATGGTAAATGGTGGGGGGGGGGGGGGGGGGGGCAGAGG
>NW_017728991.1:10686496-10701449 GCF_001723915.1 Gavialis gangeticus | reverse complement strand
AAAGGAGGGCAACCAGAGTAGCACTTTTTGCCCCCTACTTGAGAATGTAATTAAGCACATGCCTTAGCTCCAGAAAAGTCAATGGGATGTGAGCCCACAATTAAATATAAGCTTGTGCATAGGATTCTCCCATAACAGAGATGGACTTGGGCCAGAGATTTCCTACGTCCATGTCGTTTGGAAGGGCCTATTACTTTGTTCCATCCTTTGTGCAGTATAGCTTGTGTCTGATCACCTTCAAGGCATATTGTCAAGCTCACATGTTTTTTCTCTTTAAATATCTAAAGATGGGGTGAGGTTGAAAGTATTATTCTTGAGGAAGTTTGATTTAAATTTTTAAATTACATGGCACTTGAGGAGTAAATTATCTCAAATTGTTCTGCTGCACTTTGGATATATTTTTGAGTCATGTCAAAGTGTATATGGAAAGTGTTCTTTCTTAGCACTCTCTCTTTTTTTGGTCTCAGTAAAATAAATAACTTTCCCAATCATTTGCCCAGCCATCATCATAAATTCATATGCATCAAGTAGTCTTTGTAGTGTTGAATGATACTGTATTAATTCCAACATTTTGCGCATCCCAGGGACAATAAAACTTTTTCCAGGAGGAACAATATCCGGCATCTCTTTGCTAGTGACAGTCAACGTTCATTAATATATCATTCCGATCAGTCTCGGTGCTCATATGTTTGTTTCAGTTTCTCTCTGGGGCATAAAAATCTTTAGTCTGCTTAAATGATATGTTGCTTGACTGGGCAGCCTTCAGAACATTTGTTGCACTTATCCCCATGACTTGCTTTTCAAATGGATTGAAGACAGACTCTGTGCTCAGGCAGAAAGCATTTTTTTCAAATAAATTAAAAAATCATCACCATTTGAAGTTCTTTTGTGTGATCTCAAATGTTCAAATGAATATTAAGTCTTTTTTATGTTTAAAACTTAACATGGCTGCTTAGCAGCAAATGTGGGCTGCAGAGATTAATTTGTGAGGAAAGATTAAAGGAACTGAAGAGGTCAGATTCATCCAGCCTAGTACAGGGAGATGTAAAGGACATGTACCTGAGCGGTCAGTTCCCCCGGCTTCCTCTAGAGTGCAATGTGCTGCACTGGGAGGGAGGTAGCTGAGCTGTCCCTTGATATTTCTTCAGCTAGTGCACACTGAAGCCCCTGGCAGACATTAGTTTAATCATACAATGAGATCTGATGATTTTTATCCCAGATCACAGAAACCCTTTGTCCTACTATGCCATATGTGCATGATTGTTCCCATAGTGCATCTCTGAAGCTCTCTGCACCCTAGGACCTGCGAAAGGCACTGCAAGAAACACAGCGTTAGGGACCGGCCTCCTGTGGAGCCTTTTGATCTTCCTAGTGGAACAGGAGCCTGAGAGAGGGATGTGGATTCTTGATCTCAGGTTCCCCGCCAACACATTCAAAGAGTGGGAGGGTAGCCCAGTACCAGGGATTGGATCCCTGCATGCCCTTTAATCTAACGTACATACCACATACAAGTTAAAGCTTGACACAAGCTAGTCACAAAGATGTTCCATAGAATGTGGACCAACTTTGTGGCTGGCTTGTCATTCCATCATGTGATAAATTGGTTGCATATGTAGCATGCTATCTATGTTAATTGCACAATAAATTGTAAAGTATGCTAGGGGCCTACTGCTAATGGCTTCATAGGACTTCCTTTTAAGGGAAGCACAAAGGAATATACCAACTCAGCACCCCTCAGCCCCAGTCATGGCCTCCATGTGTGCAATGCTGCTTACTCTTGGTTTGTTCTTTCTCTCTGCCACGTCCCTGAGCCCAGGAGCTTTGCTCAGCACTGCCCCACTACAACATCTCACTTCATGGCTTCTGATTCTATAGACCTTGACTGAATTTAGCCCTTACAGGTAGCCAGAATAAATAAAGGCTGAGGGGGAACATGAAGGCTGTCTTCAGGTATATGAGCGGAGTGAACAAGTAGGATTTGTGAATTGTTTAGAATAACCTGAAGACAACGTTGTTTTTAATGAGGCAGAAACTGAGCCTAATGAAATTGGGGCAACATTTCTAAAATATGTCCTAAGAAGTTTGATCTGCTGTGGAAGAGTATCCATGGTGTTTGAGCCCCATCGCATGAGTAACTTGACACTAAAATGAAGAAGACACAGAACATAATGTAAGGGGTAATCTGGCACATTAGGGAAATGCACAGGATGGCCAAATTAATTTTTCCTTTCTAATTTCCAAGCCTCAACCCTGCTGGAAAAAATAAAGAATAATGGTCAGACAATAACACTAATCTGTAATGACTGAATGAAACGGGCCTGCTGTTATGCCAGGATTCTACTTATATTTGGTTATGGTCATAGCTGAAATTGGCCTTTTATTCCCCTCTCTTGCATGTAGTTGTGCATATAAAAATGTCACTTTTAACATATATGAATAGAGAAAATGCAGTTACAAATCCAGATCAAGTACATAACCTTACATTAAAGCCAATTTATTAACTTTTTCACTTAGTGGCTCAGTCACTCTCTGAATTGTTTAGGATTAGGCCTTAGCATCTCTAGTTAACAAAGAATCAGAAGTAAGCCCATATCTGATATGTTGTAACTGCTAGAATTAGAAGACAAGCAGGAAGTTAAATTAATTAATCATACCTGTTTCTATTCCTTAATTCCTATTATGATACTGAATCTGAAACATCATTTGAAAGCTTCTAATATCTTTCTTCAATTATTTTTATTTGGTTCCTTGTCACATGTATCGTCCTTGAAATGGCCAGCTTTGCATATATCTAATCACTATCACCAGAGAGAGTCAAATGCAAGTTTATTCAACCTAGTCACATTGCTTTTAAGATTGGGAAATTCCTACAGATTTGATTATAATGTTCAAAAAACCTTATTTCAATAGAAAGTGTTTGTACTAGTTGGCAGTCAATTTAGCAGTTATTTGTCTGATTCAGAAATACATTGGCAGTTCTTCGCTTTTTATATGGTCCTCTGTACATTGTGCATCTGGAATAACCCACATTCATCATGATGCAGACTCTACTACTCCCCTTTTTCTTCAGTTTTCATATAGATCCACAAATCCAGGCCTGCCTTTTATGGATAATCTGTGGCACAGTTTCTTCATCCAGTCTACAGAGCCCCCACCAAAATGCATTAGAGTGAGCCTCATCCCTCATTCCTGCCTTGAGAACAGACTCACTGAAATCAGGGGAGTATTCGTGTGTCGGAGTATGCTTATGGAGGGATTCCATGTTATCACTTGGGAGATTAAAGCAGAGAATCCCAGCATTCTTCAGTGAATAAGATAGGATGACATATGACCTGGTTTCAAATTAATCAACAGATCATAATTGCTTATATTATGTGCTTTGAGTAAATTTACAAAGAGTCAGGAGGAGACTATTAATTAAAATACTTTTTTTTAATTGATACAAGCGTGGCCGTGTAGATTGATGTACACATGGGATGTGTCTTTTTGAATTGTACAAAGCATTGCGGTTTCCATTTTTAATTACCACACTGAACCCGTAAATCGCTCATTGTCTAAGAGGTCTTTGAATTGGATGCCTAAAAGCAGTGGTACAAAACTAATTAATGTTTTGAAATGGTTACAGATCAGTTCCGTGACCCTTCTCATCATTGATAAATCAGTGTATGTGTTTTTTACATCTGGACTGAAAATTAATTTCAGGGAATGATCCCAACTTGCATTTCTAAACCAGATGATGCTAGCTGGAGTCGCTCCAAGATGGCACACAGAGTTGTCAAGGGCTGTTTGGAGGAAGCTTGATCAGTTCGGGAGCAAAGGACTTGGAGGGAGGAGATGGACGTTCTGTTTCCATCTCTGTCCCTCATCCACTCTGTCACTCTAGCCAAGTTGCCTCCTGTCCCCCTGCTATAATTTCCCTTCTCACTCTGTCACTTTTTTTGTTGTCTCTTGAGCTTGCAAGTGGTTTGGGGACAGGGTCTCTCACTGTGTGAGTGTGAGTGTACAGAACTTACCACAAAGGAGTTTGACCTCTGCGGGGGCATTCGTGTACTAATGTTCTAACAAATGGTTTTGTTCATAAATGCTTCTTAAGACACCTGTTTCTAAATTCATCCCCTCTTCACATGTAATTTTCTTCATGGGTTCAATATAATAACTATTCTGGTATCAAACTTACATTTCTATGAAACATGGACTTCTATTCCAAAGGAACATCATAGTTAGGAGAAAATGAAGCCAAGTAGCTTTGCATTTTGCAAGGAATATCCTGTATCTCTGCCTGTAGAAGGGCATGGGCAGACTGACCTGCACAACTTGACATTCGGCCTTAATGCCTTTACCATTAAAATCTCAGTGGTATAGAGGTCTGCAAGTCTCAGGAAATCAGCTGCGAGAGAGGGTGTCTTTCTTCTTTAGGTCATTAGTTCAGTTCTTACCAGGAGACAATGGCACTCTGAAGACCCTTCCTGCCCTGCTGTATGTGAAATGAGTTGGTGTCCTCCGTTTAGTTCCCAGCAGAAATGAAATGCCCACAACACTAAACCCAATACTACTATCAACACTAATTGAAGCCTCAATTGAGAGGCCAAGGACCAAGTGGGCTTGCATGGACTAGGTTTCCCACCTATTATTTATATCTACAAAATAAATAAATAAATAATAACTAAAATGACAGTTGGCCAAATCCAAATTAAAAGCTGAATAGTGCATAGAGCAATAAATGATACTATGATGCACGCAGTGCTCTATCAAATCTTGTATTGTTATTAGAAGGTTAATAGTAAAAAAACCAACTCAGATAGGTAGTCAACTTCATCACCTCACAAACCATTATGTATTGGTTGGATATTGATTTTCCCAGTGTGTAACAATGATAATAGCAAGTTAAGAGTGAGGCATATTATGAAAATAACCCACTACAGAATGAACATCTGGTTTCAGTTAAACAGGTGTATGGTAAATTCAGCATATTTGTAATCAAAATTAAGGTTGTTACTACCATTAAGTAGAAAGACATTTCAGCAATTAAATATAGTTTAACAACAATTTACTTTTTTCTTTTTTAAATGGATTGGGTTGTTTATTTGTTTGTTTTTTAAAAGTTGACCTCTGTAGTTGGAAAAAAAAAAGTTAAATATTTTAGTTTGAAATATCTTTTCCTTAAGCTCCTGACCCATGAAACTAAGGAGATCTGAATATGTGAAGACAGATATTCATACTGTGAGCAAATTGTGCTGATGGTGGCAAGGCAGAACATTTTAGATGCAAATTGTCTATGGGCAGCCAAGAGTTTTAGAAGTGACTATTGATTGGCAGCAGCTCACCTTTTTGGTTCTTACCTGGGGAAGCCTTAAAGGCCACATTGTAAGACTATGCTGCATAGCCCCCATCAGAAACTCAGGCCCTTAAAGTGTCTCAGGCCTCCAAGAATGGAGATCCCGAAAATCACTAATGCTTCCCTGAAACTGTAGGTGTTGCAGCTGAACCAATGCAGCAGCAATTTCCGACTTCTCAGCCAGACAAAATACCACATAATGATGACTTTATCATCCCCAGCAGTAGGCACTGGGCCACTCATACAGGTAGTGTTACTCAGTTTACTCCTGGATTTTGATACTGCAAAGTCAGGCACAGATACGTAGCATTAAGAGGCTCTGGTATGACTTAACCATAAAGAGGAAGGGAGAAAAGATGCAGCTGGTGGGAAGACCATCCCTTAAGTTCCTGCTGCCTTTATACAACTGCCATCTAAATAGGACATCTGGAAGAGGAGAGGAGCACCGTTTTAGCCAACCATGTTGCAGATACAAAAGCGAAGGTTCAGCACCTCGTCCAAACTATTTGCTGGCCACTAGAGATTTAGTAAAAATCAAAAATCTTGGCTGAGAATCTATTCAGAGTTGAATTCTGATTTAGCACTACCATTGATCCTGTCCAATTCAGGGATGAGGCATGTGAGCAAGGATACTGACAGCCATATCCGTTGGAGGAACTGGAGGACATCAGTCTCCAGGACTTCTCTGCTGACTGTTTCCAGTTGGTTCCTTCATTTTGTACCTTGGACATCACCAGGGCTGCATGTGAGGGGTGGGTGTCAGGACACGGGGTTGTGTATCTGTGTCTCTTTAAGTTGATCGTAGTGTCTTGAAACCACTCCCCACTCCTGTTCGTTCAGCACAGGGACCCTTTACTTGATACCTAATCTTCTTGCTGTTTTAGGCCATCTACTCATATTCATTATTTCAGTTCCTGATCTCCGGTAGGTTATGCCCCAGTCATCATCCTTAGTTGCATAAATTGACTAGCTTAGAAAGTGCTGATCCAGACCTGTCATAGTCCTCTCCTCGGCACTGTAAATGATGCTGTCCAGGTGAAGGACACCATATTAATGGGCATGATGGATGTGCCTGCTCTACTTCAGACTGTATTGTTTGACAGATGAGAGCAAGTCAGCTTGGTATACTGCCTAACATAAGCAAGCAAAAGAGTAACGGCAACAATATTAGAAAAACCCTGGATTCCATATACATTATGAATGGAAAGTTAATGTGGCTCTTTATCACAAAGCTGTAGTTTATACCCAGCTCTCTTACTTTTTATTGTACACTGAAGAATGGACACAGAAAAACCTATCATTAATTTCAAAATTAAATGATCCTTAATATTGGTCTCTCTTGCTAGCTCTGTGATGGGGTCAGCCATATGGTACCCAAGGTTTAGGAACTGTTTTGAAAGGTTGAAGCAATCTACAAAGCAGCGATCCAGATAGTGGTTTAACTGACTAGACAAAAATGGAGCACATTATATGCTTGGCTTAAACTCATCCTTAAACATAAAAAACCAAATTCAGAGGAGATGATTAAGTTAACCTAAAAAGTTATTAAGTCCATGACATTTGCACCTTTCTCCATTTCCTTTTACTGCCTGTATTACACCACTGCACACCCTGTGCACACTTCCTGTTACTTAATTATTTATACCCTAAAACTTGTATCTACTTTCTTCCATGTTACTCTACTCTCCCTCTTACATAACAATTCCAAATTTAGCCAACTAAAGTCAATCACATTCTGCCCTCTTTCATTCCAGTGGCATGAGAGAGAGATTTTATATATAATCTATAAATAAAGCCTAACCTTATTATATTGAACCTTGTTTGTAACAAACCCCTGCTTTGAACAATCCCAAGAGTGAGAACCGGTTTTCTTTCATTATTCCAATGCAGCAAATTGACTAAGCCTAATGCAGAGAGCACTCATTTTTACAGGACTTTTCTCACATCCATTATAATCAGGTTGGACTGTATAGGTTTACATCAAATGTAAGCTAAAGTAGCTAATACAGCTGGTTGAAGAATAAAAAAATGGAAATCTGAGCACAGTAGTACTGAGTTCAGTAGAACTAGTTGGTTTCATGCATGAGTGTTTGAGGACCTTAGGCTTATTTCTTCATGGTCTCAGAATGGGGGATTTAAAATTGGAATACTTCGAGGAAATGGATCACAGCATTGCTGTTATTTATATATCACCCTAGGGGTTTAAGGTGCTTCGAGAGACAAAAAGTCACTTGACAAAATTCTGCTCTATCTTTCATGGGTTTTAATTCAAAGGAGCTCCATGGAATTTGATAAGAGTTACCCTAAATTTAGACCAAAAAAACTGAAAGTAGAATCTGGCCCAGTATGGGCTTGTTCCTTATCTCAGATATGCTGGTATGTAATTTAGATTACATCAGAATGATGAGCTTTAAGTAAGGCCCTGAACTCTAAACCATTGTTCTTTCTGTCTAGAAAATAAAGCAGGGCTATTTTTTAAAAACAGGTTAATCAGGAGCCACACAAATGCCTGATTAAGCTTTTTTTAAAAATAATAAAGTTTAAGTTAAACCCAGCAGGGCATAAGAAATCCCAGTACAGCAGATACAAAATCATTAATCTGAACCACTTTTAATTTCTTCTTGTAATATGTTAGTGGTATGGCTAATTAAATTGTGATCTTGCTTTTCAAGAAGTATCTACTGTGATGGTATGCTCATTTTTCCTAATCAGAGATTTTTCAGCAATAATACAGACAGAAACATCTTACAGTGGTATTTTGAAATAGGGAATGGAAAGTCTTAAAGAATAGGCTTGCACTGTCTGATTTATCAATCATCTCAGAACACATTCAGTAGGAAAATCAGCATGAAAACCCAAGTGCCAAACAAATTGCACAGTACTGAAATAGCAAACTCCACAGCAAATGTGTGCTCATACTGAGGACAGGGCAGTCATCTTACACTCATGATTGCTTATATCCATGTTTCTGCTCTCATCTATGCTGGCATAAATGAAGTGTAAATCCTCTGATATCAGAGGAGTTACTCTGGCTTCAGACCAGTGTAAATCAGATCTGTTATCAGCCCCATAAGTTCTGCTGATCTTCCTTTCCATTCATCTTCGTTTCAACCTGACATCTACTGCCACTTTCAAAATGCTATCACATGCTGCAGCTTTCACCAAGATGTAGATTGAAAGCAGAATGAATGCAAACATGGTTCTGGACTTTAGGTGCAATTCTCCTGTTGCTAAGACCAGGGTAAGTTAGGAGGAACTCCAGTGAAGGCACTAGTTAACAGTAGTCTGAAAAGAAATTCTGGACTAGGCAGTGGGAATTAAAGGTGCTCATCACCAACCTGCAGTGACTTGCCTAATTAGGTTGGCAATCAGCAGAAGGCTTAAGGATGTTCCTAGCAGCATGATTCTCTCTCGGAGAGGAAGGATATACGCAAGCAGCATTAGGGTATATTTAGAAAATATTAATTCTTTTGCATCCTGGATTACAAAGATCTTGTCTGAGGCATGTTTCTAGGTAAGGCAAGATATTTTACATTTCTTCGCTGCCTGCATGGTTAGATGACCTCATGGCTAGGGGCAGACATTCAAAAAGCCTGAGCTTGAATTGATTCAATCTTTGCAGGTTAGTCTAACCTGGCTAGGCTAAACCAGTTTGTAACCATGCAGCCATCTCCTCTGGACTGAAAAAATACAGGCACATGCCTGCAGTGGCTGAGGCTTGAAGCAGTCCTCCCTTCCCTTTGACAGTGCTGAGCTGAGGGGGGTGTGGCCAGGCCCTGGCAGGATGCTCTGATTAGGGAGGGTCATCGCCCCTCAAAGCAGCCTAGTAAGGAATTGATAACACAGTGTTTGTCACCCCTAACTCAGTGTTTATCAGCCCATTAAGAAAACAGTAGAGGGACATTACCAGCTACCTGTTGATTCTGTTCTTGTCCCGTCTGCCACAGCACAGACTGTAGCCAGCATGTGGTCTGCTAGCTAATGCTGAAAGGTGTCTGTGTAAGGCAGAGGGGAGGGTTGGGGAGCAGAGGAAGCCAGGCAGATGCCTGCAGTTTCTGTCAAGCTCCAACCAGGAAGCAGAGGGGAGGGGCCAGCCCTTCTGTAGAGCAGAGCACCCCACCCAGGCCAGAGAGCATGCTGGGATGCTGGGGGACTCTGATTTAACTTAAACCAGCAAGGGGTCTGGGACAGACATTGCATAAATTGGTTTGACCCAAATCAGTTAAGTCTGATACTACATTCAACCAGGTTTATCTCAAACCAGTTTCAGTCATTTTCAAACTGGTTTATGTGCACTGAACATCTGTTCTGTTATAGGTTTAAACCAGCTTCTGATCACTTAAACTGGTTTTTGTTTAATGTCTGTCCCTAGCCCAAAATACGAATTGCCTTTTGTTTCCTTTTCAGCATGACACTTTCACATACCCTCAGCCTTAAGAAAGTGTTTATGTCCATCTCTGTTCAGGAAAGCACATCTGGATGAGCTGAAATGTTTCACTATACAGGGGCCTCCATGAGGTCCTCAGCATTTCAACTCAAATTCATTTAATCAGGAAGCAAAGGGATGTGGCACCTCTCAGGAGGTACTCAGCGGTGCCCAACAGAATTAAGCTTGAGAAATGCACATTCTGGTATTTCTTAGCATCCCTGAGAGAGATTGTGGTGACATGTGATGGAGGTTTTGGATCCTTATGTACATATTTTATTTATTCGTTAATTTAATTGAAACAAATTTTCTACTGCAAATAAGCACAGGGTACGTACAATGAATATTGTATTGCTTTTAAAAAACATGATATGGGCTGTATGTGATCAGAGTATCCCCAGTGCTTATTTTTCAATTAAGTTCAAAACCACAAAAAATAGAGAATATGTTAGGAGACTTTCTCTGCATTCGTATCTAGGATATTGGTAGAAACGGCTATAATAATTCCTGTCTCACAGGAGTGTTATGAGAATTAACTCATATTTGTAAAATGCTTTGAGTTCCTGGAATGAAATATAAAGCATTAAAAAATACTCATAAATACAAAGTATTATTATTTGGGGCTGATTTTCATAGGATCCCAAGAGTAATCCTATTCAATTTTTATGGAATTACAAAGGAATATAATAATATGATTAAAGGTGCTACAACCTGACTTTTTGAACCCACACATAGCATGCCACTGTTTATATTGACTGAAAATCATCCTGTTCAGTGAAATTCACTCTGTGCCAATGAGTGATAGAAAGGTATAGTATTTATTCTTGTGATGGACATATGTCAGGGGTGTTTAGGCACCTGCTGAGATGTTCAAAAGCACCGTCATGTAACTCTTATCAATATCTTCATCCCTAGTTGACAAAATATCTATTAAAATCTAGTCCAAAGTGCCTAACTCCATTTTGAAAACGGAAGTTTGTCACTACATCACATCACTGCTATTAAAAAGGTTACTTTAAAAATCAGAAGCCAGCTCCTGCTGACTAGGGAAGTGTACCAGGACCCATTTCTAAACATTGATGGCCAGTCCTGACCCAGTAAATAGTTTAAGTAGAAAACGGCGCCCTGGCCCTGACGGTGCCCCTCGCTCCCAACCTGCTGCCTCCTGTCCCCAGCCCCAGCCTCCCAGTGTATGGAGCAGGGAGTGGGTGTAGGGCATGGCAGCCCCCAAGCTTGAATTCTGCCAGCCTTTTCATAGGGGGTGCACCGCCATGCTCAGGGGGTGCATGTGCACCCATGTGCACCCCCTCTGCATTATCAATGCTTACCAAGGATTGTAATTAACTTTAATGATTGGTCAGTAAACCAAACAAAGAGCGTATACATATATGAGAATGTGATGTAAAACACATTTTTCTTCCCACTATGAATAAATCTTTTCCATGGAAGCATTTAAGTGGATTTTCCACTGAGGTATAATTTACTCCTGAATGCCTGAAGAGACGTGAACTGAAGATATTAATGTTCTCTTTCCAGATGAACAGCCTTACATATGTATCCTGTGCAATAGATATGTATAAGGGACAGCCTGTTATGCATATGCTAGGAAGGTACATTAAGACCAGGAAGAGAGGCAGATTTAAATTTAAAACAGAAAGGGGACGGATTGAAGTGAGAATATTACAGAAGGTTGGTATGTGGAACCATGATTTCGAGTTTATAATAGAAAAAAATAACAGCTCAGAGGGTTTCCCAACAGGCCTCATTGCTGTGAATACAACCAACCCAAGGAGTCTGAGCTAGGTTGTTAAGCATTTGAAAGATGGCTATCAATCATTGCTAAATGGAGTATTCTCAACAGTCCATCTCTTAGAGAAGCCAGTGTGTCCAACATCTGTACTTTGAAATAAAGGTGGCAGTTGCCTTGAATAAGGGAAGGCCTGCTTCTTAAATGTAGCAAGAATTTGTTGGTGTCTAGATGGTACAATGCTGTTCAATGCACCGCAGTGATCAGAGAAAGGAGAGTGTTTTCCAAGGATGCAAGGTATTCTCTGTCTTCTTTTATTCTTCTGTAAGTAGACTGAGAAATCATTATGTAATCTAGTTGATGAGCAGTGTGACTCAAGTCTGTTAAGCAAACCTTTATTTTGCTTTAATACCATTTTCTCTTTTTTAAAAACTTCACCGTGATCACTGTTGTGAGGTTAATTTTTAATTCATCTGCAAGGAAAGAGCTAAGAAAGGTGCTGATGTATAAGGATTTCTGGAGTTCACAATCACGTCCAGTTTGTGTCAAGGGACCCTGCACCTTCATGAGGTTTGTGGTGTACAACCAGTGCTTTGTTTGGTATAGAAATGTATATAAAGAACTATTGCCAGGAAAGAAGTAACTGTCTTACTGCTGCCCTTACAAGGGTTTACCTTGTTACTGTCATCACACCAAGAAGTTCCTACTGTATCCTCTGTTCATGAACACCGGGAACACAGGGAAAGGAGACCCAAGAAGAGACAATGGAGGTATAGGTCACAGGGAAGAAAAGGGAGGATTCAGCTGGTTTTAAAATTATTATAACTTGATTCTGATGTAAGAGGCCTTTATCACATCTATCTTCCTTCTAGGGAAGGATAAGAATATCTTTTCCGGTTCAGAGGCCCATTTTCAAGTATTATGCACTTGTTTTAGAGATGACGTCATGTTACGCAAGAAGAAATAACAGACTTATTCTCTCCCGCATATGATGAAGGAAAATGTCTCCCATGCTTGTACATACAATATGAAATATAACACAAAAGGCATTTAAACTCTGTTCACATCTATTCCTAGCAGGTGTTCAATTTTTTTCCCCACAATAAGTTGCTTTTGACAAAACAGAAGTTCTTATGAAAAGTATCTGCTGTCCTCAAAAAAGGGGAAAAAAATCACTTTCCAGAATACTGTAAATCCCCAAACTGAAAAGTTTTCACCCCAAAACCAAACAAAAAGCATTTCTGTTGAGGTATATTGAATGAATATTGTACACGCATGTGCGTGCACACACGCACGCGCGCACACACACATATTTTTTGTGTTTTCTTTTCTATGAAATCCTGTTTTATCTCACCTAATCCCGACTGTAATTGATACCAGCATTATGAAGGGTAGTTGAGAAGTAAACCCTGAATTCTGTAAATCCCCTTTGAAATGTCATTAGTGTTTTAACTACATGCCTGTCATGTAGGTGAGGTATGTAGAAATCCCAAAATTATTAGGGCTAGATTCTGACTTTCCCCCTTAGCTGAATAGCTGTCCAAGCAACAAAACGGTGAAACCTGGTCTGAGGTTCTTGGCAGGGCAGTCTAAAGGCGAATAGCTGAAAAGGGGGCGACTCAGAAATTATGAGCATTAGCCTCTTCTTCCGTATTGCTCCGTGACGTAATTAAGTTGGGGTCACTGGGGCAGCCGGCTTGGGTGCTGACCTGGTTGGGGAAAACGAGGTGGAAAAAAACAGCTGTCGCCACAGCCGCACAATTGTGCTGATAATGCACCAGCAGCTGGATGTTGCCATTGCCCCAGTAGCCTGGTCATATTGTTACACCTTTGGTATTTCTATTTTAGAAATCCAAGAAAACAAGCAGAGGGAAGGAGCTGACTGTATTTCTAACCCAGAGACCTATGCCCCAGCATACGTGTTAATCCCCCTGGCAGCTTTTTCCTTTTGTCCTCCATGTTCAGAGGAGAGTGGGAGTAAGATACTTCCTTCAACTTCTTTCCTCCATAGCATTGTTTGATCCAGCTTCCATTGAAGTCAGATGCTGTGGGTACATGTACACCATGGTGGCACCATCTCCACCTCAGTTGTTCCTGATTACACACCATCCACCCAGACTTTTTTGTCTGCTCTGTGCTTGGAAATGCAATGGGGGAAGCGGGGGAGGTGGAAGAGAGGTGCTGTTTCTGAGTGTCCATTTCTTACAGATCTTGAGGCCTTGATATCTGGCACGCTTGTGAGAAGCTACTAGGGAGTCCAGCACCATGCTTCTGGGTTTGGAGTGTGAGCAGGAGTAGGTATGGGGCATGTTAAAGACCACACTGACCCAGGGTATGCTGCTGCTTCAATGTAGACTTGCAAGACTTGCATTTAGTACCTAGAGTTAATGAGAGTTTTTCCATTAATTTTACTGGCTTTGTATAGAGCCCTTAATGCAGAACCCAGAAAAATTTAGCCTATTAGGTGCTCAAGTCAGTGTGTGAATATCTTAACTCATTTTAGTCTGTCAAAATTGCATACAAATACAGAACCTATTTTGGTAAATATGATTGTCTGAAGCCCAAATGCAGAAACATTAACTTACAAAGTGTAATAGAAAAGCAACTAATCTTCTAGAAAGTGTGTTGATGTGATATGACAGTGCAGAATTCTTATCTCATTAGTGACTGATATTGTGCATAGAAAAGGTGAAAATGCAATATGTTTTTGTCATATGAAATACAGTTAATTTTGCTCATTTCCACTAGGGAAATTTCTAGGTAATTTTGTCAACATGCTCTGTAATGAAATGGATTTCAGGACTCACAGGCTCAGAGCACTAGCTTTCTCAGAAATAGGAATAACAATTTTTAGTCTCACTCGGGAAGCTGCAGAGAACTATAAAAAACATAAATATTTTAAATTGTAACACTTTAAAAGATTAGAAATCAGCCATGAAGAAACTGGCTTCTCCTTTTTCCAGTGGGAGAAGGAAAGAATAACAGCAAAGGAAATCAAAAATGAAGATAAGCACAAGCTATATATGAGAATTGAGCCAACTCATAAGAAATGAGCAACTGAGTTTGGAACTGGCCTGAATCTTGGTGGCTTAGGCATGGTGTAACACACTGGCAACTTTTATGTATTGTATTTCCTTTATTATGTGGTCCACTAAAGGATAGTAGACTACTATCTACAAGCCCAGGGGAAGGTAATCCCCAGGAGGGTTAAAGGGGGCAGGAGAGCATATAAGCCTCCATGGCTCACTAAAAACATCCGGGAATGTCTCCTTGCCAAAAAGGAGGCTTACTCCCAATGGAAAGGAGGGGTCATCACTAAGGAGAACTATTCTACAGTTGCTCGGGGATGTAGGGGGATGGTTAGGAAGGCCAAGGCAGAGATGGAACAGGGGCTGGCTTCCCAGATTAAGGACAACAAGAAGTCCTTTTTTAAATACATAGGGAG